>NW_026652292.1:20580298-21090924 GCF_009828535.3 Hylobates moloch
TCCCAGGTTCACACCATTCTCCTGCCTCAGCCTCCCGAGTAGCTGGGACTACAGGTGCCTGCCACCATGCCTGGCTAATTTTTTGTATATTTAGTAGAGATGGGGTTTCACCGTGTTAGCCAGGATGGTCTAGATCTCCTGACCTTGTGATCCACCTGCCTCGGCCTCCCTAAGTGCTGGGATTACAGGCGTGAGCCACCGCACCTGGCCTCTATTGCATTTTTTATCTCTCATACATTTGATGCTTTTAGAAAAACAGATTCTTTATTATAATTCTAAGTGTTATCAGTAGATTCAAAACATGAATTCTTAATATTACTATTTTGTAAGTGAGATAAAAGGGTTTGAAAGAATTTGATTTAAAAAGCTTAATTCTATTATGCTAATGCAAAATTAAATAATTTTAAAATTAGAAATTAGAAAAGTAAGCTTTAGTATGCTAATGTGCTTTCTCTAAGAGCAAATATAAAATGGGATGTCCCCTAAATTTATTTGACCATAGAATCCTTCCTTACTAAATCCTCAACAGGCTTTAGGGTAACAACAATAACTATGGGGAGGGATTATGAAAATACAGTCAGACCTCTGTATCCACGGGCTCTGCATTCTTGGATTCAACCAACCGCAGATGAAAAATATTTTTTAAAAAATTGCGTTGCTACTGAACACATACAGACTTTTTTCTTGTTATTATTCCCTAAACAATAGAGTATAACAACTATTTACATAGCATTTACATTGTATTAGGTATTACATTTTGTCTGAAGATAATTTAAAGTATATGGGAGGATGTGTAGGTTATATGCAAAAACAATACTATTTTGTATAAGGGACTTGAGTATCTTTGGGTTTTGGTATTTGAGGGAAGTTCTAGAACCAATCCCCCATGGATACTGAGGGAAGACTTAATATTTCCTTTGTTCTCAAGTAGCAAGTGTGCTTTGGGTTCACTTTGAACTTCACCCCATCACAACCTATGTACTGACCTTGGGAAGCAATCTCATCATTCTATGTCTTAGTTTCTTTGCCATCAACAAATGGTCAACAGAGTATCCAATTAGTATGATTGCTATGGGGTTTTCAATATAGTAAATGTAAACAGGTTAAAATAATGATTAAAATGTAGCATGTGCTCCATAAATGTTAGCAATTCTTGCTGGTGGTGGTGGTGGTGGTGGTGGTGGTGGTGGTGGTGGTAATAGTGGTAGAGGTGGTGTTGGCTTGCTGAGATTTTTGTACTTCCCAGGTATTGAAAGTGGTATTTTTTACAGGTCCTAATATAGTTATTCAGTTGTTGAGGATTATGCTAATGAGTGCTAATGTATTGCAGCACCCAATATCACAAATAACTTTGATAAAATATTGTTGTACTAATTGTCTTGCCTAAGATATTCCATCTTTCCTACAAATTCTGTAGAGTATATAACGTATTTGAATTTAGAAAACATATATAGCTAACAGTGCAGAGCTAAAAACCCCTAAACTAATGGCGAACAGCTCAATTTGTTAGAGGACCATGAACTATTTTTTGTTTATTTATATTGCAGGTTAATTGTATGAACTTTAAGCTACACATTTCAATGCTTAGCTCAGCCCTGAATCCACTTGACTGCACAAAAACCTCTCTTTAGCTTTCTTTTTTTTTACGGTTTTTCTGATGTAAATGGCCTCCTGTGTGACCTACAGAAATAACACTGCATTTTAAAAAGAATATTCAACATTCATTAAAAAGATTAAAGGCCTAACTCTTGGTTTTGACCCCATCAGAGCTGACACACCAAGGGCCTTTGCTTCTGAATCCTGGAGACCAAATAAGCACCTTTTATTATGACCTTGAGACACAGACATTTTCTTATGGTGCCATTAATAGAAAATGAGCATTAGAGCAGGCTGAAACTTTTAGTAATATGCACATCAAGCAAAACTATAAAGGTAACAAGATAACATATCAATAAAGGAATGTTCTTTATATCCAACCGTCAAGTGGGTAAGAATACTGCTGCTAAATTGTGAAGTTAACAAGGTACCAACTGGCAATACCTTGAAGAGTGAAAACAAACAAATTCACTCCAGTTGGCATAGGAGAGAGCTTAACTCTAAATAAAAACAATATGTCTATGAAGTCTTAAAGGAATTTAATATAGTAGTATTGACAGAGCAGCAGCATCACCATCTTGGACAAGCACTGTCATTTTAAAGTTCACCTTGATCAAAAATTGCTTACATCCAAAGGGCATCAGCCTCATGGCTAAGGTCAGCATGACCATAAATCACAAATAACATCTCCAACCAGAAACATTTCAAACCCCTCCCTGACCAGAGACATGCTAGCCCTGAGATAACCTCCCCTCTGGCCGGAGAGATGACAGCCCCAAAATAACCTCTGCTCCAACCAGAGAGATTCCAACCCTGCCATAAAGTTCTCCCCTACACAGAAACATTCCAAGCTTGTGATAAGCTCTCTCATCCTTAAAAAACAATAAATACTCTTAGTCTGTAAGAGCACTCCTGACCGAAATTGGCCAGAAGCCCCTCTCAGGTTTATTTAATAAACCTGTCTTTGACTGTTAAGCCACTTTTCATGTTTGTGTCCTCTTTCTTTCACTCTTATAGTATCGCTTCTGAAGACTTTAAGAAAAGGCTGTGAATGATTGCTGTGTTAAGTAGTCTGCAGTTGCTTAGAGCAGAGTTTTCCAACCTAGGCACTGCTGACATTTTGGGCTTGATAATTCTTTGTTGTGGGCAACCTTATATAGAACAAGATGCAGCATGCAGTAAACTAGGAATTCAAGACCTAGCTGGTCTTTCCCACTTTCCTTCCTCAGGTTGTCATCAGCAGCACATTCTACCACCTTAGCGACTGATGTTGGAAGGCATCAGGCTAATCTTTTTTCTTCACCCCAAGTGCATTTCATACCATTTGTTTCTTTTTCTTTCTCTCTCTTTGATTAACTACCATCTCTATCACAGTCTAAAAATCCTCATTACTTCACCCTGAATGACTGAAACTCTTTTTCAGCCAATCTACTCCCTCTGGTCTCACATCATATCACCTTCCTATCAACTGACTTAAAATGTTTCTCAGGCAAATTCTTCAAATACCTTTAAGCAAGATGGATTAGTCTCTCCACCAATCTCCCCAAACATTCCTAATTACATATAAGGCCAGATTTCTAAACACCAGCACCCTGATATCTTAAAGTGGATAACTCTTTATTGTGGGAGGCTGCTCCACGCATTGTGGGATCTTTACCAGTAGCCCTGATTTCCACTAACAAGACACCAGTAGCACCATCAAACCAGTGTGAACAACCAAAATTGTTTCCAGACATTGCCAAATGTTCCCTGGGGCTGGAAAGAGACAAAAATCACACCCATTTGAATAACCACTAGCCCAATTTAGTACTTCTCAAACTATTTGTAGTGAAAGACCAGTATTTTTTATTTCTAATATTTTAATTCAACTTCAGACTGATTTTTTGTAATAACATTTACACAACACTGATGCTCAGCTCATGCATTTGTTTGATTGTGTTCAGAAACCAAAACGTTTGAGAGTGGCCTTGGTCAAGGTACACTGCTAAAATAAGGTATTGCAAGTCCAGTCAATATTTGTATTAATGCTTCATATAATAAGGTATGCAACTAGTTTGTTTGTTGCCCCGGCTGTGTTCCATTGGTGCAATCATAGGTGACTATAGCCTCAAACTCCTGGGCTCAAGCGATCCTCCCACCTCAGCCTCCTGAGTAGCTGGGATTACAGGTGCAAGCCACTGTGCCCAACTGCAGGGGCAGAGGGATCTAAACAGTTATAAGAAGAGCTTGCATATTTGAAACGTCAGGGAGTTCAGAAGAGCAAATAATGCATATGTGTGTTGATATTCTGTGTAATAAAAAAGTGTCTGCAAATAATATCTACAGATGTACTGCTTAAATGAATGGGTGAGTGAATAGAACCCTAAGAAGGAGTCTTTCTTACTGTGCATAAAGTTTGTGCACTCAAAGGGAGACACTTCATGGAAGTCGGTCTCCATAAGAGCAGAGGTAATGTCTGTACATCACCAAGAAAGGTGTTAAGCACGTAGCAATTGCCTGATAATTGTATTGAATTAATAAGTAAATTATTAATTTCATTTCTGAACATATTACCAGTTAATAAATGAATGGGTGAATAAAGGATTAAGGAGTAGGTGTTCTTGAGAAAGGCAATGAAAAATCTTCCTGTGTAAGGGACACAACCAATCGTCTCCTTGCTTTGTCCACAAGGTCTGTGCTGTCAAGATGATGTATTATATGAAAATCCATGTCAGAGTGTGGTATAAATATGTGATGTTTATAAATCAAGATACATATAAGTGGCCAAATAAATGAGGTGGTGCTGAAATCCAATTCCGGAAAAGTTTGTTCATTTGTCCTTGAGAATGTACATAAAAGTACATGAGAGTGAATGAGCGGGCTATATGGATGCGATCTGTAGAGATGTCCTGCTTTCCACAGCTTGAGCATTGCACCATTTAATCAAAGTAGCAAGGTTATAAAAATCGTATCTCTGAAACAGAACCCAATCTTGGTTTCAAATGATTTTATGATGTCAGCTCAACAACTTGATCATATTGCTTGCCTTGTAAAATGTTAAGACAGCTATCAGACTGTTTTTAATTTACTCTCTTGGCATGGATCTTTCTCTAGTTCTTGTAGCATTCTGTCAGCACTATTTTCCTGTTGAATGTCAATGAGATGTTCTACTGTGATTTCTTGTTTTTAAGCCAATATTCCAAGTAAACTACAAAACATGGGAGTGTTGATTGACACAGAAGAAATGTTTATCTTTTTTTAGCACAGAGCAATTTTGTATTTTACATTATCAAAATATCACACAAAATTGAGGAATAAATATATTCATATATGTCTCATCGGTATGTCAGATATATATGCATATTTATATATATAAAGAGGATGAATTTGTTGATTCTATATCATTTCATTAATTAAATGTATTTCAGGGGGAAACTACACAAAATCATAGAAGTTATTATTGGGCTTAATTCCAAATAAGCAATTTTAAGAGGGTGTTTTCGGCAATTTTCCATAAGCATTATTACATTTTTATAATAGGAGTCAGAAAAAGAAGGATAAAAGAGAATGATCACATTTTTAAACAGCTATCTTCACTTTTAGTATTTTTTGTTGTAATGAACTTCTTCTAAAGCTATTTTTAATACCAAAATCATCATATTTTTATAAAAAGAAATCCAGTTGTAAAATTCCAAGACTACATTACTTTAGATGTGATCATATACATTAAGAACAAAATAATTCACACAGGATTTTTTTCAGTACCTTACTAGTCTGGTGAAATTAACATATGCTTCCACCTACACATAAATTTAAAGAATACATTTGTTGTGTAAAGCCAGGTTCAGGTGTACAGCCCTTGCATCTGTTCACCCAGAATTTCAAGAGAATTCACTTAATAGAAAGACCCAAAAATGAAAAAGAGAACTGTCAATCCTGTAAAGCAAATCTTTCTTATGACAAGTTTCATATCAGTAATGTATGGATATATACATACGCATTTATATACATAGCAATTATTTGTAATGGCTCAATTAATTACCTGCACCTGTGTCTCATGTTTTGAAGTCTCATATTTGAAATATTTCTCTGCTGAGATGTAGAAAATAATCTCACTCTTACTAGGAGGGTTGACTTGGAGAGGGAAAGATGTTCTGTCTCTTGGTCTCCAGTGGAAGTCATTTGTTTCCTGGTAGTTAGGTTTGTATTTTTAGAAGTGACTAATAAGTTCAATGTAAGAGTCATTTCTTTGGGGAGGATTAATTGTAGCTATCATGCCTATCAAGCCATCAAAGATCCCACCTCCTGCCATGAGCAGACAATGGTGTCAGATACTTGAGTGACACTTCCCCTGTCAAAGCCCCATAAAATCCCACCTGGACATGCAGCTGCTGCAGGGCTTTGGCAGTTTGCCAGAAACTCTTCATTTCAGGCTCTTGCCTCTTAACTTGCACATGAAGTGTGAGATGAAGTGCTCAATGTTCATCAAAATGATGCATAGCTCTCACGCCTAAAATAGACACCATTTTATAATTTTCAAGCTGTGGAGTGTGAGGCACCATGTTTTATCTAAAATTCCAATGTCCCAAATGTCCTGAAAGTGAAGAGATTTGTCCCACAATTGGTACACACTCACTTAGGGGTAAAACCTGATCATTTGTAAGGCAATGAGAGAATGAAAGTGCCTCCTAAGTAAGGTTATTCTTGGTATCCTATAAAAATGATGACTTTAATGACAGGGTACTGTCCCCCACCCCACTGGAGATGTAGGTAACATACTGTGTTTGTGCCCTATAATCATTTTTAAAATCTCCAAAAATGTACCTTTCAAAATACATTTGCCTCCAAAGATTCAAAGGAGAGACCAAGGATCTACATCTTAGAGATGTAACCTTGGCCTCTTAAATGACAAGAGTAAAACTAGGATCTAAGATTTGGGATGTTTCCAAACATAACACACCTGCCAAATGAAGGACTAGAATTAGAATTTTTCTAACACTTCCAGGACTTGAACCCAGTGTCAACACCCTATACCTCACTGAAAGATTTCTTTTGAGTTGAGCAGAATTGATTCATGGACATTGCTTTCATTTGCTCTGTTAGGGCTACAAAGTCAATACAGACAATATTTATTGCCCTTATGTTGCTTTTACAGATCACTTTCCTGAATTTTAAATAGGTACATGCATTAGAAGAATGACTATAGCATTGCTTTTAAAAGATGGTATTTTCCTGGTCATCGTTTATAATATTTAATCAATGTCGACAACTGCAATGTAATTTTTATTTACAGGTTAGAATAAGAGAAGACAATATTACTACCTTTCCTAGCGTAAGTTCTGGTGTTTTTACTGACATATGATTTCATCTTGCATAAACTCCACCTAACTTTTAACAGCAATTAAAAACAAATTGGTCAGTAATTATACATGCTGTCCCTGAAATCCAACATATAACTTCTTGTACAATAATTGGTAGGAAATAAAGTGGTTAAGAAGAGAAAATGATCCATTGCCAAGTGGCTGTTCAATCATGATTCCTACTAAGTTATTTCAAAGAATATTAGTGCACTGTAAACCAATTTTACTGATTTATAATCACTAGGAGAGTACCCAGAAGTGGCCCTGAAATTAATGATCAGTTTGTATTTAAAGTAACCACCTTTAGTAATGGCTTTCTCTAAGTGGACTTCCTTAAGAGTAGCACTTTGACTTAATTACACTGACAGTTCATGTTTATCACCCTTTGGCTGCAGTGGGGAACCTTAAAAAGATTTAATACAAATGTGATTCTTTTTTCTCATGAGGTGCAAGAGCAATGAAGCAATGTAAAACATGAGAAAAATTCTAAAAATAGTACACTTGTCAACAGAAACTAGGGCATTGAACTTAATTGCTTAAGTTAATGATGCCTGTGATAGAGATTACAGCAAAGTGTACATGGAATGCACAGATGCTTGGCTTTAATTTTATGTTCACTGGCATTGATAATTTTTGACAGTCACATTTAAATAGGCAAATAGTAATAAATATGATTTGTTTACAAGGTATTTTCCAGTACATACCTTCTCAAGTAAAAAAGATGATTTTTGCCTGTAATTTATTTTAAAAGGTCAGAGAAAGCTCTGATTATAAGTTCCTATAATTCCTCAAATAAGGAAAAGAGCAATAAAATCAGAGTCATGAGAATTATGTTCATTCTTATTCTCTATTCTAGTTTACTGCAAGACTTAAGCAAACAACTTATCTTTTGGTCATTCCACCTTAAATGCCAAATGAGGTTAAAAATGCCTACCCCATTTACAATACAGAGTTAATAGGAGAATCAAATGAGATAATACACATAAAACTTGTAAATCAAGAACAACTTCTTAATGTTATTTAAATAAAAATATAACAAATTGTATACCTTTGACAATAACAAAACCTGGGTAGACTGTGTTCCAATCATGTAGCATACAATATTTTATTGAATGCTGTAATAGGATCCTTTTCCCATTTATTACTGATTATAAAAAGCCTAGCAGAAAACCTGGTGAACTGAGATTTACCAGATTGTATGATGCTACTTTAAAATATCATTTACTCTAATAGTAAAATTATTGATAATTAAACTATGATCTCTTAGCTTAATATCGATTGTTGATTCTAATATTAAACCACCAAAAGGAAAATAAAGTTAATATTACAACTGTACCCAAGAAGTAAATGTGATTTCTTCATTTCTGAGAACGTACAGTCTAGAAAGAAAAATAGTAAAAAAAGGCACAGGCAATCTGGGCTGTCTCTACACTTCTACAATAAACTAGCCTTGTCATGTGGTCTGAACCACAGTGATCTTACATTTAAATGAAGATGTTGAAGTAAACAATTTCTAAAGTCAGCTAGAGTCCTATGGTAGGCACCACAAGCCTTTGGTCCCAACACACTTACTCTCTGTATCAATGCTGATACTTTCAAACATATTTCACACTACATGTCCATTTTTTAGAAAAATAAAACACATCAAATACGTTTGTCATTTTTTTTTTTTTTTCACAAGTAGCTCCTGATGTGCCTAACAGTGCCTCGGACAAGTTCGTGATCTGCTAAAGCCTACTGCCACCTCCCCTTAGTCAGAAATCAAAGAATTAAAATCAAAAGATATATAGATGTGGTGAAAAATGCCAATACCAATGGAAAAAAAATGGGTTCATTTTTCCTTCATTCATCTCTACAGCCCTCTCATCCAGCCAGGATTGGTGCATCATTTACATTTTTTTTTCTTTTATTGCCTATTTGGCTCTTTTCTCCTCTAGGTTGTCTCCAAATAATCACAGTTGCCTTTCAATGATGCAGAGTAGTATGAAATTAGACAATGTTCACACATGGCGACTCCTGTTGTTTACAATCTGACGAAAAATTAAACAGCTAAAATAATGGCAGGAAGTTAATTGATGAGGATAGATTAGTTCCATATACAATGAAATATAATTATTTGTCCACTAACTTCATAGAGTTAGCAACTAGTCTATGGTTTTGGACCCTCTCACTCTATAGCAAAATCACGTCTTTTACTGTATGTTCAAAATCATTCTGTGCAAAGATTAAAATAATATGTAAATATGTATAATATTAGAATCTCAGATCATCCATCTTAGAGTGAGTAGCAGGGACATTAAAAATGCTCTGTCGCCAGGCATGGTGGCTCATACCTGTATTTCCAACACTTTGAGAGGCCGAGGTGGGAGAATTGTTTAAGCCTAGGTGTTCAAGACCAGACTGAGAAACATGGCAAAACTCTGTCTCTACAAAAAATACAGAAATTACCCAGGTGCAATGGCACAGGCCTGTAGTATCAGCTACTACAGAGGCTGAAGTACAAGCACTACTTGAGCCTAGGAAGCAGAGATTGCAGTGAACTGATATTGCACCACTGTACTCCAGCCTGAGTGACAGAGTGAGACCCTGTCAAAAAAAAAAAACACAAAAAGCCTTGTAATATGACAAATTATTCCTTCCCATGTAGTCACCATCTGTGTCCCAATGAAAGAAGAGGTTACAGGTCACCTTCTTTTTTAAATCAGAGACAGCTCAATATAAACTATATTCTAGTGAGATGTGGCAAAAAAAGACTATCCCATCTACCCACACACATACACATACAAAACACAACACAATTTATCAGCTACTCATCTGTCTGTGTAACACATAATTTAGTGATGGGATTTTACAAGATGTCTCCGGCTACTTTTGAGGTGGATATATGTGCAGAGAAGGACAGTTTCCTAACCCTGAATTTATTACGTTATTGTGCTGAGACACTTAAACCAATGTAGTTCAAAGGACTTCGAGAGGCCATCTCCGGTGCCAGCTCAATACCCATCAACGGTGGGGGCCACACTGCCTCTAAAGGATGTTCTTGGTTTGTCTGAATATATAGACAGGAAGGCCACTGCAGCAATAGCATTTAAATGAGGTAAAATTCTCTTTAGCTCCAGCAATGGCAAGTCATGCTTTTGCCACTTCAAGCCATGAAATTGTTTAAAATTGTGTGACAAGATTTAATATAGCAACAAATATGCAGGGCAAGGTAGAGACAGATACAACTGCTCTAATATAGATCCCTAGATGATTCAGGATACACTTGGGGAACAAGAATAGCAGGGTCATAACAAACTCTGTACTAAGATTGAAATAAGGATACCAGCATTTCCAACTCGCAGTCTCAAACCATATATTTTAGATCATTTGGTAAGCCTACCATCAAAATAAAAGTATCTTCTCTAGATGGCATATGCATAATCAACAATTACATTTTAATCCATAAATTATCTCCTTTTGTACATTTTAAATGATGTATAAAAATAATTGATGTAAAATATAATTATACTCATTCTATTTCTCTCTTTTATTTGACACCTTTGAATTAATGTATAACTGCTAAGTATAAGGTGAAATCACAGTAAAATTATCTGAGAAAAATATCTATTGGTGAAAAATGTGCAGTACTTTTTTCTTTAAGTATGTTTGAGTTATACAGTAATGTCAGTTAAACTGTCTAGATTTTTGTTGTTGTTGTTGTCGTGGTTGTTGTTTTTGAGGAGTCTCACACTGTCGCCCGGGGCTGGAATACAATGGCACAATCTTGGCTCACTGCAACCTCTGCCTCCCGGGTTCAGGCAATTCTACTGCCTCAGCCTCCCAAGTAGCCAGGATTATAGGTGCCCACCACCTCACCTGGCTTATTTTTTGTGTTTTTACTAGAGACAGGGTTTCACTATGTTGTCCAGGCTGGTCTTGAACTCCTGACCTCATGATCCACCCGCCTCGGCCTCCCAAAGTGCTGGGATTACAGTTGTGAGCCACCACACCCGGCCAATTGCTTTTGTATCAGAAAAGTATAAAATTTGCTATTTTGCTCAATATAGTCATGCTATTCAATCTATAGGAAATGAAATAAAAATGCTGATTAATGAGTATAAATTGCAAAAGCAATAGCAGCACTGAGTCTAGTGGAAAAAAATGAGAGATTTGTGAAAGCTCTGTAGCATGTTCAGACCATTTTATTTCATAAATTTCTGTGTATAAACTAACCAATCATCGACCTTCCATATATCAGGTCAGTTTAATTTAGATAATGTTAGACAATCCCCTCTCTGTAAAATGTTGTGAGACCTTGATTTTACATCAGGAACAAAGATTTTTTCTTTTAATTTTGAGTAAGTGTTATACTGAATTACACTATAAATCATAGAGCACATACAGTGGGCAATGTTATGGTACAGTCTGACATGTCAATTTAGTAGAGTATGTAATTTCTGCATAGCAAGGAAAGAAGAATGGGCATGTTCTGTGCTTGAAAAGACAGAGAACCTATAATCCATATGTATGCACATTAAAAAATACACTGAAAGCCTTTTGCATGGTGTGTCAAAGTATATTTATTTTCTAGGGCCCCACTTAAAATCTTAACGCCTACATATTTTTCAGTATTACAAAAGCCAAGCCTACTTATCTTACTGTGATCTCAAGCAAATGCAAAACAAATAAGCTAATCTATTTGGTATTTCATCTGCAATAGGTATAACAAAAATAAAGCATAGATCCATTTGGAAAATGCGATTGTAAAGTGCTTCAGATGGTGTTGCATTAGGAGATAACTTTCGCATTTTAAATCATATTTATGATACACATCCATTTGGGTGCTGTGTTATAGACCATATGCAGAAAAGAGTGTCCTAAAGAAAGTTCATCTCAGAAAAACTGTTGTAATTAAAAATTTAGAATAAAACAAACTCATGTAGCAAAACAGGATGGGGGAGTTAGTGTGAAAGTTAGTTTTAAAAGGTTAGCTTGTAAATGTCCAGTTCAATATTTACTGGATCACTTTATACAGACAAGAGACTTGTTATATAATTACATGTATGTTTCAGAGTTGAGAATATTGAGAGACATGGGTAAGTATGTCTCTCAAAAAGCCAGTAACATGCCTTCTCAATGACTGGCCGGTGATTCAGAATGCTGAGACTGTAAATGCATTAATTAGTCGTCAGTCCAATTTCTCCTCAATGAAAAATGCATTTGTTTATAAAAGATCATTGTCATATACTATTATATTTTCTAAACTATACCATTTTCCTGATTAGAAATAGAAATTTTCCTTCTTAGTAAATACTGCTTCTTTCTATTTCTGGTGCATTCCAAATTTTAGATAAAATTAAGATGTACGGTAACATATTCCAGAGCTGATAATATAAACTCATTTGGGGATAAAAATATATAAATGCATTTTATAAGTCATGTATCAACTAATATATCAAATCGTGTTCAATATGTTTTGATAGTGGGTTAATTAACATCAATTATAGCTTATTTAGTGTTTAAATAGGTAAGTGGTCTGAACGTATTAGGGGAATTTGTAGAAACAAATATCTAATGAATAAAACACATTGAGTAGGGGATTGGAATATTGAATGATGCAGTAATGGAAATTCGGTCTCTTGAGCACTATTTCCGCCCATGGAAACCTTCTCCCCAACTCCATTATTAATATTACATGGGGTAAATTTTATAGGCAAATACTGCATTGGATCCAAAGGAATGAAATTAGTTTGTTTTGATTATTCTGTTAATCAATCTGTACAATTAATTGATCTTAGAGCTGAACTTCCTTTATGCCTGTTTAATAAATGTTATGGCACCTTCTGCATCTATAACACACTAAAAACATCTACTTTACAGGTTCATTTGTTATTTGTCTTTTAACCTGTCAATATACTCTCATAATAACTTTAAAGACTTCAGATACATACAAAATGGACCAATTAACAGAAATCATGTTGGCATAGTTGGTCTTGTTAACATAGCTGACAAAGCTTATTTATGCTTATAGATTATTGTCACTTTTCCTCCTCCCACCAAAGATGAAATAAATGAAAGTGGAGTTTGTACAAAGCATAATTTTAACACATCTCCAATGCTTCTGCAACCCTCCACTACCCTGTGTGGCTTGTATAATCTAAATCTTCACAGTGTATTTATATGTACCTAGAAATACAATAAAAACAGCATATCCAGTGCTTCTGAGATTTAAAACCCCTAGAAAATTAGAGAAACTATCTTTTTTTTCCATTTAAAATGCCTACCAGATAACATGAAAGCTCCCAAAAAGAGGTTGGTGAACTAGGCTGTTGAAGCCAGCTTGTTGGTGTCTCTCCCTGTATTCCCTTAGCTTACTCTGTTGGCCACAGAAGGCAGTCTCCGTGAGAATGGGTGCTTCTTGTGTTTATCTCTATATCATATCCGATCCATCTATGGGACAGGTCATCCTCCAAGAGGCAGGAGAAGGTAAATCATTATCCTAGATAATTTCGAGTTCCAAAATTTATCTTAGAAAGTTGCCAGTGAGTCTGAACACAGTTTCTCATGGTGGCTATTAGTTTGTGGGTGCATGTCATATTGCCATCCCTCCATTCCTGTCTCTCTTTCCTCTCTTTCCCCCTTTCTCGTAGTGCTTCCTAAAATTGTTGCCCCTCAAAACTATTTGACCACCAAATCCAGGGGTTGTTGGTTTGTTTGTTTTATAAGTGATAGGGTCTCACTCTCTCATTTAGGCTGGAGTGCAGTTGCATGATCATAGCTCACTGCAGTCTTGACCTCCTGGCCTCAAGGGATCCTTCCACCTCAGCCTCCCAAGTAGCTGGAACTTCAGGCATGTATCACCATGCCTGGCCTAGTTTTTTGTTTGTTTGTTTTTGTTTTGTTGTTTTTGTAGAGATGAGGTTTCACTATGTTGGCCAAGCTGGCCTGGAATTCCTGGCCTTAAGTAACCCTCCTGCCTAGGACTCCCAAAGTGCTGAGATTATAGACCTGAGCCACTGCACCTGGCCTCCAATCCACTTCTTAAGATTTACTTTTGTGCAACCCAGCCCAGCCATCTTGGAATATGTTTTCAATTCTAAGGCAAAATTATCTTTTCCTTTTTATTTTCTTGAGGAAATAATAAAAAGTTTACTTTCCTATCATTGGATCTTCCAACATTTCTATATATAAAGTCTCAAATTCCAATTCATGTTTATCACAACCAAGATACTTAATATTTTTGTATTTTTTATTCTTCCAGAGAGATATTTTGTTTCTGAGTTAAATAATAGAACAATATTATGTAGGCATCTACTCTGTATTTAGCCTGCCTCTCAGTGGAGAAAGCACTATTGATACAGTACCATAGTTACAGTTCATCTACTAGTTGTTATGTAGTTCAAAACGACTGGAACTTTATAATATAGAGAAATATTTCATAATTTGTACTGTTCTTATTGGTGTCATGGTTAATCGAAAAACCAAAGATCCATTGTGAGATAACTGAATGTTGATTTTTAGTTAATACCAAGTATTGATTGACAATCTCCAGATTTTACAGAAGAGCAAACAGCTGAACTGAAAGGGAAACATTTTCCAAATTACCTTCAACTACGGGTCTCATATGTGAGCTCCTCATACAGCAAAACTCGTGACAGCTCTAACTGTATTTGCTGTTCCTAGTTTGTTGTTTCATTCAATTTCTCTCTAAATTGGATTCACGACGTTACCTTCCAGGTATTTTGCCCACAACTTCCTCTTACCAAGTGCCATAGCCATGTCTCAGTCTTCCTTTCATTCCACTTTCTTAGCAACATCTCACACACTTAGCTATCACTGCTTCCGTTGCTTGAAATCCATGACTCCCTCTCACTTTGTTTCTTTCACATCTCAGTGCAAGTTTCTGTCTCATTTCCTGATTTCTCCTTCTCAGAGCAATACTGTAGTGAAATATTCTAGGACTTGGTTCTTTGTCTTCTTCTCTACTCTATCTTCAAATCCAGAAAAATTCTATCTAGTGCCACAATTTCATATATCATTTGTATCTTGAACACTTATCTCATTTAGGAACTCCTGACTGCCTTTCCCATTGCCAATCTGACAAATCTGATTGTCTAACAAGCAGCTTAAACTTTACATGTTTGACTCAGAAACCCTATTTTCCCACAGAAACCTATCCCTTAACTTGAGATTTCCCATCTCAATAAATGTTGCTTAACTCCATTGTTTATCAAGGGTAAACCCAAGCTGTCATTCTTTTTTTTTTTTTTTTATTGGGACGGAGTCCCGCTCTGTCGCCCAGGCTGGAGTGCAGTGGAGCAATCTCGGCTCACTGCAAGCCCCGCCTCCCAGGTTCACGCCATTCTCCTGCCTCAGCCCCCGAGTAGCTGGGACTACAGGCGTCCGCCACCACGCCCGGCTAATTTTTTGTATTTTTAGTGGAGACGGGGTTTCACCGTAGTCTCGATCTCCTGACCTCGTGATCCGCCCGCCTCGGCCTCCCAGAGTGCTGGGATTACAAGCGTGAGCCACCGCGCCCAGCCCAAGCTGTCATTCTTAATTCCTCTCTTTTTTTCATCCCACACTGAAAGCTTCAGAATAACAAGTTGATTCTAACACCAAAGTGTCTCCAGAATTGACTACCTAATAGCTTTACTACTGTAACTTAAGTCCAAATAACCATTTCTTTTTGTCCACACACTACAACTTAATGGTTTCTCTGATCTTATCCCTGCCCATTACAGACCGTTCTCCATCCAGCATGCAGAATAATCACTTAACTTTACCCAGTCATAACGTTTTTCTGCTGAAAACATTTGTTGTCTTTCCTTTGCAATTAAAATGGCATGCAACTTCTTCATAATGGCATAAGAAGCCCTGAACTTGGGTTCTGCCTCCTCTCTGCTTCCACCTCTGCCTCGTGTGCTCTCCCTATGCTTCAGCCAGGTGAGGCTTTTTCTTCTGTGCTCAAAATTGCTTGGGTGATAATTGCATCTAAGAGTAAACTTAGCTGTTTTAATAAAATGCTGGCTTTCAAACATACTGACATGTAGCTTTAGGCAGGAATTGCAACATTTTAGAGGTTTGACTTCCTCATCATACAGTGCTAGTAATAATAGGATGTCCTCCTTGGAATCTTGTCAGAGCCTTTGAAAAGGTAATTAGATTTAAATGAGATCATAAGGGTGGGCCCTAATCCAATAGGACTGGGGTCCTTATAAGAAAAGGGAGAGACACCAGAGATATCTGACTCTCTGAGCATGCACAGACGAAAGTCCATGTGAGAAGACAGGAAGAAGGTGGCCATGTGTAAACCAGATAGATTGGCCTCACAAGAATCAATCTTCTGGCACCTTGGTTTTAGACTTCGAGTCTCCAGAACTGAAAGAAAACAAATGTCTGTTGTTTAAGGTACCCAGTCTTTAGTATTCTGTTATTGCAACTCAAACAGACTAAGATGATACCAGGTGGCCCAACCCAGAAAGGAGACAAGCTCAGATCAGGCAGGTGTGGTTGCTACCCAACCTTCACGTGGCCCACAGGAGGCAAAAATACTTTGTATCAACTTAAGGGCAGAGCTTTCAGTATCTCTACAAAGGCCACGTCAAGTACGAGGGCCACCACACTAAGAAAAGCTTAACGCATAGCAAGCCTGTCAGTCTAGATGCAATTTCTTTATCAGTGTTCATATTTATCATAAAAAATATGTGATATTCTTGTCAGGGACACAGATGGTTATCTAAAGGTTAAATGCCTATGGAAAAAAAGAAACAACCCATTATAAAAAAAATATAAATAAAACAAAAAAAATTGTTTTTTATTTAAAATAACAGCTGTGCAAAACAGAGATCAATAGATAAGGCTAGCAATCCATTTGAGGTCAAAGTTATACTTTTCCAAAATTATAACAACAAAAGCATTAAATATGTTTATTAGAATTATAGACATGATGGTTTATTTCCTTTTATCTTACATCACAATCTTATATTATACACTTTAAATATTCTTACTACTAAACATTTTAATAGTTTCCTTTTGTTGTTTTTTGGCAATATCTCTTTAAATGTAAGTAATATACCTACAGATACAACCTGGGAGGCAGTGTATATAAGAGTGAACAGAGCATAGGTGATTTTCTGGAAGATACAGTGTCTTGTTGAATTACCTGAGCTTTTCTTTAAGAAAATAAATAAATAGTGCCATAATAATTTTATTATGTTGAGACTTTAAATATACAAAGGGGAGAGCTCCTTCTAGAGCCTTTCATAATATTTTTAAACTTATTCCCCAAGCTCATGTTTTCCTATCTAAGATCTCTTGTTGTTGCTTTTTTAAAAAACAAAACAAAACAAAAACAAACACAAACAAACATATCATCATGCCTTAAATTTCCAAGCATTACAGGTCCCTGCAATTTAATTATCCTCCTATTCACTGCCTAGCATACCGGTTCTTCTCCTTTAGGAGAAAAATGAAAAGACACCTTAAAACCCCCATTTTCTTTTCTTTTTTTTTTTTTTTTTTTGAGACAGATTCTCACTCTGTCGCCCAGGCTGGAATGCAGTGGCATGATCTCGGCTCACTGCAACCTCCACCTACTGGGTTCAAGCGATTATCCTGCCTCAGCCTCCCATATACCTGAAACTACAGGCACCAGCCACTACACTCAGCTAATTTTTGTATTTTTAATAGAGACGGGGTTTCACCGTGTTAGTCAGGTGGTCCCGATCTTGTCACCTCGTGATCTGCCTGCCTTAGCCTCCCAAAGTGCTGGGATTACAGGTGTGAGACACCGTGCCCTGCCAACACCCCCATTTTTCTATTAACATTTTATACAGGTACGATGAGTTTTCATTGATCACATTGTACCGTAGTTTTATGTCTATGGATTTTTTATCCCAATGGATTCTGGCACACATGAGGATGGGTATTATTTATATGAGAGAGAAAGAGAAAGATTTTGAATGGTTTGGACAAGAGTAGCTGCTAAGAACTAAAATAAATTAAAAATCTACATGAATTAATATTCTTTTTAATATTTCTTAAAAATATATAATATATTGGTTAACTTGTATCTTTTAATGGATAGGCATTTATACTTCTTTGTTTCCAATAAATGCCTACAAAACCTCAAAAGGTACTTAACTCCTTGCCTATATAAACAAAAGATAAATAAGGGAATGTTTTGGAAAATTATACTTTTAAACCCTAAGGAGAATGAAATCTTCCTAATTTGTTAATGGATCACAAACTTTTAATGTTTTCTCCTGCAAATGCTATGATACCCAAAATGATAATTTAAACACTGGAAACCTCATCTCTTAGCGATACAAAAATTGTTGCAATCAATTTCAAAGAGTAAATATATTCAAGTTTATTTTCAGTTTTATCACCATCTGAAAATTAATTTTCTTTCTCTTTTGGTGTCAAACACTTTGGTGGCAACCACTATTTTATTTTAGTATGTAATCCTGAATAAAGCACCCTAAAGTAGAAGAGAGATTCTTTTCTGACTTATGGCCATCCCTAGGCTGTAGCACTCAGTCTAGCATATAGAGTACATTGGGAATTTGAAATTAAAAAAAACATATCATTTATATTAATACCTCCCAAAATGAAATACTTAGGTATAAATCTAACAAATGTGTACAAGATCTATATGAAAAAAAAAAAAAAACTAAACAACGCTGGTGAAAGAAATCAAATTAGAACTAAACAAATGGAGTGATATTCCATAACAATGGATAGCAAGACTAAACACTGACAAAATATCACTTCTTCCCAAATTGATCTACAGCAGCAGTCTCCAAGTTTTTTGACACCAGGGACCAGTTTCATGGAAGACAATTTTTCCACAGTTAGGGTGGGAGGGATGGTTTCAGGATGAAACTGTTTCACCTCAAATTGTCGGCATTAGATTCTCACAAGGAGCATGCAGGCTAGATCCCTTGTATGCACATTTCGCAACCTGCTGTCAAAAAATCATTCGGATATAATGTGGAGTATAAACGTAAAAGAATACACAAATACTTAAAAATGCTTAAGGAAATAAATACATCCTTAAGAAAACCCTGAATTGAAAAGTGGGTCTAAAGCACGTATCTACTATAATGTCTATAAAAATAAGTGATTGAAGATGACCATAAAGTGAGAAAGAATTTTGAAGTGTTTTAAATAAATCAGAAAAGGCACAATTATGGAGACAGTAAAAAGATCAGGTGTTGCTGGGAATTAGGGAGAGGGTGGAATGAATACATGCAGCACAGAGGATTTTTAGGGCAGTGAAATTATTCTGTATGATACTATAATGGTGAATACATGTCATTATATATTAGTCAAAACCCACAGAATGTACAATACCAAGAGTGAACCCTAATGGGAAACTATCAATTGGGTGATAATGATGTGTCCATGTAGGTTTATTAATTGTGACAAATGTACCACTCTGTTGGGAGATGTTGATAATGAGGGAGGCTATAAATGGGTATGACAGTGAGTATATGAGAAATGTCTGTATCTTCTGCTCAATTTTGCATGAACTTAAGCTGCTCTAGAAAATGAAGTCTATTTCTATAACACAAAAAAGAGAATATGACAAATATTCTCTAAATTCAATAAATAATAAATTAATTGTTGGCATAAGGATGGTTACGGAATGTAGGTTATTTCAATATCTAAAACTACTGGTGAGTGGACATCCCATTAAATGCAGCACAGTATTATGACTCAGTGTATCTTTGTCAGAGAAATTAATGCTTACTACCATAGCCTATTTAACTATGTAATGATGTCTGATAGCATAAGGTGACTTACTATCACTACTGACTCCATTAAACTGCATACAGATATTACCTTCTGATTTTACATATCTATGGCTGTGATATGAGTCATTTACCATTCATAAGAAATAAAACCAGGATTCAAAAAAGGGCATTTAAAACCTATTTAAGTAGAGCTAATTATCGTGATCTACCTATTTGTTACCCTCTCAAGCACACTTAATCATGTGCTAGGGAACAATTATTAAAATTAGGACAAAAAGCTGTTTACCCAAGGAGCATGAATAAAATAAAAACAGTTTATTCATGTTTTCCTTAAAAATATATCATATGGCTGATATAGAACACAATCTGGCACAGAATATTGTTGGATTAGGAAGATTAACTATAAATTTCCCTTTAACAGTCTTCTGAACACCTAAGATCGTTTTCCTTCCCAACCATCCAGTTTAGTCTTAAATGTATCTTATTGTGCCTCTCTTTTCTTTCAAAGAAAAGGAGGAAGATATTCTATGATTGTAAATTAATATAAACAAAAATTGTATTTTTTTCATAAATTAAAAATACAACTAGAAAGCAAGAAAAGCCATGAATTTTCTTACAGTGAAATAATCAAAGATAAATAAACTCAATACTTCCAAACTGAATCTTTCTTGTATGCTTCATTTATATAATGTCTTCACAATGAAACTGACCATGCAATAAAAGCAGCAGTGTGCCTGTGGAAAATGAAATGCAATCTCTTTAGAAATATCCTTAAAATGAGTGTGTGGGAAGAATATCCAATATTTTGTTCTTCCAGAAGGACAAAATGTTGCAAAACACAGAAGCAAAGAAAATAGTGTCTTCTTTGAAAAATTTTTTAGAATCATGGATTTTAAATATAAAATAATTAAGCAAAAGATCCTGATTTATTTAAAACACTTCAAAATTCTTTCTCATTTCATGGTCATGTTCAATCACTGATTTTTATAGACACTATAGTAGATGGGTGGTTTAGACCTATTTTTCAATTCAGGGCTTTCTTAAGGATTTATTTATTTCCTTAAGCATTTTTATTTATTTGTGTATTCTTTTATATTTATACTCCACATTATATCATAAAGATCTTGAAGCAGCTTATTAAAAACATGCATAATTGCATAATGCAATAATAAAACACAAACAATCAAGACCAAAACAAGATATATATTACAACAAAAAGTTAAAAACTGGTCAAAAAAAAGGACAGAAGACATAGATATATTAGATAAACAATTGCTGTAGGTCAAATTGTAGTATTGTTTGGTAGACTTTTTATGTATAAAAGCATAACAGAGAAACACAATCAGCTACATTCCTTTATCATCTCCTAGAATTTTTAAAAAAATTCAAAGGATGAAATATTTTTCTACAATCAGTTCAAAAATAAATTTTAACATGTGCTTTAAAACAGGACACAATGAAAGATGCAATAGATAAGATACCCAAATAACTGTACTTGCCTTTGATAAAAGTAGAAGGGGTAGTATATTAACACATAAAAGCAATTCCTTGGAAGGGTTGGAAGGGGACAGACTTGTAAGATCCATGAAGTAAGGGTATGGGCAAGCACTGACAATGCAAAGTGCAAAATATGTATTAAATAAAAATTGTGATATTCGTTTTTTATGGAAACAAACGATCAAATACAACTTGATGGATTAATACTCCACCTCCACAGAAACGTGAGAAAAGTTAATGACTTCAGGCACAAATGAAAATATTTTCTCAAGAATCAGCCATGAGTCTCCTCAATATGCATTGTATATATCCAGAAATCCTTCAGTCCAGCCTTTCTATTGTGGAGAAAACACATCTAAAGAGGTCTAGCATTGTGTTATCTGATAACCACTGGTGTTTCAAATTTTAATTAATGATTAAACTTCATAAATAGCACTTTTTAAAATATTGTTTTTGGTTAAGAATACATAAAAAATTCTTAAATATATATAAGCCAGTTGTTTCCAGATGAGGTTTTTTATCAGAGAATAAAGATCAACATGTCTTTAATGTTCCTCTCTGTTTGACTAAATAGGTTTCATCTTGACCATAGGTCCTTGACCTACATTTTCTTAGAGTATTTACTTTGAAAATTCTCCATTGTAAATTCTTTTTCTGGCCCTTTGAGAGGTAAATCTTCTACAACTCAGAAATGTCTATCTCAAGACATGGGAGCCATTCCTTTGACATATAATCATAAAGAAAGATAGAGCCCCTATCTTCCAATCTCTTGGAAGGTTGGAGCCTGACTTTGATAAAGGACAATTAGCAAACACAGATGGCCTGATCACACTGACCAAACTCTCCCTAACACCCTCCAATACTTTTCTACTAGTTCTCTCTTGTGTTTAAAAACTCTCCCACATTTTGCTCCAGGGGAGTTAAGTATACTTTTTTCCCCTATTGCGATAGTCTTGAATAAAGTCTTTCTTGCTTTTTAAATTTATCCACTGTAATTTTTCTTTGACAGCATAAATGTAACATAGTCATATAATTAATTTGTTAAATACATACATTTTCACATATTCTAAGGGAAAAGGCCTAAGTTGAAAACCAGGAGTAGGTGATTTAAAAACACATTTCCACCCTGCAAACATTTACTAACAAATTGAAAGAAATATGAAAGTATAACAATGCAATTTTCATAATAGACTGATTTACAGAGATCAGGAACTCTAAGAGGCCATAAGGCATCACCAACGAGGTCTTACCCGAATGAACATTTGAGCAACGGATATAATTTTTACAGGTGACCCAAGCAAAGGAAAAGCATTGCCAGCAATTCTGGAAAAGATAATGTGCATTGGAAGTGATCTATAAACCAACACACAGAGGGTGTGGGAAGAAAGGAAAAAGAAGGAAGAATATGAATGTAATATATAAAAGTCAGTTTCAAGAGGGGTAAATCCTTCTTAAAGTGACAGATAGCTAAAGTCAGGTTGCCATCTGTATATAGCATACTTTCTTCAGGCCTAATTTGAACAGCTATCGTTAATTGTGCAATTACCTACAATAATAAACTTCAATATGTGTTTTCAAGAATTACAGAGAACACAATCAATAGAATATCAATTTAGAAACTTGTATTATGAAGATTAGCTGACTTATCTAATTAGTCATTAGTAATTCAGTTAAGTAATTATTCTCAATCTTTTCTTTTAGGAAACATAGACTTACTTGGTAACAACTTGTGAATGTGCAACTTTTTATTATTCAGTTTGGAAAGTAAATCGTTTTGTCCAAATTATTTATGTCCAAAAAAGATAATAATGCTTCAAGTTTACAAGGCAGAGTATGTTTATTTCCTCTCACTACTTAAGCAAACTTACAATAAGGGAAAAATATTGGTAAAAAATCCATAATCATGGGGAGAATAAAGAAGCCACAAGAGGCAGAGATTTCAACAAGCTCAGAAAAGAGTAAAAGATTAGTAGATTTTAAAATGGCAGCAGGAGCCAGGACCTAGTGCATACGCAAAGAGATAAACCTTAGAGAAGGTGTCTGAATTGCACAACAGAAAGTCACACAGGCTCTTACATCAGAGGTAGAAGTTACAAGGAAAGTTGGAAATGGCACTCTATGGAGACAGATTAATTGAAAGTGAATGTTAAGAACTGCCTCGCTTGTCTCACCTCAGATAACAGGAAACCTAACACTTCCTGCTATAAGGAAGAAGAGGTTGTTGGGTGGTTGGGCAGGGAAGAAGACAAAATATGTTAAAATAAATAGTTGGAGAAAATAAGGTAGCTATTATGGGTAAAACCATTTTCTTCTAGCACTCCAGAAGACTCCCAACAATATGACCAACTCCTCATCTGCCAAACCCAGAGTGAACTTTGCAGGGGACAATCTCTGCTCACTAAGAGTTAGTCTTTAAGTGGCTTGATTCTTAAATAGGAAAGAGGCAACATAAAGCCGAGACATGAAGAACATTTGCCATATGAAAAAATACTCACAAAAATAAACAAAGAGAGAGGGGGAAAAAACCATAAAACTTAAGGAAATGGTAAATTAGGAAATTAAAAAATAAGTCTCCAATTAATATACTGAGAGAAATATTTAAAATAAGAACATACAATTAAGGTGTCAAACGTTTAAATAAGAGAAACATGGTAAGCTGAAGGATGCTTCCTTTATTTTATAAAATGGCAATGGAAACAATTTGCTTTGAAAGCATGGAAAGTGAGATGAACATTTCCCTGTGACATGGGAAATTAACAGAGAAGGTGTAAAATTATTAAAAACTATTATTTAAAGAAACATTATTTACTAATTTAAAAAAGCAAAAAGAGGCCACTGTTTGTATGTTGGTTTGGTTGTTTGTCACTGCTTGAGTGACTTTCACAGCCTCCTTTTCTATCTACTTCTTACCACCCATTTACACACCCACTAAAGTCCTGAAGTCCTGGATGCTAGAAAACTAGTTGTAGATTTGTCCTTCAAATAATAACAAATGGCTTATTCTTGTACTCCTGATAATGAAACTAGGCAGATAAGTAGTTTTACCCCATAACACAACATGAAGGTCTGAGGTACCACTGGCTAGGTTGGTTGCAGAGGAATCTCAATAAAATGAAAATCAAAGAGAAAAAAAAAAGAATATAAATATATTTATTAACACTGAATCCCTGTACACTTAAAATGGGAAAGATGGTAAATTATATATGCATATTTTACCTCAATGAAAAAGTTTTTAAAGTTAAAATCAAACAACAAAAGAGAAAACAGCAATGTAAAAGTTTTGACTTCATTGTATTTTACTTCATGAATATACATCAGAAATACACCAACATATGCACATTTTCTATACAAAATTATGTAAGCCATTTTGGAAGAGTGCTATGAATCTTTCAAAATATATAAATTAATAATAAAATAATAATCAGCAAGACAAGAAGGAGAGGAGTTTGATGATGTTACTTTTTATCTCTTCTTAATTGTTTGTAATATGTAAAAACGATCAATTTTCATGTTTTCCTCTGAGTACTTCTTCAAATTTTAACTGTATGAAACTTAAGACAGCTGGGCCTATAATTACACACAAAAAATCTTAAAGACAAGCAAGGCTAACGGTTGTCACCAATATCTTATTATAGTTTTTGGCAGTTTCTCATCAAGTGTTATTGGCCTTAAATTATGAAGCATATTTAGGTTATGAATCAAAGTGGCTTTGAAAATGTATATATTATGTCATACACGATGTAATCCATAAAGCTGCTTTAGCTCCAATCAGAGAAAGACTTTTATTTTGTCCCTTGAAGCAATGCCCTTTAGTCCTTTACCTTGCATTAAACAGAGCCTTTGAGATTTTACTCAGAAAGCTGAGTTTGAAAGGACCAATCCATTTGTGCATCAACTTTTTATTATCCATGGTCATTGCCAATAAAAAGCTCTATTTATTGAGATTATATCTGTGTATTAAGGTATTTTTGATGAAGATGTCTTTAAAATGATGGCAGCTCCCTTTCATTCATGGTTTCAAGGTTTCAGTTACTCATGGACAACATCAGCCCGAAAATACTGATAGGGAAAATTCTGAAATAAGCAATTTCATAAGTTTTCAATTGTGCACCATTCTTGGAAGCATGATGAAAGCTCCTGCTGACCTGCTTCATCCCCCAGGCATGTGAATCATTCCTGTATCCAGCGTATCCACACTGCATGCTATCTGTTAATTAGTCATTTGGTAGCTCTCTCGAGTATGAGAGTTTTTAGGCATTCACTGGGGGTCTTGAAACCTATCCCTTCAGATAAGAGGGGTTTACTGTATCTCAGTTTTCTCTATTTATATAGACTTAATTGGAACAGTTTTCTCCTACTCACCATAAAATTAACAAAATGTTGATAACAAAAATAATAACAGCAAAAAGGCATTGCAATTTTTCAATTATCTAAAAAGACATTTAAATTTCTAAATATTTGCAATATTTAAAATTTTACAAAAAATAAAGGTAATAAAAAAATCATTTCCACCAAGAATTGTCTTAAAGTAAGGAGACTGAGAAAAGGATGAGATGTACTGCATAGATTGTCAAGTTCTGGACTAACCGCCTTACGAAGGTATTTAATTTATTTTATATTAATGTGACTTAACAAGTTGTATATCGCTACATGTTATATAACATTGTGAAACTTCTAAGGATCAGAAAATTGCTTTCTTTCATTTAACAAAAGCAAGATGAATTGTATGCTTACTAGAACAGAATGCTATTTTGTGCATAATTGATAGTCTTCAACCTAGAGCACAGAAGGTGGGACTACTTAATATTCTGTTACAGAAAGAGACAAAAAAGGTGGTAACACTATATTTTGTTCTTTGCCACATCACAAATCACTCTTTTACATTTAAAAATGAAGATAACATGAAATCGATTAAAGCATATTTACTTTCAATTCCTGGGCAGTTTTAGTTGAAAAATAAAGGTTTTGAACAATATTATTTTGTCAATATTTTCTACAATGTTTTTGAGTTTCAAAGTGACTTCAGTAAAGCTGTCATATTTGGAGACATTCAACTTTCAAATGGCATAAGACAGTATTATAATTGTACTAAGAGCATAAATATAATAAATAACTTAGACAAAGGCCACTCAATTAAAAAAAAGTTTTGTCCTTACCTATATATAGGCACAATCCTTGTTATTCAAATATTCCATTTTCCTTCCATCAGGTAAGTGATGAATATTCTAACCCAACAGTTGATTATAATTCATTATAGTTTAATTTGAAATAATTATAATTGCATATAATTAAAACAAATTAATTCTGATTAAAGGCAGAATTAGATCTCTAAAAAGACAATAAAATCTGTATTTTTTTTCCACCTAAGGGAGTCAGATCTATTTCTTCACCCTATTTTTGGCCTGGTGGGGATTTCACATTATAAATGAGGTTTCCCAGAATATGAAAGCTATCTAATCATTCAGGCAAAAATTCACTTTCAACTTTGTGTTAAGTGAGTTATATAGAAAGGCGAGGGCAGCATTTTTTGCCAGAGGAAACTGAAGTCAAGAGGGAGCTAAATAGAATCTGGAATGTAGGATCTCTAAATTGCATAGAGAGTGCAAAATTTCAAGTTAGCAGTCTGTCAAGTATTTCATAAGAATTACTACTGTGTTAGCTCTGGTAAAACTGGACCTGATTCATCCTTTAATCCTGGTATATACTCTCATGAATGATGAATATTAAGTATCTATTAAATAGAAACTTTTTTTGGATGAAACATGCATGGATTAATCTTCTTATTGAAGATAATTAAGGAAATACAATGTTCTAAAATTTAAATTATAAGAATATACAGTGTATAAAGATGTTTTCATCAATGTAATTTAAACATACATGGAGATTATAATGGAAAAACAAAAGTGCTAGGAATTTTAAAAAACACAAAATGAAGTTGGCATGGGAAATCTCCACTTCCTGTATAAAAAGCATTTGCCTTTGTCTCTCCTTTGTCTCTCCTAATAACCAATAAAATAAATATATGGATTTTCTACAAAAGAAAAGCCCATATCAGAAAAGAAAATGGGAGGTTGTCAGCTTCCTTGAAATTGAAAACTGGAAGGGATTTTTTTTTCTTATGAAAATAAGAGGCAGAAAAAAACAAATCAAAGAGGAAAACATTTTTATTTTATCAACAGAAGGAAGATGAGTCAGTTATGAAGCCTTTCACCCTTAATGTGAATACCTAATGAAAGAACACCACAAAATGCTAAATACGCAAACAAAAAACTGGACCTTGGAAGAAAGAGACAAAACAGAACATAGAAGATAATTATTTTATAATCTATTATGTTGTGAAATTATTTGAAAAATCTCATAAACGATCTCTTAGAGATTATATATAATCTATATATTTTATAAATTTAAATTAAATTTATATATTTAAATATATATATGCACATATATCAACATCTAAATTTATATATTTAAATATTTATTTAAATATATTTTTCTATAATACATGTTTATTTATTTAAATGTATAAATTTAAATATTTATATATGCAAATGCATATATATTTAAATGTATAAATTTATATATTGATATATTTAAAGATATATATAGATTTATATATTTATATACATATATATGTAAATTTTTTCTTCAAAATAATAGGAGGAAAACCTAAACTCAAATAAATCTAGCAGACAGAATCAAGGAACAGAGTCATGTTGAGGCCAGGATGATAAAATTGGGCTATTACAAAAGAAAATGTATTCTCTCACATCCTAGCCAGCACCTGTATTTAGCTGTCTTTTTGATAAAAGTTATTTTAACTGAGGTAAGATAAAATCTCATTGTCTTTTTGATTTGCATTTCTCTGATGATCAGTGATGTTGAGTAATTTTTTCAAATACCTGTTTGGCATTTTTATGAATTCTTCTGAGAAATGTCTACGCAGCTTTTTTGCCCATTTTAAAAATCCAATTGTATTTTTCCTATTGAGTTGTTTGAGCTTCTTATATATTCTGGTTGTTAATCTCCTGCCAGGTGGGTAGTTTGCAAATATTTTCTCCCATTCTGTTGGTTACCTCTCTCACAGAATGGGATAGAATATACACTCATAATTTAATCTAAAATTTACCACTCTCCCATATTCTAGAAATTCTACTTATTATTTGTATTCCTTTTCATGGATATTGTCTTATTTTATTTAAATATTGTATTGGTCTGTTTTCACGCTGCTGATAAAGACATACTCAAGACTGGGCAATTTACAAAAGAGGTTCATTGGACTCATGGTTCAACATGGCTGGGGAGGCCCCACGATCACGACGTAAGGCAAGGAGGAGCAAGTAACATCTTATGTGGATGGCAGCAGGCAAAGAGAGGGCTTGTGCAGAGAAACTCCCATTTTTAAAATCATCAGATCTTGTGAGACCCATTCACTATCAGGAGTACAGCATGAGAAAGACCTACCCCCATGATTCAATCATCTCCCACCAGGTCCCTCCCACAACACATGGGAATTATGGGAGCTACAAGACGAGATTTTATTGGAGACACAGAGCCAAACCATATCAATTATATAAATGAAAGATGAATCTATAGCCTTAAAAAAACTACAACCAATTCTGTTTATTCTAACTCCCAACCCCCATCCACTCTGTTCTCTAGAAGCTATCAGTTTGCTGATCATTTTGCTGCTGATCATTTTGCTGCTGATCATTTTTTATTATTGTCTTATAAAAATATAGTTCTGAACTCCATTAGCTTTCAGTAAATGGTGTCATATCGTACATACTTTACTGCAACTCACATTTTACCTGCAATCTATTTTGGAGTCCTGACTTGGCTGGACATGTACAATATCTGCGTAACTATTTCTCTATCATATGAACTAGGAAGTGGCCTTTGATCAAGTGTACTTCATATATCAACAATTGTAATCAAGTTGCCCTCCAATGTGACTTATGAATATTCATTGCCACCAGTTCATTTTGAGAGTGTTCACTTTACCACCACATTTTTAATATTTGATATTACCAAACATTATTATTGTTCTTATCTGATTTGTAATAATTGTAATATTTTAACTTGCATTTCCTTTTTTGTGTGTGCCTGAAAATATTTTTTCTTTTAAATTTTTTACTTATGTCATTTTCTTGCTTACACCTTTGTTCATTTTTCTTATTGGCTTGTTATTTTGATTTTTGATTTGTTTTTCTATTACTTACATAGATCTAATTATTCTGCATACTCATCTTTGGACTTCTTTATATAATGCATTTATTTTCTTTTGGTTTGTTGTATTTAACTTTGTTTCATTGTGTGCTTTTTATGCATTCTGATGTAAAATTTATTCATCTATTCTTTTAATGATGGACATTTAAGTAGCTTCTGAATCTTGGCTATAGTGAATAGTGCCGCAAGAAACATGGGAGTGCAGATATCTCTTCTCTTGATAAAGTTATCAAAATCAGATATACTGATTATCTTGTTTGTTTTTTGTTTGTTTTTTGAGACAGAGTCTCACTCTGTCACCTGGCTGGAGTGCAGTGGAGCAACCTCGGCTCACTGCAACCCCCGCATCCCAGGTTTAAGCAACTACCCTGCCTCAGCCTCCCTAGTAGCTGGGACTACAGGTGAGTGCCACCATGCGCAGCTGATTTTTGGATTCTTAGTAGAGATGGGGTTTCACCATGTTGGCCAAGATGGTCTAGATCTCTTGACCTTGTGATCCGCCTGGCCCTGCCTCCCAAAGTTCTGGGATTATAGGCGTGAGCTACCACGCCTGGCTTTGATTTCCTTTCTTTTCAGTATATACCTAGCAGTAGAATTGCGGGGTTATATGATAGTTCTAGGTTTAGTTTTTGAGGAATCTCCATAGTCTTCTCCATAGTGGCTATACTAACTTACATTCCCACCAACAGGGTAATAAGGTTCTCTTTTCTGCTATAGCAGACATTTTCAACAAGAAGTGTTAAAAATATCTTTGAAACTGAACTCTCTCTATATTTATATATTTTTAAAATTAACTCATTTCCTGTAATGCTGAATTGTAGGTCAGGAATACTTCAGGAATTAGCTGTTCTCCAAAACATAAATTATAGGCAATCATTTGCTGCCCAACATATGCAACCTTTCTTTGCTTTGGAAAAGAAAGAGAAGAGAAGTCACAAAGAGCCCTTACTGTGTGCAAAATCCTCTTGGAGGTATTTGCACATAATATTATAACTCCATTTGACAACATATTGATTCAGTGCCTCAGAGACAGTAAAAGCCATGTCAAGGACAGGCAGATGGCAACAAAAATGGAGGATATTTCACAGAGTTTGCTGTGATCTGTAGTCTCCTACATTTTTCTACACTGAAACTAACATTTTTGTTATTTTATATGTATTTTAAATTACATTTATTTTTTATCAGGACACAAAAAACAACAAAATTATATGAAGCCATAAGAAGTAATAGAGCTTAAACAATACAAAATATACCAAGAAAAGATGAGATCTTGGATCCGAGCCACCATGGAAGCCGATTTCTAAATTTCCGCCATTTTAAAACAACTTATTAGCCTGTATAATTTTCCCTATTTGTGAATTGAGTGAATTGATGTCTGAAGTATGTTCCAGAGTCCATTCAAATCTAAGACTAGATTAATTACTTGGCATTTAAAAAAGCACACACACAAAACAATGTATCGTAAGGGCCTGTCACCAGGCATACATATTAAATACTTGAGATTCTTGTACAAAGTCACTGTGCGTCCTTTTTTGTTGTTGTTTTTTTTTCTTTTCTTTTTTTTTTTTTTTTTTTGAGATGGAGTCTCACTCCGTTGCTGAGGCTGGAGTGCAGTGGCACAGTCTCCACTCACTGCAACCTCCACCTCCCAGATTCAAGTGATTCTCCTGCTTCAGCCTCCTGAGTAGCTGGGATTACAGACATGCACCACCAAGCTCGGCTAAACTTTTTGTATTTTTAGTAGAGACACAGTTTCACCATGTTGGCCAGGCTGGTCTTGAACTCCTGATCTCAGGTGATCCACTGCCTCAGATCCCAAAGTGCTGAGATTACAGGTATGAGCCACCGTGCCCAGCTACTGTGTGTCTTTTAATTATTTATTTTGTAGCATGCACTTGGCTGTGATTGGCATAAATAACGAATGAATCTTCCTAGAATCTTTCTTCTCAGTTTTTGCTTTTGTTGTCCTTGGTTTATTGAGAAACAAAAAGAGCTGGTTAGCTTCCGGAATTGGGTCCTGACTTAGTACATTATGAGGTAATTACATGTCACTCATAATGTTAAAGTAATCATCAGTTTAGACCCCAAACTAGGAAAACAATAATAGCATTACTAAATAGGATGATACTGTGGATCTCTATATCTCATTGCTATGGTTGCTGTTTTTCATAACATACTTGACAAGTGACATTCAAATGCGTAACGTTCAATCATGTGCTGTACGTTCTACAGAGATTTTGTAAGTAAGAGAGGCTTCTGAAAATACTCCTATAACATTACCCATTTGGTTTTGGTACAAACAAATAAACGATGTCACAACAAATGAGAGGTGGCTAAGGCACTAAGTGAAGTAATTGCAAAAGAGTTACTCAGTCTAGGAAGTATGGTCCTATGCCTTAACTATTCTTATAATATAACTTCTTGGATGTTTTAATATACTTGCCGTAATATTGAAGAATAGTCATCTTCAAGCTACTTATAGCAGCTACGCATCAAAGTAACTTCCTGAAAATGCCTCAGTTCACACCATTATCCCAAGGTTTGGAGTTAGCCACATTTGTATTAGATCCACTTTCAACCATTGTCCATAAAAGATGCTAAAGAGGCACCGTTTAATGCAAGTCACAATTAACCTGGAAACCCAATTTGAAAATCCTAAAACTAGAAATATTATTTCAGAAGATTTTCAAAGCAATGTTACCTGCTTTAAGGAAGCCTGAGGGGCATGGCCGTCTCTCTGTCATCAGGTCTTATCTCTCAATGTCAGGGTATAAGAAACCTATTACATTGAATCAGTACTTTCCAGTTTTCCCACGTCTTTCAAGAATCACGTAGTTTACGGCAATTTGCAACAGTGTATCTATTATTTCTCAAGGCCTAGAAAATTATTTGACAAAACGGTGCTTTGTGGAAAGACAATAATTTTTTTCTACTCCATTTTGGTCTCTTTTGTTATAATAATCAAAGGCAAACTGAACTAGTGTAAAACAAAGCTTTACATTTTCCTCTTTAAAAGAGCAGAGGTGGAATGTGACTAAATTTACTTTGGCATCATTGATTGAGTACATCCTATTTGCAATGATTTGGATTAGCTATTGAATGGCAAATGGTGACTGGTAAATATTTGTGTATATTTGAACAGATGTAGATGTAGGATCAGCACACTGACGTACAGATAAAACATTTCTTAATGCACATGTCCATATAGCATATTTTGACTTATTCTTGCCCTGGTCAATCCCAGTATGTACCTGTGTTAACATTATGGGAACAATAGTTCCTCATTCCTCAATATACACTATCACTGTGTAACTTCTTCGGTGTTTACAACACACACAATTTAGCGAGATATTTGATTTCTATGTAATTTTGCATGTAATTGTTAAACAGTTTCATATAGAAGACTTTGACTCATTACTAAGGCACTGGAAAAGAAAACCTAAGAACTGGATTTTATTCTATATTGTTATGAGTCTGAAACTTGCATAAATTATTTTAGGCCTTAGAATGCCTGAAATTCTACACTAATGGGAGTATAATGCCAGAGCATAAGATGAGCAGCATAAGATGCAATGAGAACTTACTGTATTTATCTGAGACCCAATCTGTCATTTGCATGTCTAGCTCAGTGCTTATAAAAAGTATATGATTATTTAAAATAAATAAATGAGCATGTTGGGGTTGATATATATGTAGAAAAAGAATGAAGATAGAATGAGATATTAATCCTATGTCTACACTTGATGCTTCTGTGCATTTAGACTTCAGCTACAGTTACTTCAAATACTTGTAAGAAATAACTACAATCTGACATAGCATTTAATTTTATCTGTTAAATAGCAAATGCATCTGCACCCAAATTCAATAACTCCTAAGTGATGTAGGCAACAGAATGATATATATATATAAAATTTTAAATACAACTACTTTAAAAATAGATTTTAAAAAATGAATAAACGGTAAGAAAACACTGGGTATCGGTAAACAAAAGTCACTAAATAATAAATACAGGCACACCTTGGAGACATTGCGGGTTTGGTTCCAGACCATACGAATAAAGCAAATATCATAACAAAGTGAGCCACATACATTTTTTGGTTTCCTAGTGCATATTAAAATTATGTTTACACTAGTCTTTTATGTGTGCGATAGTATGATGACTAAAAAAATGCACATACCTTAATTAAAAACGATTTACTGCTAAAAAATGCTAATGCTCATTTGAGCTTTCAGCAAGTGGTAATCTGTTAATCTTTTTGCTAGTGGAGGGTCTTGTCTTGATGTGGATGGCTGCTGACAAGGGATGTGGTTGCTAAAGGTTGTCGCGGCTGTGACAATTTCTTAAAATAAGACAACAGTACAGTTTGTCACATCCATTGACTCTTTCTTTCACTAAAAATTTCCTTGTAGCATATGATACTGTTCAACAGCATTTGATCCACAGTAGAACTTCTTTCAAAATTGTAGTCAATCCTCTCTGATAGAGTTTGGATATATGTCCCTCCGCAAATCTCATGTTGAAATCTAGTTCTCAGTGGTGAAGGCAGAGCCTGATGGGAAGTATTTGGGTGATGGGGGTGGATCCCTCATGGCTTGGTGCTGTTCTTGCAATAGTAAGTATTCCTGAGATCTGATTGTTTAAGTGTGTGGCATCCCACACCACCACTCTCTTTCACCATGTGACATGCTTGCTCCTGCCTCACCTTCCACCATGAGTAAAAACTCCTTGAGGCCTCCCCAGAAGCTGAGCAAATGCTGATGCCATGCTTCCTGTACAGCCTGCAGAACCATTATTAAATCTCTTTTCATTATAAGTTACCCAGTCTCACGTATTTCTTTATAGCAACACAAGAATGGTCTCATACACCTCATATCCTGATACTGCTCTATCAACTACATTTAGGACATATTCTAAATCCTTTGTTGTCATTTCACAACGTTTACAGCATCTTACCAGGAGTAGATTTCATTTCCAGAAACCACTTTATTAGATCATCCATTAAGAAGCAACTCCTCATCCATTAAAGTTTTACCATGAGTTACAGCAATTCAGTCCAATCTTCAGGCTCCACTTCTAAACTTCTAACTCTAGTTTGTTTTTTTTTTTTTTTTGCTATATCTACCATACTTGCAGTTACTTCCTCTACTAAAGTCTTGAACCATTCTAAGTCATCGAGGAGGGTTGGAATCAACTTCTTCCAAACTTGTGTTAAGGTTGATATTTTGACTTCCTCCCATCAATCACAAATATTCTTAATGACATCTACAATGGTGAATCCTTTCCAAATGGTTTTCAATTACTATGCTGAGATCCATCAGAGGGATTAGTATCTATAACAGTAGGTATAATCTTATGAAATGTATTTCTTTTTATTTATTTATTTTTTTTTTATTTATTTATTTTTTTTTTTATTTTTTGAGACCCGAGTCTCGCTGTGATGCCCAGGCTGGAGTGCAGTGGAGTGATCTCGGTTCACTGCAACCTTCGCCTCCCAGGTTCAAGTGATTCTCCTGCCTCAGCCTCCCGAGCAGCTGGGATTACAGGCGCCCCTACCACACCTGGCTAATTTTTGTATTTTTACTAGGTTTCACCATGTTGGTAAGGCAGGTCTTGAACTCCTGATCTCAAGTGATCCGCCTGCCTCGGCCTCCCAAAGTGCTGGGATTACAGGCATGAGCCACTGTGCCTGGCCATGAAATCTATTTCTTAAATCATAATATTCGAAAGTCAAAATTACTCCTTTATCCATGTGCTACAGAAAGGATGCTGTGTTCGCAGGTATAAAAATAACAATCTCTGCATATATCTCCCTCAGAGCTCTTGGGTGACCAGATGCATTGTCAATGAGCAGTAATATTTTCAAAAAAAAAATTTATAGACAGTAGATCTCAACAGTAGGCTTAACATACTCAGTAAACCATGCTGTAAACAGATGTGGCTGTCATCCAGGCTTAGTTTCCATTTATAGAGCTTACACAGAGTAGATTTAGCATAATTCTTAAGGGCTCTACGATATTTGAAATGATAAATGAGCATTGGCTTCAACTTAAAGTCAGCAGCTGTATTAGCTCCTAATAAAAGTCAGTCTGTCCTTTGAAATTCTGAAGACAGGAATTGACTTCTCTCTAGCTATGAAAATCCTAGGTGACATCTTCTTCTTTTATAAGACTGTTTCATCTACCTTAAAAATCTAGTGTTTAGTGTAGCCACCTTCATCAATTACCTTGCTGTATCTTCTGGAAAATTTGCTGCAGCTTCTACGTAAGCACTCGCTGCTTCACTTGGCAATTCTATGTTATGGAGATGGCTTCTTTTCTTAAACTTTATAAGCCAAACTGTTAGTTTCAAACATTTCTTCTGCAGCTTCCTCCTTCTCTCAGCCTCCAAAGAGTTGGAGCAGTACAGCCTTTCTCTGGATTAGGGTTCTATGCAGGGATATGTTTTAGTTGCTTTGATCTATCCAAACCACTCAAACTTTCTCCATGTCAACAATAAGGCTTTATTAACCTTTGTGTGTTCACTGCAGTAGTACTTTTAATTTCCTCCAAGAATTTTTCCTTTGCATTTACAACTTGGCTAACTGGTGCAAGAGATGTAACTTTCAGTCTATCTCAACTTTTGTCATGCCTTCCTCACTAAGCTTAATCATCTCTAACTTTTCTTTTTTTTTCCTTTTTTCTTTTTTTTTTTTTTTTTTTGAAACAGGGTTTCACTCTTGCTGCTCAGGCTGGAGCGCAATGGCGTGATCTTGGCTCACGGCAACCTCCGCCTCCTGGGTTAAAGCGATTCTCCTGCCTCAGCCTCCTGAGTAGCTGGGATTACAGGCATGCGCCAGCACGCCCGACTAATTTTGTATTTTTGGTAGAGACAGGGGTTTCTCCATGTTGGTCACTCTGGTATCGAATTCCTGACCTCAGGTGATCTGCCGGCCTCGGCCTCCCAAAGTGCTGGGATTACAGGCGTAAGCCACCATGCCCGGCAATCATTTCTAACTTTTCATTTAAAGTGAGAGATACGCAACTCTTACTTTGACTTGAACACTTAGAGATTACTGTAGGGTTATTAATTGACCTAATGTCAATGTTGTTATGTCTCAGGGAATAGGAAGACCCAGGGAGAGGGAGAGAGACAGGGAAAAAGCTATGTGGTGGGGGCAATCGGAACACACAACATTAATTGATTAAGTTTGCCATACAAGGGGCATGGTTCATGGCACTACAAAACTATTACAACAGTAACATCAAAAATCACTGAACAGAAATCACTATAACATATATAATAATATTTAAAAAGTTTAAAATATTGCAAGAATTATCAAAATGTGACACAGAGACATAAAGTAAGCATATGCTGTTGGAAAAATGGTGCTGATAGACTTACTCAATGTAGGGTTGCCACAAACCTTCAGTTTGTAAAAACAACACAGTATCTGCAAAGTGCAATAAAATAAGGTTTGTTTGTACTTGAGTCTTTACAAGTAAACATGGCTCATTTCTCAGAGGAGCTAACTCAAAAAAAAGTTGTATAAAATCTTACCTTGCCCTAAGATTTCAACTAACTGGACAAAATAAAGTTGCTGAAAGCTACCGATAATGTGAAGGAAAAAAAAGCCTTAATTTTTTCCTTAAAATTTAATACTACAAATTTTTTAGTATTTTTAGTATTGACTACTGGTGGGTCAATATTTTTCATCTTTGAATATTCATTTGACAGAAATTTACCAGCATTAGTTAATTGTATCAAAGGCTGTCTCTCTTCATTACTTAAATACAAAGAAATTACTTATTTTATTTCTTTCACAAAAGCAGTTAGTGGAACTTAATTTTCATATGTAGGGCTCCATTTTCCTCTAATTTCTTTTCCCCCAGGATTAATTTTTTTTTTTCAGACAGTAAGAAGACTTTCAAATCTTCCCTCTGAACTCATTTTAAAACTGTCTAAAAAGCAAAGCTTGGTATATTGGATTTATAGAAGTCTCAGGCTAACATCAATTCTGTTTCTACATTAACATATGACAAAAAACAACCCTATCTTTTGGTTGAATACTGAAAGGGCTAAAACTCATAGTTTTCTTCTTCTTATCTGATTTCTAAATGAATTCTTTACCTCACTTATTCTGAAAGAACAAAAGTATAAATAGTTCTTTATTTTATTGAGTGCTCTATTAAAAGCACCTTTAGACAAATCCAGAAGTAGATCTAAAGGTTGCCCTCATTCATCTCTCAGAGACACAGCAGGTGAAACAACTGTTTTACATCCTTCAGATGTCAGCAAGCATTAATCTATTTTATGCCACCCTCAAGTGATTCCACATAGTTTGGGAAACTGAAATGCTTTGTATTTTAAAAAATTGAGTAATGGAAATAGCTCAAAATTGCAATGTTTATTTTGCCTGAATGCAAAACATCCCTCTCCAAGATTCAATAAATGTCCCATTTTGCTGATGTGCAAAATTCTTTAAATTTGCAGCAGTACTTGAGTAACTTGTGCTAACAAGCAGGTAAATATTCCTGTATGAGTCACTTAAACTTGTTTTTGTTGCTCCTCTATACAAAAGTTGGAGTTGTCCTTAGAACATTTGACAAATTTTTGCAATATCTTCCTCTTTTTACTCAGTGAATTTATATACATAAATCATATCTATCTCATTTTTTAAAATCTAACTTTTCAGGTCTTTCAGGCTCTCTCAGAGTTTTAAGGTTAAACTTGAGTGTTGTGAGTTCAGTTTTTGAGAACACTTCCCCAAATTGAATAAATTAATTGCATTACAGTTTATTGAGCAATATGTATATAAAAAATATTGCTCAGATCCACAAAATGTAAAATAAATGTTTAAAAGGAAAAAAAAAAAAGAATAACAACCAGAATTATTTAGCATGTGGTTGGGGGGAGATGGGTATGTATTAACTCGAATTGCCTTTCTAAAAGAAAGCAATCACGTCTAAAATTAAAATTTTAGTTTCAATTATTCAGGTCCATTTTAGTGGTAAAATTATATTAATCTTTTAAATGAACTATTGAATATTGCATATGCTGTATGACATGTATTTGTGTATTTTTTCTTACAGTTTTCGTGTTTATTTCTAAAGATACTTGGTTAACAAAGCATTAGATAAGCTTTTTGAATTTGGAGATTATGTCTCCTCCCGCAGAAATCCACAATATGAATTTGATATATTGGACTGTAGAGGATCAATATAGACTATAGGACACACAGTATGCACCCTCTAACCTGCTGAAACAGAGTTCACCTCTGGAAGGAACTAGCTTCCTTCCAATGAAGTGTCACACTAAATGGTCTTGAACACTGACTCTTCTTCGAGTGCAAAAGACTTATTTGCTGGGGTCTCTTGTGCAATATTTGACACATTCCTTATAAGCTTTACCTTAACTCTTTATTATGGATACTTTTCTTTCTCTCTCTTTTTTTTTTTTTTTTTTTTTTTTTTTGAGATGGAGTCTCGCTCTGTCTCCTAGCCTGGAGTACGGTGGCGTGATCTCAGCTCACTGCAACCTCTGCCTCCTGGGTTCAAGTGGTTCTCCCGTCTCAGCCTCACAAGTAGCTGGGATTACAGGCACACACCACCACACCTGGCTAATTTTTGTATTTCTAGTAGAGACCGGGTTTCACCATGTTGATGAGGCTCGTCTCAAACTCCTGACCTACTGAGAGTATTTCTGAAACCTCTTATCTAAAATTCATCACCCTCTTCAATTTCAGCATTCATTTGTCTATTCCTTTATTTTTTTCCATAACATGCCTTCACGTAACATAACACTCCCTTATACTGTGCCATTTATCTGTTTAGCACCATGCTTACAACGTTTTATAAAGGTAGATTTCATGGAATCAGTAACCTATCAATCTTTTTAATCTGTACCTTCCACTCATAGTAGGCTCTCTTAATTATGTAATAAATTAATGACTCAATATTGATAAACTGTATCCTTCTCAGATTCCATAGGATGGGTTTTTATTATATGTATTCCCAGACTTCTTCCTTAAAAAGCCTCTATCTTAGGTTCCTACGCTTGCCTTCAGGAGACTCACTTAACTGTCCTTTCTCTTCCGATTAACTCAAATGCTATCAGGTATAGTCACGGAATCATATTGTGGGTTTCTATGACTATACTTGAAGTGATTCCATACCTGAGAGCATTTGATAGGCCAGGAACACAAGCCTTAGAATGAGTGTACTTTGTGATATTTATTGTGTTATCAGAGATGAGTGTTCTAACACCCAAGGATTCTTCGCATTCCCAATATGTGAAAGTGTGTTTGCAACCACAGAGAAAAGCACTCAGTGCAGACTTGATTTTGCTTTCAGGTAAAATTAAACTTAAATTTTGGTTTCTGCATCTGTAAAATTCTGAAGAAAATTTTATATTCATTCATAGTGAGTGAAATACTGGCCAGCTCTATCTAGGACAGAAGGTAGAAAGAGAATAGGATTTCATGACATTAACAACAATGTTTTACATGAATGTAAGAAGGTAGAAATAGATTCCTCACCCGGTGTGCGGTGTGCTTGTGTGGACTGTGTGCTTAAGCATTTGATGCAGACACTTTTTATTCCCATATTTCTTGGAATTTGGTAAAATAAATAAATCCTCCTTCCTCAACCCTTATTGTATTTCTCCATCATTTTCAACCACTTTTCCAACCTTTCATAAAGCTGATCACCTTTTGTGTACTCTGGGCTGAGGATATAAGCAAAATTGCTATGCAGTTGTGGTTTGAAACATTTTTTTTTTTTTTTCAAGACAGCTTCTTACTCTATCACCCAAGCTGGAGGGCAGTGGTGTGACTGTGGCTCTCTGCAGCCTCCATCTCCTGTGCTCAAGTGATCCTTCCACATCAGCCTCCCAAGTGGGTGAAACCAGAGACATGTGTCATCATGGCTGGCTAATTCTTTTATTTATTTATTTATTTGAGACAGAGTCTCGCTCAATCTCCTAAGCAGGAGTGCACTGTTGCGATCTTGGATCACTACAACGTCTGCCTCCTGGTTTCAACAGATTCTCATGCCTCAGCCTCCCAAGTAGCTGGGATCACAGGGGTGTGCCACCACTCCTTTCTAATTTTTGTATTTTTAGTAGAGACAGGGTTTCACCATTTTGGCCAGACTGGTCTTGAACCCCTGACCTCAAGTGATCCACCTGCCTCAGCCTCCCAAAGTGCTGGGATTACAGGCATGAGCCACTGCTCCTGGCCTTATTTTTTTTATATCTTTCTTATTTATTTATTTATTTATTTATTTATTTATTTATTTATTTATTTATTTATGTATATCAGTGCAGGGTTTCTACAGGCTGGTCTCAAATTCCTGGGCTCAAGTAATCCTCCCACCTCAGCCTCCCAAAGTGCTGGACATGACCATGGCATGAGCCACCAGGCCTGGCCTGAAACACTTCTTTACATTGGGTAAACAACCACTGCCCAGATGCCCCCAAGGTCCACATTTCACTTTCTGTTCCCCGGGAATCTTCTGTGTCCTCATGATATACAAACCTAAAAGTTAATGCCTATTATAACTGGGGTTCTTGAACCCTGCTTCATTCAGTGCTGAAGTCTGGAGACTTTCTGGTTGCATGATGGCCATACATAGTCCTGCTTTAAGGTTCTCACTACTTGGCTTCTGAACATCACCCCGGCACCCTTCTCACAATCCACAGAGCCACTCCACACATACTTCCCAAACCTTACCCTGTCCAGAGAGGTAAAGACCGTGGAAGGTGAAAGGGGAAAAGAGGCAACCTTCATGTTGGTGTTGGGACCACAAATGCCTGTCCTAACACCATTTGATATTTTGAATAGCATATCAATCACAAATTGAGATGAATAAAAGGTATCCAATGCCCTTAAATATATATAGAGAGAAACAGACAAGTTAAAAGGCAATTACTGTATAGTTATGTTCTGTAGAGTTTTGTGCACTAAGCATGATCTTCAACCCAGCCTTAACACTGAAAGAACTAGAATCAGAGGAAATAGCCATTAAGCAAATTCCTGAAGGCCACATAGCCAAGAAAGTTGCACGTATGCTACTGGGGAGGGCAGAAAAATATCCTGTGTAGATCTCCAAGGAGGCGATGGTCCTTGCGTCTTAGGGAAACAGGAAGTATTTCAGTGGGGAGAGAACTGATAACTGAGAGAGAGAGAGAGAGAGAGAGAGATACTGGAAGTGAGAATTGGGGGTAGAGACATGGTAAAGATCATTTGTGCCAAGGGAAAGATGTTTTTCAATCTTTTTCTCCACACTCTAGCAGAGTTTGCTTTACGAGTTTGCTTTTACTTCTTAAAAACTGTTACCATCACTCCACATTTCTCCAAGGAATAAATCCAAGCCTTTACCCATATTTCCCTAGAATCATATTTACAAAATGATATTAATATTTAAAAAACAAAGGAGATTGCAAGACAGAGAAACGGCATCAAAACATGGAACATTTGTCCATCTTTCTACCTGTGGTAACATTTAAAAGCCTGCATATTACAAAGGGTGAAAGCATTGGCCCAGAGACAGGCGGCTTGGGGAGTACCCAGGTCTGAGTCCCTGATTAGACCCATGACATTGTAAAAGCTACTCAGTCAGCCTTCATCTATAAAAAATGGGCTAAGCATAGAGCATGCAAAGTGTGTGGGAAGTTGCCTGCCCCAGATGCGTTCCCTAGGTTAGCTACCACTGATTTTATTTAAATTATAGAACGGATAAGTGAATATGACTGCAGTTATGAGAAAAAGCCATAACATTCTTCTTTTCTTTTTTTTCTGAATAACTATTTGAGCACAAACTAATATCTTGTTCCAGGTATTACACAGTGGTGGACAGCCTGGAAGGCAGGATATTATAAGGGCTTAATTTAAAGTCATCTCAGTCAAGTAAATTAACATATTTTAATAACTTCCTACATCATAGAAATAAGCCTGAAGCTGTTCCAGAATGTGTAGGCTGAGGTGAGGAGGCAGCCCAGAAGGAAACTAGATAAAGTGTAAACAAATTCAAAGATTATAGGCAGTTAATGGGATGGTGAGAATGAGATTGTATCTTCAATTTACGGGGACATCATGAGATAATTTAGGTAAATTAGACAGTTAAAAACTATGTCCAGATAACAGGAAACATACTGGAGTACTGTTATTATCCCAAATTTTCTTTTCTATCATTCAGAAGCATCTATACAGTAATCATCAAACAATATAGCTGTGTGTATAATTTGCAAGAAGACCTAAAATTTTCTTTATTGCAAAGACAACCTGATTGCCTCACTATCTAAAAGGAACAACCAACATAAATTATAGCTAGAAAATTGCCTCACTAATGTAGTCCCAAATTAACCTCTGTAAATACTTTCATATGTTCAGGCATCACCAGGGACATAACTCTAAAAACATTTCAATGTGTTACTGCAACCCAACTAGTGGATGAAAATATGTTGTTTGGCCTGGTATTAGAAAAGCTGAAAAGTCTTTCAAGTATTATTATCACTCTTATTATTCATTATCTTTACATACATCTCTTTAAATGGATGTGCTATATCCAGTTTCTTTCTATTCACTTCTAGTAAAGAACGATCATGCAAAAATTTTAAAATATTAAGAATAAAGATTTCAATAGCCATAGCTCTAAGTATCAATGTTTTCCTTCAAGACTTTTTATGCATCTTTATCTTAAAATTGCTCATGTTCCAAAAGGGGTATAAAACTGCATCTAAACCTGTATTACCTTTTCCTAAACCATGATATGAACTATTAATATTTTAAACCAAGTGTGTGTGTGTGGGGGGGGTGTTTTTAGCATATTAGGACAAGTTAGTAATTGAGCAAGTATTCTGCTTTTATGTTATAGCAATTTGTTTTGTGTGTAAGTGCTCATAAAACAAGCATCACTCTTTTGTAGAATATGGTTTTAGATTATAAATATGCCCAAAGGCTCAGCAAAGGGAATCTGACTATAAATTTAGCAGAAATAATAAATGTACTAGTTTCCACTGCTTTCCCAGAAAATCAGAATGTCTCCTTTTTAATGTTACTGGATTCATGTGTGCTCAGAAGCAGGCCAAAGCACCTTAATTGTTTCTTGTTTTCTCCTTCCTCTTTTCCTTCTTTTTCTTCTTCTTCATTGTTTTTTGGTGGGGGAGGTAACAGGAGTAAAAATATTGCCTGATTATACATTTCTCTAGGAGGGAAATTAAACTGCTATTTAACTTGATCTGATAATTCATGTCTTGAATTGTTTCCTCTCTTCTGTTGCTGTATTTTAGGTTCAGAGTTCAATTAGCAAAATTATAGTTTTGTTTTTCCCCTGGTGAGTGTCTTTTAAATAAAATGATTTAACCAAGAAACTGCTTTGGGAGTGATTACATTTATCTCAGCATGCATTCTATTTCTCTCTGGTTTGGCCAATTAGAGATATAACAAAGGCCTACGACTTCTATCACATCTACAAACTATACTGTTTAGCGTTACATTAAAACCTCAAACCTAATCTCTAAATAACTTAATCTCCAAATACTGGAATCTCTAAAGTGTTCAAATCTCTGTATACTACTTATAGATATGATATCCATCTAATTCAAAAGACGGAGTTTATGAATATTGGTTCCCTTAGGCTACTGTGAATACCTCCCTAGGAGACACTGTGCTTAGTTTAATGATAAATTTTAAAAATGAAAATGAATATATTCATATATATCAGATGTTATAAGGTCAACAATTGATTTGACTTGGAAAGAAATTGATTTTATTCTGATTTAATGACCTTTGTGCCTTTTTAGTCTTAAAATATTATTTCTTTCATTAAATAACAGTGGTAACAGTGAATCGTTCCCTCACTAATGTGTATTATGATGAATTGGCAACATAATTTTTAAAATTTTTTTCATTATTATTTATGATTTGTATGTGTTTTAAATCCATCCCTTTATTTTTTTATATTGTTGTTCTGATGAAAATTCCAGACTCGGACAACATGATTGGAAGTTTCAACAGAAAATACCCTAATTTTCTTTTCTTTTCTTTTTTATTTCATTGTTTTTAAATCAACCTTATTTTAAACTCCCTCTTATACAGAGACACACTACACAATACAGTGTTAGAGCAGAAAATAAGTTATTTACAAAAATCATTTAGAGTAAAATCACATTTTTATTTCAACAAATATATCAGATTAATTATATCTTTATGATCGTTTGTTGCTATAAGTTTATTCACACCGGGAAAACTGTCACATTAAAAATTCTCAAAATAGTTTTAGCACAGGTCATATCTTCTTATTTTGCTAAGCCCCTGAGCTCTTCGAAGAGGCTGACCTTATGCATTGACCTCTTCCCCAGGTACCCTGGTCTCTTCTGTCCAGAATGCCTTGCTACATGCTCTGGCCTCAAAGCTACTTTTCTCCCCGCTCACATTAACTCTAGGTGATCATTTAATGATATCACCTTTTTAGCCAACGATGCTCTGCAGAAACCATGCAGCTTCTCTGACAAGTAGACTTAGAGTCCCTGCCCCAAATAGGACCTCATACCATTTTCCTGATGCTTACTGACAAGGAAGAGGATCCAGATGAGGGTACATTTTGTGTATCCTTATTATTCATAAAATTGCCTGTAATGGTCAATCTTTTAACATCTCCAAGCTTCATGTCTCAGATGATCATTCAAACATTGGATGGCAAAGAGGTCAATGTCGATGTCAAGCTTATTGGCAAACAAGTGATGCTTGTGCAGCATCCATTTCAAGTCACCAGCTCTGAAAATGCACACCAAGTGCACGTGGTCCCTGTCGCAGGGTGGGTAGGGAGCACCCTTGGAAACATCACCCTCCAAGTACTGCCACTTGACAAACCTGGCAACTGCATGCATGTCAGACAAGTTGTACTTATGGCTTGTGGAGAGTGAGCCAGGGACTTCAGGAATACTCTGGATGGTGGCTCAGAGATGCTCATCGGGGCTGTATGTGTCTTGCACCCACTCCATAAACTTTTGAATTTTTTTCATCCTGAAGTACATACTCCCTACTGACCACAAAATAGGCACAGCCTGAACAAAGAAGTGTTTCAAGTGGAGGAGGCATTTTAACATTCCCTGTGTTTGTCAGCTTTCCAAAAACCTCATACTGCTTTTTCCACCATTCTCCATCCTCTCCATTTCGAGGTTGTTTTCTCCCATTAACAACTTGATCTTCCTGACAATTTCTGATTGGCTTTAACAGGAAAATCCATACCACAAAGTTTTATCAAGTATTTCCAGCCTGCACTCATTGCTTAGAGTCCTTCATACAGTTGAGGTCAGCCTGAACCTGGCTCCATGATGCATAAACCACACTCTCCAATCAGCTGGCCACAAAGACTTTACTAAAACAGAATGCAGTGTCCATCACTGCAGCTAAAAAGGAATCCTCTGATTTTTTGTCCATGTGAATGTGATAGAAATTCTGAGGCACATAGATGCCCTCAGTAGCCTGTCAAGCATTTCAATCTTGTGATGAACCACTATAGAATATGCTTTTTGAAACTCCGCCTCTTCTTTACAAAGGCGTTCTATGGTATATTGATATATTTGTGCCTCCTGATGAAATAAGTACATTCACTGGTCATGTTTATATAGTTGGCACGTGTTCACTGAGGGTACTTTTAAAATTTCACTGTTAGCATCTCAAACTTTACCTTTTGGATTTCATCTACATCACCCCGTAAAACTTTGCTGCAATTAATTTCACTACTAGGATTCTCTCCAACAAGCTCCAAGTGGCTTGTAATGGTGTGTGTGTGTGTGTGTGTGGGGGGGGGGGGGTATATATAGGCAAACAAGTGATGCTTGTGCAGCATTCATTTCAAGTCACCAGCTCTGAAAATGTATATATATATACACACACACACCATTATATATATATATAAAATATATATACCATTTTATATATATATACCATTATATATAGATATACCATTATATATATATACACCATTATATAGATATGTATATTATATATATAGATTTCTTTACCCATTTATTGATTGATGGGCATTTGGACTGGTTTCATATTTTTGCAATTGCAAATTGTACTGCTATAAACATGTGTATGCAAGTATCTTTTCCATATAATGCCTTCTTTTCCTCTGGCTAGATACCCAGTAGTGGGATTGCTGGATCAAATGGTAGATCAGCTTTTGGCTCTTTAAGAAATCTTCATACTGCTTTCCATAGTGATTGTACTAGTTTACATTCCCACCAGCAGTGTGAAAATGTTCCCTTTTCACCACATCCGCATAAACATCTATTTTTTTTATTTTTTCATTACAGCTATTCTTCCTGGAGTAAGGTGGTACTGCATTGTTTCATATGTTTGTTGGCCATTTGTATATCTTCACTGGAGAATTGTCTATTCATGTCCTTAGCACATTTTTTGATAGGATTATTTGTTTTACCCTTGCTAATTTGTTGGAGTTCCCTGTAGATTTTCGATATTATTCCTTTGCCAAATGCATAGTTTCCAAAGATGATGTGATTTTTGTTTTGAATTCTGTTTATGTGGTGTATCACATTTATTGACTTGCCTATGTTAAACCATCCCTGCATCCCTGGTATGAAACCCACTTGTTCATGGTGGATTTTCTTGATGATATGCTGTTGGATTCAGTCAGCTAATGGATATTGCTCTGTAGTTTTCTTTTCCTTTCCTTTTCTTTTTTTTTTTTTTTTTTTTTTTTTTTGAAATGGAGTCTTGCTTTGTCACCCAGGCTGGAGTGCAGTGGTGCAATCTCGGCCCACTGCAACCTCCGCCTCCCAGGTTCAAGTGATTCTCCCAGCCCCGCCTCCTGAGTAGCTGGGATTACAGGCACCCATCATCATGCCCAGCTAATTTTTTTTCTATTTTTGTAGAGACAGAGTTTCACCATGTTGGCCAAGCTGGTCTCAAATTCCTGACCTCAGGTGATCTGCCCACCTTGGCCTCTCAAAGTGCTGGGATTACAGGCATGAACCGCCGCATCTGGCCGTTTTCTTTCTTTGTTGTTGTTGTTACGTCCTTTCTGGGTTTGGGTATTAGGATGATACTGGCTTCATAGAATGATTTAGGGAGGATTCCCTCTTTCTCTGTCTTTGTAATAGGTTCAATAGAATTGGTACTAATTCTCTGAATTTCTGAGATAATTCAGCTGTGAATCCATCTGGTCCTGGACTTTTATTTGTTGGCAATTTTTTTTCTTACCATTTCAATCTCGCTGTTTGTTATTGTTCTCTTCAGAGTTTCTATTTCTTCCTGGTTTAATCTAGGAGGGTTGTATATTTCCAGGAATTTATACATCTCCTCTAAGTTTCCTAGTTTATGTGCATAAAGATGTTCATAGTAACCTTGAAGATCTTTTGTATTTCTGTGGTATGCATTGTAATAGCTGCTGGTTCATTTTTAATTGAGCTTATTTGGATCTTCTCTCTTCTTTTCTTGATGAATCTCATTAGTGTTCTATCAATTTTGTGTATCTTTTCAAGAAAGCAGCTTTTTGTTTCATTCATCTTTTGTATTTTTTGTTTCTTTGTTTCAGTTTCATTTAGTTCTTCTCTGATCTTTGTTATTTCTTTTCTTCTGCTGGGTTTGGGCTTGGTTTGTTCTTGTTTCTCTCGTTCCTTGAAGTGTGACCTTAGACTGTCTATTTGTGCTCTTTCAGACTTTTTGATGTAGGCATTTAAGGCTATGAACTTTCTTCTTAGCAGCACTCTTGCTGTATCACAGAGGTTTTAATAGATTGGGTCACTATCATCATTCAGTTCAAATAATTTTTAATTTATTTTCATCTTGATTTCATTGTTGACATGATAATCACTCAGGAGCAGATTATTGAATTTCATGTATTTACATGGTTTCAAGGATTCCTTTTGTAGTCGATGTGCAATTTTATTCCACTGTGGTCTGAGAGAGTATTTGATATAATTTCAATTTTCTTAAATTTATTGAGACTTGTTTTGTGGCCTATTGATATGGTTTGGTGGTTTCTCCCTCCAAATCTCATCTTAAATTCCCATGTGTTAAGGGAGGAATCCAGTGAGAGGTAATTGAATCAATTGATAGGTCTTTCCCATGCTGTTCTTGTGATAGTGAATAAGTCTCATGAGATCCGATGGTTTTATAAAGGGTAGTTGCTCTGCACAAGCTCTCTTTGTCTGCTGCCATCCATGTAAGACTTGACTTGCTTCTTGCCTTCTGCCATGACTGTGAGGCTTCACCAGCCATGTGAAACTGTAAGTCCATTAAACCTCTTTCTTTTGTAAATGGCCCAGTCTCAGGTATGTCTTTATCAGCAGCATGAAAATGGACTAATACAGTAAATTGATACCAGTAGAGTGGGGCACTGCTGAAAAGATATCCAAAAATGTGGAAACAACTTTGGAACTGGGTAAGAGACAGAGGTCGGAAGAGTTTAGAAGGCTCAGAAGAAGATAGGAAAATGTGGAAAAGTTTGGAACTTGCTAGAGACTTGTTAATGGTTTTGCCCAAAATATTAACAGCCAAATGGACAATGAAGTCTAGGCTGAGGTAGTCTCAGATGGAAATGAGGAACTTGTTGGAAACTGGAGCAAATGTGGCTCTTGCTATGTTTTAGCAAAGAGACTGGTGGCATTTTGCCCATACCCTAGAGATTTGTGGAACTTTGAACTTCAGAGAGATGATTTAGGATATCTGGTGGAAGAAATTTCTAAGCAGCAAAGCAATCAAGAGTTGACTTGGGTGCTGTTAAAGGCATTTGGTTTTATCAAAGAACCAGACTTTATAAAACTTTAGAAAATTTGCAGCCAGACAATGCAATGGAAAAAAAAAATCCCATTTTCTGGGGGAGAAATTTAAACCAGCTACAGAAATTTGCATATGTCACAAGGAGCCAAAGATGAATCCTCAAGACAATGGGGGAAATGTCTCCAGGGCATCTCAGAGGTCTTCATCACAGCCCCTCCCATCACAAGCCTGAAGGCCTAGGAAGAATAAGCGGTTTTGTGGGCCAGGCCCAGGGTCCCTGTGCTGTGTGCAGCCTACAGACTAAATGCCCTGAGTCCCAACCGCTCCAGCCAAGACTGAAAGGGACCAGTATACAGCCTGGGCTGTGGCTTCAGAGAGTGCAAGCCTTAAGCCTTGGCAGCTTTGGGAACCTCTGCCTAGATTTCAGAGGATGTTTGGAAATGTCTGAATGCCCAGGCAAAGGTTTGCTGCGGAGGTTTCCATACATCCTCTGAAATCTAGGCAGAGGTTCCCAAAGCTCAATTCTTGACTTTTCTGCACTGGCAGGCTCAAAACCACATGGAAGTTGCCAAGGCTTGAGGCTTGCTAGGGCAATGTGGAAGGAAAATGTGGGGTCAGGGCCACACACAGAGTACCTACTGGGACACTGCCTAGTGGAACTGTGAGAAGACGGCCACCATCCTCCAGACCCCAGAATAAAATATCCACTGATAGCTTACATGTGCGCCTGGAAAACTGCAGACACTCAATGCCAGCCCGTGAAGGCAGCTGGGCTCTTAATCTGATAGGTTTTCCTTTATATGTTACCTGATGCTTTTGCCTCATAGCTCTTAAGATTCTTTGCTTTGCCTGACCACATTTTTAACTTTTCTTACCAAATCCTGGCTAAAAAAAACATTACAGCCTGAAGACATTTCTATGAAAAAATAGGGGTAAGGGAAGAGTTCTAACAAGAACTTGTATCTCCTAAACTCGCTTATCTTTTGATCATAATCTTTCTGAGAACATTGTAACTCACAGCACATTTTATGAGAGTAAGAGTAGAAGTAGTATATATGTGCAGATTAAAGATTATAAAAACAATATGTTTGTCTACCCTCTGGCCCCAAATCAAATACCCTCATATGTCAGACTTTGGGAGCATCCTGTACAATCCTCTCATTGCTCTCAAAGAATACCTATGCCCTCACCATCATTAGCTCAGTGTTGATGTTTTATATTATTTTATCCTGTATGTATGTTTTCCTAAATTTATAACCATATGAATTCACCTTAATATAGATGACATAATATTTTATCTATGCTTTTTTGGCCTTTCTTTTCATCACCTGCATGTTGCAATGCATCTACATATGCAGCAATAATTCATTTATGAATATGTCAAAATTAATTCATCCATTCTTATGTTAATGGTCATTTGGGTCATTTCTCCTTTTTTTCTCTCACTTAAAATAATGCTGTAAACTTTCTTGTATATGCTTCCTGATGAGTGTATGAGTAATTTCATTACTGGATAGCATGAGATCTATTACTTCAACTTTACCAAATAATCTTAAATTGTTCCCACAGGAGTGCCTGACAGCCTCCACTGCCCAACATCTTTAGTATTATTTGTCATAATGAATTTCTAAAATGTATATATTAGTGAGAAACATTATTGTCAAACCATGTCGTGTTTTTAATTTGCTTTTCCTTAATTATCAATACCATTTCTTTGTAAGTATAATTACTATGTAACACATTAGGCAAAAGAATTACTGAGCATACTTGTGAATCCTGAGTTCAAAAAAGCCTACTGCAGTTGTATCATGTTTTCACGAAAGATGGGATGGTCAAAATGTCATCTGAATTTGTCAAACTAGAGGCAAAGAAGCTGGGGGTTTGTACTCTTGAATGTGATTATGGACTTTGGCCAACACTATAGGGGGATTGATATAAACCCTCATGTGTTTCTGGCTCTCTATTCAGGCAATGAAACTCCTGCTGCTAAAGGGTCATCTACCATAGAAGAGTAACAACTGGGCCAGTAGAGAGAAAAGCGCACTTTGAAGCAAGCAGAGAGGTACACAGAAATAGTAACAGAAATTTCAGGGCACTCATCTGCACAGAGTACCAACGGCATCCTCTCTAGAAGCATCTTGGTAGTTTGGTAAACGGAAAAGGGGTTCTTACCAAAGTGTTCAACTTAGAAGGATTTCTCTACAGCTATCTTTAAGGACTGTTCTATACCCATTGTCAGCAATGTGTTGACCAGTCACATCAGTGAAGACATAGAAACTATGTATATTAGATATGAAGATAATTTCAAACTAGGAAAAATAACAAACACAAAATAGGCCAAATTAAGTTTTAAAATGCTGTTAATAGGCATGATTAGCGGACATGAAGAAGACAAATCTAAAATCTTTTATTTATATTTTAAAATTCACTTATTTACATACAGAAAGGAGAACCGATTTAGAAATTGATAGTTTTTTATTGACCACATGCTTAGGTAAGTTAACAACTATGGCGAATTTGCTAAAATAACATAATGAAATAACATACTCCTTTAATGAAAGGAAACCATCTTAATCAATTTAGATACATTCTGTTTGTAACACATATAGAGGTTATTTGCCTTGGAATGCCGTGGTTTTTAAGAGATAATGTAAAACAAAAGTCAGAGCAAAAAGGAACATGAGAATGAAGATGGGATTTTGAAAGAAGAATAAAAGTCACAGATCTGGGGGATATTTAATCTGGAAAAGAGATTTTTAAGAAAGAACACTCATCCATAGTTTCCTAAAACTTTTCACAGGCTTTTTTCTTAAAATGAAATCAATAAAGATAGTATAGTGTCTTCATTGTGAAATTTAACAAATATAATAAATCAAACACCCTATGTAACTAACTCATTATTCATGAAATAAAATATGATTAGCTCCTATAAAAGAAACAAATGTATCTCTTCCCAATCAAAATTGCCTCTTTCTGAATAAAGTGAATCTTAGTATTTACTTTTTCCCCCTGGTTCTGCACTAATGTATCCATCAAACTATTACCTAGTTGCTTTTTTTTTTTTTACTTTTGAATTTTTTTTAAGGGGAATCATCTATATTGTTTGAGGAATTTATTTATTTATTTATTTATTTATTTAATTATTATTTTTGAGATGGAGTCTTGCTCTGTTGCCAGGCTGGAGGTGCAGTGGCACAATCTCGGCTCACTGCAACCTCCAACTCCTGGGTTCAAGGGATTCTCCTGCCTCAGCCTCCCAAGTAGCTGGGACTACAGGCATGCACCACCACCACACCCAGCTAACTTTTGTATTTTTAGTATAGACAGGGTTTCACCATATTGATCAGGCTGACCTCAAACTCCTGACCTCAGGTGATCCACCTGCCTCGGCTTCCCGAAGTGCTGGGATTACAGGCGTGAGCCACCGCTCCTGGAAAGAATTTAATTTTTTTAATTCTGTGTTTTTGTTTTTAAGATTTTTATTTTAGTGAAACTATAATTTATTCATTTTTATCGTTTGCCGTTTAAAAAATATACCACATTTTAACTATGTATATTACTATGGATTAGCATTTGAGTTGTTTTGAATTTTTTTGTATGTTACAAACAATGCTGCAATATTTCTGTGCATATGCACATTGAATTCTTTAGCATATATTTCTAGAATTAGTAATGGCAGGTCATCTCACTTTGGTTTTCTGTTCTGGCTGTGGTATTTCTCTTAGCTCATTTCTTCCTTCTTTTTATGTTGATTACTTTTTGTCATTCCATCCTTTCTTTCTCTATAAGTTATAGGCTTTTACTATCTTTTGAAATAAGTAGCATAAAAATAAAATACATATACTGAACTTATCGTAGCTTACTGTGGTCATCATCTTTACCCTTCTGACAGGCATCACAAATTACCTTGAACTGTTTAACACCATTTCTTTCACTCCTTTGCCTTACAAGATACTGCCATAATATTTATCTTAAAAAAATTACTACTAAAAAAAACCTTGTAAGGATAAATTATTACTGTTTAATAAGCTAGCTTTCAGTTCAGTTACATTTATTACTCACTTCCTTTAAACTTCTTAGACCGCTCTCCTATTCGGTATAATTTTACTTGCCTAAATTATTTTCAAAAGTTACAATCTTCTGGTAGAATATGCTTCTGTTATTTTTTTTTTTTTTCTGAAAGTAACATTGTTTTTCAAAGAGTTTGACATGTATAGAATTCACATTAGAGAATATTTTCTTCCAGCACCCTGCCTATTTAATTCCACTGTATCTTCCATTGTTGCTGCTGGGGTGTAAAAGATCATTGTAACCGCCACTTGCTTGAAGAAACTCTCTTACTACTTAAAAGATTTTCTTTTTGTCCTTGATTTCCTGCAGTTTCACAATGATTTCTTTAGGCATGGAGCTCTTTTTTTTTTTTTTTTTTTTTTATTATACTTTAGGTTTTAGGGTACATGTGCACAATGTGCAGGTTTGTTACATATGTATCCATGTGCCATGTTGATTTCCTGCACCCATTAGCTCGTCATTTAGCATTAGGTATATCTCCTAATGCTGTCCCCGCCCCCCCCACCCCCCACCCCACAACAGTACCCGGAATGTGATGTTCTCCTTCCTGTGTCCATGAGTTCTCATTGTTCAATTCCCACCTATGAGTGAGAACATGTGGTGTTTGGTTTTTTGTCCTTGCGATAGTTTACTGAGAATGATGTTTTCCAGTTTCATCCATGTCCCTACAAAGGACACGAACTCATCATTTTTTATGGCTGCATAGTATTCCATGGTGTATATGTGCCACATTTTCTTAATCCAGTCTATTGTTGTTGGACATTTGGGTTTGATCTTTGACAAACCTGACAAAAACAAGAAATGGGGAAAGGATTCCCTATTTAATAAATGGTGCTGGGAAAACTGGCTAGTCATATGTAGAAAGCTGCAACTGGATCCCTTCCTTACACCTTATACAAAAATTAATTCAAGATGGATTAAAGACTTAAATGTTAGACCTAAAACCATTAAAATCCTACAAGAAAACCTAGACAATACCATTCAGGCCATAGGCGTGGGCAAGGACTTCATGTCTAAAACACCAAAAGCAATGGCAACAAAAGCCAAAATTGACAAATGGGATCTCATTAAACTAAAGGAGCTCTTTTTTTATCTATACTGTGTGGGATTTGTGGAGCTTCATAAATCTATGGATCTGTATCTTTAAACATTTCAGGACAATACTTAGTAATGATATTGTAAACACTGCCTGTGCCTCATTCTTCCCCCTTATTATCTTCTTCGGGAAAATCCCCTCCCTCCTCGAATCACATGTTATATATTCTCATTCTAATCTCTATGTCTCTTAACTTTGTCAACATTCAATGTTTTTGTCTCTTTGTGCTCATTTTTGATACTTTCTTCGGAAGTATCTTTCAGTTTACCAACTGTCTTGTCAACCGGGAAAAACCTGCCCTTAAACCCGTCCAGTGACATTTTTACTACATTTTTTTTTCAAAGTTTGATTTTGTTTTATTCAGAGCTGCTTTTTTACTTTTTTGGAGCTTTATGGTTTCTAGGTCATTCTTTCAAAATTGCCTTTAGAATTATTTATTTTAACACTTGGTCTTTCGGCTTAGGATTGACTTGGCAATAGGAACACTTTTACACTGTTGGTGGGACTGTAAACTAGTTCAACCATTGTGGAAGACAGTGTGGCGATTCCTCAGTGGTCTAGAACTAGAAATACCATGTGACTCAGCAATCCCATTACTGGGTATATACCCAAAGGATTATAAATTATGCTGCTATAAAGACACATGCACACATATGTTTATTGCGGCACTATTCACAATAGCAAAGACTTGGAACCAACCCAAATGTCCAACAATGATAGACTGGATTAAGAAAATGTGGCACATATACACCATGGAATACTATGCAGCCATAAAAAATGATGAGTTCATGTCCTTTGTAGGGACATGGATGAAGCTGGAAACAATCATTCTCAGCAAACTATTGCAAGGACAAAAAACCAAACACCGCATGCTCTCACTTACAGGTGGGAACTGAACAATGAGAACACTTGGACACAGGAAGGGGAACATCACACACTGGGGCCTGTTGTGGGGCGGGGGGAGTGGGGCGGGATAGCATTAGGAGACATACCTAATGTAAATGATGAGTTAATGGGTGCAGCACACCAACATGGCACATGTATACATATGTAACAAACCTGCACATTGTGCACATGTACCCTAGAATTTAAAGTATAATAAATATATATATATATATATAAATAAAAATAAAACTTGAAGTGAAATATTTCTGCAAAAGAGATATGGGGATTTAGAAAAAATTATTGAAAATCAAATGATATCCTATAATTACATAAAGATGAATAAACATTTTGAAGCTTGCTCTGCTGAATTTTTCTCATTTTCTCCTTCACACCAGTTTTCACAATTTTTAATCCTGATTCGGAATCTAGTTTTGACTGTATCAATGGGGTTATAGATTCACTGAATTCCACCATGTTTGTCCATTTGGAGGCTCTGGAAGGAGCTAACAGAATGCAATGGTTTGAATGTGGAAATATAATCCCCAATGCAACAGAGTTTAGAGGTGGATTTTTTTTTTTTTTTTTTTTTGGAGAAGACAGAGTTTTGCTCTTCTTGCTCAGGCTGGAGTGCAATGGTGTGGTCTCGGGTCACTGCAACCTCTGCCTCCTGGGTTCAAGCGATTCTCATATCTCAGCCTTCCAAGTAGCTGAGATTATACCACGCCTGGCAAATTTTTGTATTTTTAATAGAGATGGGGTTTCACCATGTTGACCAGGCTGGTCTCGAACTCCTGACCTCAGGCGATCTGCCTGTCTTGGCCTCCCAAAGTGCTGGGATTACAGTGGTGAGCCATTGCACACAGCCTAGAAGTGGACTTTTAAGAGGTAATTAGATCGTGAGGGCTCTGTTCTCATGAATGGATTAATGCTGTCATTACAGGAGTGGGTTAGTTATATGGGAGTATGATGTGGTACTCACTTGCCCTTTAACTTTCCACCATGGGAAGGTGCAGAAAGAAGGTCCTCACTAGATCCAGTCACCTCGACCTTGGCCTTCCCAGAACACCATAAGAATAAACCTCTGTTCTTAATAAGTACCCAGTCTCTGGCATTCTTTTATAGCAGCACAAAATGGATGAATACAGAAGACAAGATGAGAGTGAGAAGAAACTATTCATGTTTCTGGGTCTTTCATTTAATTTCATCAAGGGCTAGCTGTGTCACTCAGATGAAGGCCAACCCTCCTGTTCAACAGCCTATGCTACAGCTATAGTGTCTAGGATATGCTGGTAGCTTAATTATTTGCCTCATTAGACCAAGTGGTGATACCAGCTCCCTTACTGCGAGTCACTAACACTGCACTAGTATGTGTTGGTTGACCTTACCTCTACACATACCTTTAAAACAACTACCAACTGTTCCTTTATCAAACTTACCAATTATCTGTTCCTCTTTACTAAACTTATTTTCTGTTGAGACCCTGATTTATATGGACCTAGAATGGCACATTACTTTTCTATCAGTCAACGTTCAATAGATAGATACTAAAACATTTCATAGATAATTTTTTTGGTGGAGATATATATACACATATATAGCACACATATATAAATCCACATATATATATAGTGTGTGATATATATAATAGATATGTATAGATTTATATATATATTCATCCATCAAATATATCTATATTATATATATATATATCCACACATGTGTGTCTGTATAACTACCAAATATATCCATATTATATATATATATGCACATTTATGTGTGTATACAATTTTACCATATGCAATAAATACATACACGTATATGTATATATGTGTGTATATATACATAATATTTTACTCAAGGACCATTTATTCTATTAGGTTAAATTATAAATATACATAATTATGATAAGTTCCCAAACTAATGTGTAGAAATGGAATAGACAGGAAATTGTAATACTTAAAACACACATTAAAAATTAACAAATCTAAATCACATACTAAATATCATGTTAAAGCATAGGAGGAATAATGTAAACTTGAAATTTTAGGCCACGTAGACTAGTGAATTGGAAGTCATATTAAGTTAAACATGAATAGAAGAGACAAAGATATATTTCTTAATTAATTTTCATATGCTATTTGTAGAGTTAGTAAAATTTGCCATTGAAGTCACCAAGCAATATGACCTGCAAGGGTAGAACATAAATGAGGCAGATCTAGGCCTGAGGTACTGGTTTGGGATTAATTTGTATAGGTTAATGGTTGAAGTTGCAACATAAGTAATATCCGTACAATAAACTGTTAAGAGAATTGCCACAAATACATATTTTTGGGAAAAAAACATTATTTATGAGCAGGAGAAACAAATATCCAGTCAGTAAAATAGATAAAAAGAAATGTAAGGGATTTAATTAGATAAGAATGATGCCATCAGCTCACTGCCAAATCTACTAATCTGCTGGTACCTTACTCACACTCTCTGTCTTCTCTCCTGTCACAGTGTGTTAACTGCTCCTGCTCCCACCCAAACCCAGTCCTTTATATTCTGGACCACATTCCTTTTTACTGCCCTGAATAAGCCCTGCCCCTGCAGTTATCACCTTTTTCTCTTGCACTGTAATTTTTTTTTTTCTCTGTAAGATCACTCTTATAGGCTATAACCACGCCATTATACTATCTTTAAAAAATAGTTCACCTGATATAACAGCCCTGTGTTAGATATGATTATATTTTTCATACCTTTCTCTAGATTTCGTGGTGTATATTTCCCAGCCCTGTTCATATTGGGCTTGGCTGCATCATTGATTGTCTGATGGAATGTCATTGGATGTGACATGAGAAGAGAGGCTTGATGATCACTTCTGTTATTTTTTTTGCTCTCTTGAATTCCTACAATGTGCATGAGAAGCACATAAGACATGTAACTGCTGGCCCTTCAGCCTGTGCCCTAGAATGAGGACACGAGGAACAAAACTGGACCCAACTGTAAGCCTGGAGTGTCATCAGGTCAAGACCAATCCAGTGGAGATCAGCCAAATATAGCCAATCTTCAAACAAGGGAGCATAAAAATCAATGTTTGGTGTTGTAATCCATCAAGATTTTGAAGCCCATGGCTCCTCAAGCTAAACCTGTAACATTGTTCTCTATTCTTGCTTTCACTTCTTCACTTTCCTTTTTTGTCAAGAATCATGTCCATGTCATTTCATGAAACTAGTTACGTTGAGGTAATCAAAGATTGCTAGTCTGACAAATCCTGACAAATCCGAAGGTCACTCCTTAGCCTTCTTTTAATGCATTTAACATATTTGTCCACTTCCTCCTTAGAACACTTTTCCTCGGCTTCCGAAACATCCCACTCACGTGATTCTCCTGCTTCACTGTCACTTATTTTTAGTTTTCCTCTTTCTCTTCCTGGCATTTCAGTGTTAGAGCACCTGAAGATCTGGTTCTCAGTTCTTTTTTCCTTTCCATACATACTCATATTTCTCTTCTGTACATAACTTACATCCTAGAGTATTTTATCTCATCTCCTGATATTATCTATCATTTTTTTGTAATGACTAACAAATTTATATGTTTAATGTAAGCCTCTCCTTTGGGTTCTAACCCACTATTAGCCAACTTCACTTGAGATTCTAACAGAATCCTAAATTTACCATATGCTTCATTACTTAAGACAAAGGTAGCATACTATGTAAGCCGCCGATACACGGGAACCTGAGGTTGGTGTATATGGGAGCTCTTTGTACTATCTCGACCATTTTCTGTAAATCTGAGACTATTATAAAATAAAATATTGTGTTTTAAAATATGAGGCCGCTTTTGGATAATGTACCTAAATGATAATTTGACTTAACAGTGGTAGGGAATGCAGTTACATTAGTCTTCAGGTAGCAGAACAGGCCATCTCGTTAAATATGCACTCTTTCTCTCTTTTGAGTGACTGAATCTAAAGATCATGAGCCTCAAAAATGAAAGCAAAAAGAAAAAGAGAGAAAATTTTTAAAAATACAAACCTTATACACCTAGTATATCTATATTGGTATGAATTATACAATGACACATGGAATTACCACTTGATATATCCTGTGATTAAAAAAACACGTCAAGTCTGGATCTTTTAATTATTGTGATTTTTCTTTCACAAAATAAGCAAATATTTAATATAAAACTGATTATACAGTTGAAATTGCTAAACACTGCATTACAGAGATTTTTCTTTCCTCATCAAATACTCTTTAGTAATTTTGAAGAAATCCAACATAAACAAAGGTAAAGCTTAATCTCTAAAATTCATTCCAACTAGTAAGAATTCAAAAGATCTACTATACTTATTTACGTGACAAGAATGCAAATTAAATTACTGTTGTCTTATTCTAAAAACAATATTTGCAGGTTGTTTTCAATAGCAATTAAACCCTGCTTTAATTTTAGTATGGCATCTCCATTTGCTCAGAGTATTACACTCCAGTCAGGGCCTATTTGCAGGCCTGTTCTATTGCACAGGCTGTATGTTTCCTCCTATTTTCTTTCTCTATTTCAACTAAGTCTCCCTTTTGTCTCATACATTTCTCTTGACACTAAAGCTATGTATTTTATTCTATTGGCGGCTTGTCCTGAAGATAATTGTAAAATCTGTCTTTTTCCAATTATGAGAGGTGTTCCATAAATTCGTTGGGGTATTTTCATTTTGAGATGTGCGCCCATAACTCCCATTAATGTTGCCCATTTAAACTTGATTTATTGCTTTCCTTTTCTCTCTAAGTGACTCCAGCCTCCCTGTTAATGCAGTTTGTTTATAATCTCCAAACTCCCCCTTACCTAAATGCAGTCTCTCACAAATGCTCTGCATGTAGGTCATTTATTAAATTGTAAACCAAAGTAATATAAAATCAACTAGTTTTTTTGAAAGGCAGAATATTATTCTTTTTTGAATGCCTCCTGCCATGATATAAAATACAATATTTGAGTTTGGTCAACTGAGAAAGAGTAACCTTGCACTAAAATAAGCCTAGCTATAAAAATAACTTGCTTGGATTGATCAATGAAACAATGACCTGAAAAAATTGATGTCACAGAAATTATAGCCTAGATAATATTTTCTAAAATGGCATGTTTGTAATTTTACAGTTGAGGTTATATTACTAGTCTGTAAATCCATTTATAGCTGTGAATATGTAGTTGAAATATTGTAAATACATATTCTCCTGAAAGTAGCCAGTCTGTAAAACAAGTTCCTGTTTTTTTATCATTTCATCTCATTTTCTTCAACTTTTATTTTCCAACTTCTAAAATGCCTCATACTACTAAGTTGACTCATTCAGTATCTTAGTTTCCAGAACATCACTGCCCTATTGGAGTCACTGTCCCCAGCTGTCCCGAAGTCATACCAAAGAGTTTCAGTTCTCTTTCAATTGAGTTTTCCATAACACATATAGTTTTATATATATTGCATATTATTATGTATGTGCACATACATCATGGACCTTGTCATCACCCAGGATATACAGTTTTTAAAACTGTATGTTGGTTGGCATTACATTTTCTTTACTGCCCTATGATTAATGTTCTAGCTAACCTTTTTGTCCTTTGATGAACTATTCTCCCAGGTTATTGCTTCCTTGAGATATCATTTAACAAGTTATTTGGCTTGAATCTTGTGACCACCATGTGAACGCCTAGGTCATGCCTTTTACTACCAGCTTCCATTTATTTGCTACTTTAACGTTTTACCATAGTCATGCAGTCAATATAAACCTTGGGTACCCCTAAGCATTTCATTTCTTGGATTCTGCAATAGGTAGCTCATAGACAGGCTGCAAGGCTCTAGTGCATGTAGATTTACAGCTTTCCCAGGAAATTTAGTTACATTTATGAATTAAAAAAAAAAATCTCTGATCAACTCATCTGGGCCTTTTTCTCTTCTGCATAATCACTGTTGTGAACATAATTCTCAAGCTCCTCTTTCCACGGGCTGTACCCTCAGCATGTTGCCCAGCCTTCTCCTTCACCGAAGTGCAAACAGTAATGTTTCCTTCTTTCCTCTCTTCTCTCAAAACTAAATTTCATCTGCAGTTTCTCTCCTGCCAGGGTCAGGTGAAACTATCCCCCATCTATACCCAAGGTTGCCATTTTCTCCTTCTTCTAGAATCATACAAAATTAGTTTACTTCTCTCCTGTGCTTTTAGTTTTTCTAAATTATGTCTCCTCTTCCTTCATTTTCTCTTTTTCCTCCTATTGCCATAAATTCATAAAATATTTTTCAGTGTTTTTAGTATTTTTAAACCTTTCTCTAGCATGCCTTCCTTTAGTATCGCCAGGTTTAATGAAAAAGACAATTCACCTTTATTGCTTCATTTTTAAACAACTCTCCACCCCACCCCCCAACCCCCGCCCAATCCACTGCAATTTGATGATGGCAGTCACCATTTTACCGTTCTTGAAAACGTTGATGGCAGCCAGGCATGGTAGCTCACGCGTGTAATCCCAGCACTTTCGGAGCAGATCACCTGAGATCAGGTGTTTGCGACCAGCCTGGCCAACATGGTGAAAACCTGTCTCTACTAAAAATACAAAAATTAGCCAGGTGTGGTGGCATGCACCTGTAGTCCCAGCTACTAGGGAGGCTGAGGTAGGAGAATCGCTTGAACCCAGGAGGCAGAGGTTGCAATGAGCCAAGATCTCACCACTTCACTGTAGCCTGGGCGACAGAGTGAGACTCCATCTCAAAAAAGAAAAAAAAAAAAAAAAAAAAAGGAAAAGAAAAAGAAAATGTTGATGGCATTTAATATGCAAGATTCAGCGATCTTGTACTGACCCTCTTTGGTTTAAAGTTTGCACTTGATTTTACAATGATCTCAATCCCTTTCTATGGGACACCCTCTACTCTTCATTTCTGAGACATGAGTACGTTTCATTTGCCTCCAACATTCTGTCTCTCTCTCTCTCTCTCAACCATTTCGCCTAATTGTTCTCCTGCATTACAGAGCTACCTTTCTAATATTTGCTAACATTAATTCTAATAAGGGACCAAAACCCTAAGGTCCCAAAACAAAACTATCACTGATTAGCTACCCAGAAACGTTACCTTCTTTTTCCTGTTTTCCCTGTTCTACTTGATCTCTAGAGTAATAATGTATTATTCTTTTTGCTACCTTTCAAATTTTCTTGTCCTTCCAATTTTACATCTAAACTCTCTGCTCTCATTTATTTTCCTAGTACAGGTCCTCTCATCTCATGTTTTAAAAAATTACATGACTCTATTTTAATTATCTCTTTTTGTAACATTTAAAAAAATTAGTTACAACTATTTTGGTTGAAAATGGTCAAAACCTAACTCCAAGTGGTTATTAAAAATAAAAGAATAGTAAATTCCAGTATGGACCAAATGACTGAAAACTCAGAAGACATTTTAGCTTTAGGCATGACTAGCTCCAAGTGTACAGATAATATATGCAGGTATTTGTTCCTCTTTATGCTTCCTGTTTGCTTACCTTTTTGTTGCCTACAACAAGGGTTCTTACTCTTTGTTCTCATAATGCTGCTTTTAGCTACATTCTATCAGTATGATCATGGGATAAATATAAAATGTCTATTTACTGATAGTTACAAATAAGTGATTATCTATATATACTTGATTTACTATTTGCCTTATTAAAGAGATGAAAGGAAGAAATGTTTGAATTGGCCAGGTCTGAGATACAAGCCCATTCAACAATGAGAAGGGTGTTCAAACCCATGTGGTCTAAGAGACTGAGACTAAAGAGGGCCTGATACCCAAAAAGGAAAATACTTGACAAGCTAAATAACAGATCCCTGTTATATTCTAATGCACAAATCTGATATTTGGCAGGTAGAGCCCTAAATTTTGAGCCTGGCATTAAGGCCCTTCACACACTCCCCGCTTCCTAGTTTTCAACAGCACAATCTTAGCCACACTGGGACTTGGGCTTCTCAAAGACAGCATGCCTGTGATGGGTATGGCTCACATTGTTCCCTGAAAACCCCCTTGTGTTCTCCATTGAATGGCAGTGCCTCCTCTATCCTACAAGGTGGAGCTCATATCCTACTTTTGCTGTCTTTCTCCAAGTAGATGTACTCATCTTCATCCCGGTGGGAATTAGTTCCTGTAGTGAACATAGTAGCAAACTCCCTACACTGACCTCCCTACATCCTTCCTTTGCTTCTTGAAGTAGGGATCATATATTGCTTGCCTTTTGATCCCCAGCCTTAGGCATAATGCTGAGAAGAATATATTTGGAAGAATTCCTGACATAGAGTATAAGCTCGGTAAGTATTTGTTAACTCAAGTCTCTACAAACAGCTGAACTAGCACAAGAAGTAGCTGAAATGAGGCTTTTAACTTATGGATGCCAATTTGGGTTGGAAACAACTATGTGTTTATATTAACTTAAACTTTGTGGGGACAAAATGATTTGTTTACTGCATCTTGATATTTGAAGTTCATTTCAGGAACATATTGCTGAGGGGAAAAACTACAAGGACTGGCTGTTCTCTGTTCACCAAATGTTTCAGAAATCTAGTGCAAAATGTACGTTTCTATTAGCCTTCTTTCTATTAGTGATTCATAGCTATCTTGGATTTACTTCTCAGTGTAACACTTGGCACAGTTTTCAGTTATTCAAAACATAGTAACGTCCCCAAACATTAAATAATTATTTCCACCATTTTTTCACAAACAGCTTTGTTCCCCCTAATTTTAACTGATGCTCAAACTCTCAAACAAAAGTGGCCTTTAAATTTTAATGAAAGTCCATACAAAAAAATGACATAAAATGATATATTATTAAATATAATTATATTTAAACAAAATTGTTATTCCTTTATACACTATATTTTATATGATGTTGGTTCTCTCTGATGCTGGAAATTCATCTTTATGATCAATTAATGCAAGATGTAAAACTGAATATAGTACTTGACTTATGAACCCAGAAAACACTAAGAGCATATCTGACCCATCCTGTGCATCTATTCACAGGTTATAGCCAAGTCAAACACAGACACAAAGTTATTTTGGCAGATGATTTCAAGGAAAATGCCTGGAATTGCAATAACTATTCTATTACAAAAATTGATATGCAAGGTCATGATATGCCTGAGAATAATTTGATCATTATAGTAATTTTTACATTTACGTATTCATTCATTCAAAGGCATCTAGATAAATAGGGAGGTTAAATAAGAGCTATATAAGTATGGTTATTTCATATTCACTGTAAATTTTTCCTAGAAAGTAAACTCATTAAGGGAATGAAACATTTCTCTTCCACACATCTCCTATGCCTTCCACACATCTCCAACACCTAATACATACAAGAGGTTGGTTGGTTGTAGTTATTGTAACAGTAGTCTTCATCTTCAATATTCACCATGACATTTAAACTGTGAATCCCATACCCTACAAATTCAATAATTGTTAGTAACAAGAAAAATGTTTTTGAAAAGCCAGGCATTTGGGCTGGGCACGGTGGCTCACACCTGTAATCCCAGCACTTTGGGAGGCTGAGGCAGGCGGATCACGAGGTCAGGAGCTCGAGACCATCCTGGCTAACACGGTGAAACCCCGTCTCTACTAAAAATACAAAAAAAAAAAAAAATTAGACGGGCGTAGTGGCGGGCGACTGCAGTCCCAGCTACTCAGGAGGCTGAGGCAGGAGAATGGCGTGAACCCAGGAGGCGGAGCTTGCAGTGAGCGGAGATTGCACCACTGCACTCCAGCCTGGGCGACACAGCGTGACTCTGTCTCAAAAATAAATAAATAAATAAATAAATAATAAAAATAATAATAAAAAATAAAAAGCCAAGAATGGTGGCTCATGTCTGTAATCCCAGCATTTTGGGAGGCCGAGACTGGGTGGATCACCTGAGGCCAGGATTTTGAGACCAGCCTGGCCAACATAACGAAACCCCATCTCTATGAAAAATACAAAAAAATTAGCTGGGTATGGTGGTGGACAGCTGTAATCCCAGCTACTCTGGAGGCTGAGGCAGGAGAATCCCTTGAACCCAGGAGGCAGAGGCTGCAGTGAGCCAAGACGGCGCCATTGCACTCCAGCCTGGGCAACATAAGTGAAACTCCATCTCAAAGAAAAAAAAAAATATGCAATGTTTTGCAAAGACAATCTGTCTCAGTAGAGAAAGAAAATAAAATCTGAAAGTTAGGATGTGAATGAGCAAAATGTGCTGGATACAGGAAAAAGACAATCTGAGTTCATCAAATGACTCAGGATTGACTAATAATGTTGGCCAGAAACCATGACTGGTATTTAAAAGTCCAGGGAAGTGTGGTTCATTGCCTCACTGACTTTTTCTTATTTAATATTTTAACACATGATTTTAGCAAACCTGGGATTCAGTGTTAACAGTGTGTGGAATTTACTAATTTACAGGCTTCTGTTTACAATAACTACTCTCATCTTGCCAGTCATCTATCACGAGCATCTCTTCTTCTGAAACAACAGATCAGACATGTCATCTGTGATTTATATCTTCCACCAGAACTGTTACTCTTATTTCAGTTGACAAGAGTTATCTGTTTATTGCCAAACTTTGGTACAATTAAAACCACATTGAAATGGATGAAATATCCAGGGGCCAAAGCCTGTTAATTTAGGATAAAACATGGGCCTCTATTTTTACCAATTTCATTATGATTATGATCCTCACCAAAGTTGGAGAATCGCTGGATTTCTCTTTCCATTAAAATAAATTTAAACAAAAGAAAATAAAATAACAGGCACCTCCCTCTCCACCCAATTAATCAAGTTCAGGTAAAAATTCTTTGTCCTAAAAACTTACATATCTAGCAACCAAACTTGCCCTCTGTTGTTCACCAATACTCTCCCATTTTTACGTATTTTCTTCCACATTATATTACATATTTCCATGGTTTAAACAGTTTGGATAAAAAGATAAAAACTAATTTTTTCAAAGAAATTCAGCTTAAATTAACTAATTTTAAATATGTAACTTATAGATAAATAAGCTATAGCTTCCAAATTTTAACCAGGCTCCACATATCATATGCACAGCTGAGAAGTTTGTGCTTTAATAGGTCAGGCTTTCTTACAGTACATGAATGAGAAACCTAACTCCACTGCATACCCTATATCTAAATCTTTGCATCTCTGTTTCCTCTGCCTGGACTCATCTTCCTTCCCCACCAGATCATTTCATGGCTGATTCCTCATTATTCATACCTCAACTCAAAAGACTGATTATCTTCAGAGCATTTATTAATATCTGAAATTTCCTAATCTGTTTTTTTCACTTATATTTTGTTAATCTCTTATCTCCAGAGTATTTGTTGTCAAACATCTAGAAGTGTGCCTTACATATAACAGGTGCTCAATAAATATTTATTAAATAAATAAGCAAATACAAGGCTAAATGAGTAAAAAAATGTATGAATGCTTTGTCTATTAGGAGTTATCTTTCATAATTAATGTGGATTCGCATAATATTGTTCAAGTATTTTAATGTGCAGGTCTTCAAGTAAATTGGTATTTTATCTCAAATATAGGGAATTATATATCTCTTCCATTAAAGTAAATTTACAAAGTAAAAATATACTACAAAATATCAAAGATAAGGTAATATTTGATGAGTTAATTGAATCAATTGGTCAGGAATGGAAAATATTCTGAAGAACTGTCTCTATTCCCAATCAGTTGACTTAGCACTAAACTGAAAATTAGGAGACCTGAATTCTAATTATATCAACAATCTAAACTAAGTTTGTGGTTTGGGTTTGTATAAAACTAAGTGCTCAGATGATGTAATCCTGAAGTTCCATTTCCATTTCAACTTTAAGGTTCTGTGAATGAAATGGAAATGAGAAGGTAAAGATAACTTCAGCATTCTCCAGTAAATACAAAAATAAACATATTGATATGGTTTGGCTGTGTCCTTACCCAAATCTCACCTTGAATTTAATAATTCCAATGTGTCAAGGGCAGGACCAGATGAAGGTGATTGGATCATGGGGGCAGTTTCCTGAGTGCTGTTCTCATGATAATAAGTGAGTTCTCATGAGATCTGATGGTTTTATAAGGAGCTTTCTCCTTCACTGGGCGCTCACTCTCTCTCCTGCAGCCCTGTGAAGAGGTGCCTTCCACTGTGATTACAAGTTTCAGGAGGCCTCCCCAGACATGTGGATCTGTGAGTCAATTAAACCTCTTTCCTTTATAAATTACCCAGTTTTGGGTATTTCTTCATAGCAGCATGAGAACAAACTAATACACATATGTTGCCCAAAGAATTAATAAATCCTCAGAGTTTTTACAAAGCTGATAAAGTTTGCTTATAATCTACATTCCGTAAGAATTATAGTAAAACCTCTTGTTTGTATTACACTTTGGTTACAATTTAGAATTTATTTAATAATTTACAAACTACTTTCACCTATATTATTTTAATTGACGCTGGCAACTATACATGTATGCACACAGCCCTATGTATGAACAGAGATGGTATCATTCCTACCATCCCCCTCCTTGTATCTCCCAAAATAAGGTAATCAATGTTTCTAGAAGTAAGTGGTTCCCTGACATGTGGACAGCTGGAAGTCATTGGCCTTTTTGACTGAGTTAGTATTCTAAGTGATAATATTGCTATTACCTCCTGTATGCTGGATCTGTCTGCAGCCTTATTGCATGATGGGGGTGACAGCATACAGCACCTCTTGTATAAGATTATTATAAGCATTAAATAAGTTACTATATGTAAAGCGTTTGAAACAGCATCTGGCACACAATGCTATTCAGTGTCTCCTCTTAGTTTTGATGTTGCTGTTACATATCCCTGAATACTATTGTCCAGTTCCTTCCATTTGATTCCACTCTGCCCTGAAAGGTAACTACTGTACTAAATTCCATTTAAAATTCTGTGTTCATTTGTAGAGTTTCAGTACATATGTATCTCTAGTTTTAGCAAGTATATGTGTATTTATTACATTTTAAGATCTTTATGGAGCTTTACTGTATATAAAATTGGTGCTTTATTGTACAGTAATAACGCTTTTTTCTACCCAATACTGGTTCTAATGTTATCTATAGTGTTGCATAGAGTTGTTATTTATTCTTTTGTATATCCCTATGCTACTTCATGTGTAACTATACCAGAAATTAATTTTCCCTCCTCTTATAAATATGTATTTGGTATTATTGATTTTTGAATAATTTTTAATAATGCCAGATTTTTCCTTTGGTACTATTTAGTATAGTTTATCTTTTTTTCACCTGTCTACTGTCATCCTTTACATAATTTTATATGTATAATCGAATGGAATAAGCTGAGGGTCCATTTTGGCTTGACATATTTGGAAAACACACCCCATAAAATGTGTGACTTTCAGTAATTCAAGTATTTCAATTCTAGTAGATTAAGTACAATGACAATTATATATTTAATAGGCAAAATCTTCCCTTTAATAAAATAAAGCATGTAGAACTGTTAATAATACCTGTGATGTGGTTATTTATATTTAACACTTTCAAATGAAGCTATTATCAGGGTAGAACTGGCCACTGAAGAATTTTTATTGCACACTTGACATTGTGCCAGAAATTATTATGGGCAGATATTGTTAAGTGATATATTTCTTTTAATATATTTGAACACATTTAAACTAACGTTAAGAAAAACAAACCAACATAAATTTTATTTATTTTTTTAACTATATGATCCTATGTTTTCTTAAAAATTTTAAGTTCAGGGTACATGTGCAGTTCTGTTATATAGGTAATTCATGTCATGAAGGTTTGTTGTACAGATTATTTTGTCACCGGGTATTAAGCCTAGTACACATTAGTTATCAGAAAACCGAATTCCACATGTACTCACTTATAAGTGGGAGCTAAATGATGAGAATGCATGGACAAATAGAAGGAACAACAGACACTGGGATTAGAACAAATAACATAAATTTTAGTCTAAATGATTGTGCAGAACTCATAGAAAATAAAGAAATGACACTAAAGTCACATGTAATAAACTATGAAATAGTAGACAGAAACAATATCTCATGGCATGCCAAGGGTTTGAACTAATCACACATCACAGAGCTTCACTAACCAAAATATTTTACTTAGTTTTGGAGAAATTTCCTTTCATCTGAAAGGAAGATGATTATCTTTAGACAGTCAATTATTTTTAAGTTATCAACTGGGTACTTTCTTTACGTGTGTAATTTAATCCTTACATCTCCCAGATGCAATGTTACTCCATTTTACAGCTGTGAAAAATCAAATGAGTCTAGAGGCCCTAGATAAACCTTTCAAAGGGGTAGATTTTAGGAAACAAGGATGGGGTGCAAATGCAGGATGATTTCACTGCAGTCTCATTTTCACCTTTGAAAGGAAGAAATTGGATATACTACACTGAAGAACAGTGCTGTCTCTATTACTAGAAGCTTTCTCAAAAATTTAGATGGCAATCATACAGCAATTGGATAATCAGTATACAAGACATGTAAGACACAATTAAAGGGAACAACTATATATGCAAATCAACCATTAAGTAAAGATTTAAAGTACTTATTTTCCTTTTAATATTAGCAATTGAATGAGATGGTCATTTAAAATAATTATTTCCAATTATTAAAGAATTCATAATTTACTGATGCATATCAAAATAATTAGCTGTCAGAAAAGAGAAAAGCTTGTGAAATTCTGTAAAAGGGCAAGACTTCTCTCACCTATGACTTGCTTTGATTATGTTGATTCAATAAATGCCGCAGAGTTTTATTCAACCAAGAATTTATGCCTCTCATTACTACCAAGTGATAGACTCAGTGTTTGGCTTAATCTTGATACTCTATTGAGTTTAACCACGTGAAATAAAATAAACCTGGCATTTCAGAATAATCCAGTAATTAAGGAAAACTATCATTAGCTTATAAATAACTAAAACAAGTACAAACAAAAGGAAAGCAAGTAACTACAAAATGAAGCTTGCTTCTTGTTTTATCATTTCCTCCAGGTTCAACGTCATCTTGTACAACTATTTGTTGTTTTCCTAAAGTAATAATCAAGCCTCGTATGGAATGAAACCATAAAACTCATGAAGAAGATTCAAGAAAAGACATGAGTGAGAGAATACCGTAAATAATAATTGTCAATTAGGAACTAATATAGAATACTATATATTTCCCACAAAACATACTCTTCCTTATGAGATGACAGGTGATACACTCTTATGTCAATAACTATGCATTACAGTTACTTCTAGCTAACACCATGTTTCACTTATGATACACTATATTATATTTGGCATTTTATGATGTCAGTTCCTTTGGGATTACAAAAAATAATACCCTCATTAACAGAATTATAAATATTTGAATGCTGTGTGAACATTTAACTCATATCTGCCAATCAAAATGGGAAAATGTTCTTTATTGATTGGAAAAAGGATCTTGTTTGGAGATAATTGACTCTGAGTCTTTCATTGACATAATACCACCTCCGGAAGAAACATACACTCAACTTAGAAAACAAAGCTTAGATGTAAGAGGCTGATCACTTTCTCCTTACTCAAGCACAGTTCCTATTGACTAGATGAATATTCTGTCTGCCCATGAATTAAAGGATTATAGATCATCTAGTCCATTTTGGAAGTTTAAAAATGTCTTTAAATAAGAAGCCTACCCAGAAACAGGGCACAAGAAATACAGAAAACCATAAATCTCTCATAGAAAAAGATGTGGATGGGGTAACCAACAAAATAGTAACTATTGAAAAAAAATAATAAATGCATGCATAAGTAAGTATTTTACCACACTATAATAGTTACTTCTAAGATGTCGGTAAAAACAAGATGTTGAGTTTGGGAAATGTTAAGTTTCAGATAAGCAACCAATACAACATCCAAGTAAAAATGTCCAGTGGCAGTAGATTAAAAGAACTTGCTATTTAGTATTGAGGTAGAGAGTGGTAGCATACAGCCATACCTACATATATGTACACACACGTAGCTGGAGAAGAGAAGCCCGGTGCTGAAGCACCAGGGGATTAAAGCCCTAAATATCAGGGAAATAGAACATGGCAGTAATGAAAACTGAGAAACAATAAGAAGTGAGGTAAAAGCCAGGCAAGTGTGGTTACTCAGAAGGCAAGGAAAGAAATGGTCCAAGGGGGAGGGAGAAATCTACTGTTTAAATATTCTTGGGGGTCAAATAATTTGATCTCAGAACTGACCTTGTGGTTTATGACAGGACTTTAATAAAACCAGATTGGGGGAGTTATAGGTATGAAAATAGGATTTTATAGGGTTCAAAAGAGAAAAAGAGATGAACCATTATAGATATTAGGTATGGACATCACTTTTAAGGAGTTTTCCTGTAAAATGGAACAATAATTGAATTGTTGGTCCAAAGAGAATTGGCTTCACCAAGAGTGATTTCATGCTAATGGGAATAATCCAGAAGAGGAGTGATGCTAGTGAGGCCAGAGAGAGAGAAGCATATGCAAAAACATGAGGGCTGTAGTGGGTAAGAGCCAAGGGAATCTAGTTCACAGGTGGAGGGTCTGGTCTCTCTTAGGAACACAGACAATTCACCATAGCAATGAGATGGAAGGAAGAATATGTCAGCCATGTTTCAGAATATAGGAAATCCAGAGTGTGTGGACTGGACACAGAGTAACATCCATCCAGGCTACTGTGAAAATGACAATGATCATAAAGTTATTGTTAGGTGGTAAGTTTTCACAGGTAGTAAATATCAGCTATATCTGGGGGGTGGGGTATTGAGGCATATGCTATTTATTGGGTTCTCCCATGCCCAGCACTTGTGAATATCAGAACAGAATTGACAGTTATGTTCATGATCACAAAGCTGTGATTCTTAACACCAAACATTCCTTATCCAGAACTGAGAAACAGTAAACTGTCCCAAGCCACACATGCAGCTACAGAGAATCTTGACCTTTCAGAAATGACTGAGGCTGACCTTTCTCAGATGAGCAATCAGCTCACTTTAATAGTCTAGACATCAATCAATACACTTTAAAAGGGAAGGATATTACCCCCTCCCTTAAAGTCTTAAGAGAGAAATCAGCATCACTAAAACTGAAGTGTCACAAATGCATAAAATATTCAGTGAAAATATTGCATCTAAAAAAACCTTCATTAAAGATAAAAACACCAACCAACATGCTCTCATGTTGTGGGCCAAGGGGTCTGCCACCTTGGCATGTAGTCCTCTGGGGAGCCATGTGGCAGAGAGGTCTGGGCACTGTTGTGCTCACCCACCTGGCAACACAGGTGTAAATGTAACAGAAGGCGCACTTTGGGCTCTCACTTGCTCCAAAGTAAGAGAGATATGCCGGCAATGAAAACTGAGAAATAATGAAATACTCCCACATCCAAGATGGCCATTGACCCTAGAGGGCACCCCTTCACCATCAGCTCTAGTCAATGACACGCATGGGAGTGGCTGGAAGTGAGACTTCCCTCTCTCTTCTGGGCTCCTTGATCACCCACAGGTGATGGTTAATTTTATGCATCAACTTGGATGTTGTTTTTGGATGAGATTAGCATTTAAATCAGTGATCTTTCAGTAAACAGACTACTCACTATAATTTGATAATTTGATGGGCTTCATTCCGTCAATTGAAGGCCTGAATAGAAGGAAAAGTTCTGCCTCTGGGAGCAAGAAGGAAGCATCCATCAGGCTGGCTTTGGACCTCAGCTGTACTGTGCACTCTGAGGCGTGGAGCCTGCCTGTCCACACTGCCGATTTGGACTTTCCAGTCTTCTTAATTGCATGAGACAATGTTTCATAATAAATCTCTTTCTCTCTTTCTATACATTCTATTAGTTCTACTTCTCTGGAGGATCCTGACTGAAGCACCCACGAGAAGCTGAAGGGCCTTCCATCAGTCCCTCATGAGAGGCAGAGAAGGAAAAGGTCTGTAGCCTAAGGGTAATGTTCTCAGACAATAGCACAACCTCACTCCCTGCCCCTTCTGCCCTGAACTCAAAGCTGAAGGGCTCCCCTAGAATTCTGTTTCCCTTCCTCATTCCCACCTCCCCACCTCTGAAGGCTGGGCTAATCCCAAGAGACCAGTGAGGAAGTGTGGTGGCCAACATGAAGGCCTGGTCCAGGGTCTGCTGAACTCAGGTGCGTCCCACCCCCAGCTGGGCACATGGAGGGCACACCGGCAGCTTGTCCCTTGTTCCCCACAGGCCTTGCCTGTGTAGGGGAAAGTCAGGCCATCGCTCCACCAGCCCACAGGCTGCTAGCTATGGCTGTGCTTGGCTCTTTCCCGCACAGCTCTAGCAGTACCTTGGTGTGCTTGTTTTCCATCTTGCTCTTGGGCACTCGGCAGCAAAGGAGCCAGCCCATGAGGTCCTTGTGCAGGCAAGCATTGGCCATGGGTCATCTGCATCTCCATCTCCAGTTGTGCTCTTAACCAGTAGGCTGACCAGCAAGAGCAGCATCTCTGTTGGGGTGGCCATGGGCAAGTGCTGCCGAGCTGTAGGGCAACTAGTAGAGCATTTCCAGCTCAAACACCAGCTGGATACTGTCCTCCATTATTGTCCAGAGGCAGAAGGAAGGGCATCTCTGTGGCCTCAAAGTTGAGGAAGGACCCCCACCACTAGCATCAAGCCATCAGCAGTCAGGCAAGCAGCTTGTTGTTCCTGTTCCACATCCTTAGTCCCAGCATCCAGGAGTACCAGATCTTAGACTTTAGGGACAGGGTCTGGCCCTCCTGGTCATACACTCACAGGATTCAGCTGATCATGTGCTGTGAAGCAACATGAGATGTTCAGCAGCTCTGTGTACCTGTAGTACCAGCTCCCTGTGCCATCTCATGAGTGTCACTGCTTTCTAGGATGTAGCCACAACTGTACTGATATGGTTTGGCTCCGTGTCCCCACAAAAATCTCACCTTGAATTGTAATAATCCCCACGTCAAGCAGATTATCCTAGTGGAGATAATTGAATCATGGGAGCAGTTTTCTGCTATGCTGTTCTCGTGATGGTGAGTGAGTTCTCACGAGATCTGATGGTTTTATAAAGGGCTTCCTCCTTCACTCCACACTCATTCTCTCTCCTGTAGCCCTGTGAAGAGGTGCCTTCTGTCATGATTGCAAATTTCACGAGGCCTCCCCAGCCATGTGGATCTGTGAGTCAATTAAACCTCTTTCCTTTATAAATTACCCAGTCTTAGGCAGTTCTTTATATCAGCATGAGAATGGACTAATACATGAAATTGGTACCAGGAGAGTGGGGCACTGCTATAAAGATACCCAAAAATATGGAAGCAACTTTGGAATGGACTAACAGGGTAGAAATTGGAAAAGTTTGAGGGGCTCAAAAGGAGACAGGAAGATGTGGGAATGTTTGGAACTTCCTAGAGGCTTGTTGAATAGTTTTGACCAAAATGCCAATAATAATATGGACAATGAAGCCCAGGCTGAGGTGGTCTCAAATGGAGATTAGGAATTTCTTGGAAACTGGAGAAAAGATAACTCTTGCTGTGCTTTAGCAAACAGGCTAGTGGCTTTTTGCCCCTACCCTAAGGATCTGCGGAACTTTGAACTTGAGAGAGATAATTTAGTGTATCTGATGAAAGAAATTTCTAAGCAGCAAAGCTTTCAAGAGGAAGCAGAGCATAAACGTTTGGAAAATTTGCTGTCTGACCATGAGGTAGAAAAGAAAAACCTATTTTCTGAGGAGAAATTCAAGCTGTCTGCAGAAATTTGCATAAGTAATGAGGAGCTGAATGTTAATCACCAAAACAATGAAGGATATGTCTCTAGGGCATGTCAGAGACCTTCGCAGCAGCTCCTTCCATCACAGGCTGTATTAGTCCATTTCACATTGCTGATAAAGACATACCCAACACTGGGAAGAAAAAGAGTTTTAATTGGACTTACAGTTCCACCTGCCTGGGGAGGCCTCAGAATCATGGCAGGAGGCAAAAGGCACTTCTTCCATAGCAGCAGCTGCAAGAGAAAATGAGGAAGAAGCAAAAGTGGAAACCCCTGATAAACCCATCAGATCTTCTGAGACTTATTCACCATCACGAGACTAGCATGGAAAAGAATGGCCCCCATGATTCAATTACCTCCCCATAGGTCCCTCCCACAACACGTGGGCATTCTGGAAGATACAATTCAAGTTGAGATTTGGTGGGGACACAGCTAACCATATCACAGACCCGGAGGCCTAGGAGGGAAAAATGGTTTCATGGGCTGGGCCCAGGATCTTCTGCTGTGTGCAGCCTCCAGACTTGGTGCACTGCATCCTAGCCACTCCAGCTATGGCTCAAAGAGGCCAACATACAGCTCAGGCCATTGCTTCAGAGGGTGCAAGCCCCAAGCCCTGGTAGCTTCCACATGGTGTTGAGCCTAAGGGTGCACAGAAGTCAAGAATTGGGGTTTGAAAACCTTCACCTAGATTTCAGTGGATGTATGGGAACACCTGGAAGTCCAGGCAGAAATTTTCTGCAAGGGAAGAGCCCTCATGGAGAACCTCTGCTAGAGCAGTGCAGAAGGGAAATGTGGGGTTGGAGCCCAATACAGAGTCCCCAACTGAGGTACTGCCTAGTGGTGCTATGAGAAGTGAGCCACCATCCTCCAGACCCCAGAATGGTAGATCCACTGACAGCTTGCACTGTGTGCCTGTAAAAGCTGCAGACACTCAATGCCAGCCCATAAAAGCAGCCATGAGGTGGTGAGGGGGGCTGTTCCCTGCTAAGCCACAGGGTTGGAGCTGCCCAAGGCTGTGGCAGCACACCTCTTGCATCAACAATGACCTGGATATAAGACATGGAGTCAAAGGAGATCATTTTGTAACTTTAATGTTTAATGACCACTCTATTGGATTTCAGAACTGGATGGGGCCTGTATCCTCTTTGTTTTGGTCAATTTCTTCCATTTGGAACAGGTGCATTTACCCAATGCCTGTACACCATTGTATCTAGGAAGTAACTAACTTGCTTTTGATTTTACAGGCTCATAGGTGGAAGGGACTTGCCTTGTCTCAGATAAGCTATTGGCCTTGGACTTTTGGAGAGTTAAGACTTTAGAGGACTGTTGCAAAGGCATGATTGTGTTTTGAAATGTGAGGACATGAGATTTTGGATGGGCCAAAGGTAAAATGATATGGTTTGGCTCTGTGTCCCCACACAAATCTCACCTTGAATTGTAACAATTCCCATGTGTCAAGGGTGGGAGCAGGTGGAGATAGTTGGATCAGGGAGCAGTTTCCCCCATTCTGTGCTTGTTATAGTGAGTGAGTTTTCATGAGATCTGATGGTTTTATAAGTGGCTTCCTCTTTATTCAGCACTCATTTTCTCTCCTGAAGAGGTGCCTTTCACCATGATTCTAAGTTTCCTGAGGCCTCCCCAGCCATGTGGAACTGTGAGTCAATTAAACCTCTTTCCTTTATAAATTTCCCAGTCTCAGGCAGTTCTTTATAGTGATGTGAGGACAGACTAATACACATACCAAAGCAGGGAACAAGGGAAACTGGAAGGGCATTGCTACATGACCACAATGGATAGCCAGGCCTTCCAAATCCCGAAGGAACCACCCAGATTGTGTGCATGCATGTGTTGAGGTAAGGGGCATGGTGGGGGTGGGTGACCCCCTATTTTGAGAATGCATCCATCTAGCCTTTACTTTCTCCAAGGCATCAAAATCAGCTTTCTTATAATGGTCTTTAGAGTTTCATCTCAGTAGGGAATGCAGCGGAACCCAGTGTAATCCAGGCCCTCTCAACTACTTGTTTATACTTATGCACATAATGTATTTTAATGCTTCACTCATGTCACTTGTTAAGCTGGGAAAGCACTTTTTCTTTGGCATCCTAGGGAATCTCTACTAATATATATGTTCTCTCTTTGTATTCTTACAGCACTCATCACACACTTATAACACTCACTATATAATCTGAAGTTTCTGGCCTAAGTGTTTGCCTTTCCTAGTAGGCTCTAAGAATAGCTATTATGTCTTAAGTATCTTTATATCTCCAATTCTTAGCTCAGTGCTCAGAATATAAATGTTCACAAATTCCTGCAAAATTGTTCATGTGCAAAAATATATATGTATGCAGTCACACATATACAGAGAAGAGAAATGCTCATTCTAAGCAACTGAAATCAATTCCTTTCAAGAAGAGAACTGCCTTTGTTTAGAAAAATGCTTTGATAAGCTGTTTTTGAGTGCACGGTTTGATATGAAGGGTAGGAAGAAAAAAATATATAGCTAATTACTTCAACTCTAAAAAAACATGAAGGAAATTCCTTGTCTTCCGTAAAGTGTGTCATCTACTCAATGCTGTCTGTTTGTATTTTGATTGTTGTTTATTCTGTTCTGTGTTAGAGTAAGTCAAATAAAGTAGCAAAATTAAATGTAGTTAGAAGAGGTAAAGCACATGCTAGTGTATAAGCTGATTTATAAACTGATTAACATATTAGTGAAAGATATTTGAAAACAGGTGAGCTTCCCCAGTTCCACCTATGGTAGACATTGATTGCTGCTTACTAATTTCATTTTCTCTTCTGCCTGGGCAAATTGCTAAACTACAACTGCAAACACTCCCTATATAGTTGTTCATGTTACTAAGCTCTATACAAAATAATGGAGTTTCCAAACCTGTTTTGTTCAATGGAAACTTCTCATGGTGACTATATATTCTCCTTGATTTTACTGATGACTTGATACAGACAAGCACAGAAAACTTGAAAAGTATGCAAAAAGCTACAAGATGGAAGGAGACTAGGTTCTTTTATCATGTCTTGGAAGATAGGCTCTTACCAAATGGAACATCCATTTTAGACTTTAGATGAGCATGAAGTAAATTTTTATTCCATTGAGTTATCACACATTTATAATATTTAGGAAGTTTAGCAGATTTCTGCATTAATGCATATAAATAAAATACTCAATTAACATGCAAAAATAAAACCAATCTAGTAAAAATGTATTAGATTCTACAGATGTAGGATAATGCGGTTTTTATATTACTTCCATACTTCAGTTATGTCAATAATTCTCAGTTGGTTTTCTCTTATACTTTGTAGAATCTCAAAAAATCTGATACATGTTGATTTAAGTGAAAAGAATAAAGCTTCCTATTTACTGTGGTAAATACAGAATAAAATCTCTCTCATTTTTATAATTGTATTCAGCCCAATTATGAAACATTGGATTCTTAATCTTCTATTTTAATATCTTATTTTACTCTTCATTGTAGTTTTCACATATTTTTGCTATGCTAATATATCAAATATACACTTATTAAACTTTACTTAAAAATAGTAAAGAAGATAAACATTTTGATCACTTTCTATATATGTTGGTTATGGTGGAAAATAATTGTATAAACAATATCATATTGATATTACAATTCTATGTGATATACTCTTTGATAGATGAGGATGTATACGAGGCATTAATAACTAATTTGCCCAACATGATACTGAATTCAAACATACTACTATGACTTCATCCCCAAACTGTTTACTTTAATCTGTAGTATTCATCAGTATTATTACCTTCAACTACTATATTACGCACATCATCACTAGAATTTTTATTGTCCTCCTAACTTATGCTATATGCTCATGATGTGAAAACCTATATTTTTATCCTAGATATTTCTTGTATATTTCAGACACATATTTCTTTCTTCTAGATATTAGCATATGGAGGAAATTATGGCACCTCTGACTTATCCCAAAACTGAACTAATTTTATACACTTAAACTTTCCCCTCTTTCTACATTTAAACTTCAGTCAATTGAAAAACCATTTATTTTGACAATTAAGTCATAGACTTGATGAACACTCTGAATTCATTCTTCTGCCCTGCTCCCCATATTCAATAAGTAAGCAAATTTAGTCAATTCTGGCTCTTAGATCCTTCTTAGCATCACCCTGTTATCTTGGTCTTTGTATGGATCAGGGTGACAGTGAGCAACAAAAGGTTATCCCAGTCTCTAAGTGTGAGAAGTTTAACAAAGGGAAAGGTTTAGGGAAATCAGCAGGAACAATGCCGTACCCCTGGGCTATTGATATTAGAGTAGCCTTTAGCCTGTCTCAGCTTGAAAGATAGAGATCAGTAACCAGAAACCAGAGTATTATTCGTATAAAGATGGTGCTATTTGTCAAGAGATACAGTCTTTGGAAAGAATAAGGCCAAATAAATAATTACACTGAGCTGACTGCATGCCTATCACTCAGTCTCCTGCCCCTATGTCCTGTTGGCTGAACCCAGAATCTAATTGGAAACTAGAGAACAACAGAGTGCTGTTGGTTTAGCTCAGCCTTCAAGGGCAAAGATTAGGACACAGAAGAGTGCAGAGTGGATCCGGAGGGGCAAATGGAAGATGTGCCTTTGTTTGGATTCTCATCATCCCTTTTCCCAGCTTCTACCCTATCCTCTAATTTGCTTTCCAATTTAAACCAATGTATTCTTTCAAAATAGGGAATTTGATTTTTCCTCTTCATGGCATTGAATTCTGAATGGAATTCGGGCATATTCAAAGATAACTAAAAACATTTGGGGGCCGGGCGCGGTGGCTCACGCTTGTAATCCCAGCACTTTGGGAGGCCGAGGCGGGCGGATCACGAGGTCAGGAGATCGAGACCACAGTGAAACCCTGTCTCTACTAAAAATACAAAAAATTAGCCGGGCGTGGTGGCGGGCGCCTGTAGTCCCAGCTACTTGGAGAGGCTGAGGCAGGAGAATGGTGTGAAACCCAGGAGGTGGAGCTTGCAGTGAGCCGAGATTGAGCCACTGCACTCCAGCCTGGGCGACAGAGCGAGACCCTGTCTCAAAAAAAAAAAAGGCTGAGGAAGGAAAGGGGTTGAAACCCGGGGGGGGGGGACTTTAGAGGGCCGGGAGTTGGCCCCCGCCCCCCCCCCCGGGGGGCAAAGGGGAGCCCCCGCCTAAAAAAAAAAAAAAAAAAAAAAACATTTGGTAATGTATAAAATACTTCAATATTTGGCCCTTACTTACTGGTTATATGCCTCACTCATGGTCTAAAGACTTGCTAATTTAAATAGCCATGTTTTTATAAATGATCTTTCAATATGCTGGTGAGCTCTCTTTCTTCCTTCAATAACTTGCTCAAAATTTATTTATCAGTGGAACCTCCATTAGTTTTCTTCGAAAAATAATGCTCATCATTTACACTTCTGTAAATCTTTATACAGGTGAACACTTGTCTTATGTAGTGTAAACATGTGTATACATATCTGGGGAAGCTATACTTTTTGTGCCGTGGATTTGGAAACACTGTTCATCTTTGTGCAGATATCTTATATTTACTACATAATATCACTTTAGAAATATGATGGTTGGATAATACTAGGAAAAGAAAGATTTTGTGGCAATGATGGATGATTCTCTTTCTAAATCTTAATTTTACTTAACAAATTTATGTCTCCCTTTTATTATTTTCTTTTTATCATCAAATTATGTTATTTGAGATGTAGATGCAGATATAAATATGATCTGGTTGAGCCTCCTCATTTCGTACTGTGACGATAAGGTGCTGTGAATGTCAATGTGATGCATCATTTGGTATTTACATTGAGAGTTAACTCAGTATTTTTGACTGCGTGGTGTGTTCTCCACTACTTATTATCTAACTAGATCTCTTTCCTTTTTAACCCTTCTCCCCTGCTTATGTGTGAGATTTTCCAGTGAAACTCAGTAACATTCATAGCCTTTTCTGGACTAATTCAGGGCATAAAATTAACTCCTCAACCCTAACATATTCCCTAAAGATTTTATTTAAAGGATTAGGTGACCAAAATATTGGCCAGGTTAAGACAGAGGAATAACTTGGAAGAACTGAAATTTGAAAAATCTACAGATAATGAAGATGGAGCGTAGCAGAGCACAAATGTTTCCTTATTCACTTTATCTGGAAATTCTGCCGTATCATTCATATTCCTGAATATGAGGTGTAGGTGAGGTAAAGAAGTGAGTGACAAGCATCTTAATGTGATGACATCCACAAAATCTACATGTCACATTTCATCCAAGAGCAGATTTTCCATCTGAATTATGAACCTCTGCAAATAGGAGACAGAAATGGAAAGCCTGGAACATTTATCACTCTGGGCCCTGGCAGATTGAAATGTGATGACTTCAAAAAAAAGTAAGTTTTGGTTAAGTTCTAAACAGAATTATCAGAAAATGAGAATTTAATTTTTATAAATGTAGTGAATACAAATATAGATATTGACATTAATGTGTCCTTAATCTTATATGTACAGAAATATATGTAAATATTATTTTTAGATGATGGTAATCTTGTGCAACTGCACAGTGGGCATCCTCTGCAGGCTTTCAGAGCTACATTGAAAGTCAAAATGTTCAAGTGCCCTGACAAAGTTGTGATGATTTATGAGACACGACTCTCTTTCAGTACAGTGTAAATAAGCCAGTGCTTTAACCTATATATTTGAAAATATTCAGTACAGATTTTCGATTGCCAAAACATCTTTATGTGCTGTTTCCAAAGTGTTATGTATGTATTTATGACATCGTGACTTGTTCCAGAAAGGATTAAATGTGACCAAAATACATACACGGCAAAATAAAATCTAACTTGGCAAGGAAGAGAGTGAATGGAGTGCTGAGTGATATAGGGAAGCAATTGCTTTGATTGGGGATAAAAGAAGATTTTGGCTAAATATCTTCTTTTATTTCACTGGGAATCATGTGTATCACGTGTATGAAAATAAATAGATTCCCAAACGCTAGATTGTAGCTAAAAAAACATTTAAGTTAACATCTTTTATTAGATTTATTTTATATTTTTCATTTCAATTACAAAATGAATATATGTCCTGCTTAAAAGAAAATCTAAAGCAGACATATATGAAGTGACAGTCTGACTCCTGTCTTGGTCTTCACATATTTTGCTATGCACATACATCTCATTTTTTAAAGTATAAAATTTACTTATAAAGTACATGGAATCATTTTACTAAGTATAAAACATAGAGCAAGAGTCAATATAGATGGTCTTAGTAGACATGGAAGATCAGGTTTCATTTATATATTGGACACACATTTATTACATATCTATGATACACCAAGCTCTCATTTGGACTTGTTGCAAAACAATGATGGTGAGATATCAACACATCCTGCCTTCTGAGAAGTGATGGTTAAATGGGAAAAGCAGACATACATTATTCAGATGCACACAAAACTATACAATTGCACGCTCTGGGTAAATGCCTTGCAGGAGAATTGTGGACAGGAATAAAGCTAGAGAACCTCACCTACCTGAAGGATCAGGAAATGTTTCCCTCTTTGTTGTTATCTTGAGCTGAGCTATCATGAATGAGCAGATAAACTGGATAAAGAAGACAGTGGAGAAAGGAACTGTGGAAACATCTGAAAGGGGGAAACGAGTTGCAGGACTGCAAAAGTTGTAAAGTGCTCATGTGGAAAGAGATGAGTTAATTTGTGGAAACATAATTGGAAAAAGACTAGTTAATTTAAGGAAATATAAAACATGTCAACGTGTTTCAAGTGTGAAGGACAGTGTTATGAAAAGGAGTTGACATAGATGTAGCAAAGGACCAAACTGTGCAGCATGAGAGTGTGGTGGGGGCTTTTGGTGTTTACATCCCCTTTTCTAACTAATCCATTACAGTATTTTCCCCTTATCCATGGGGAATATGTTCCAAGATCCCCAGTGGATGCCTAAAATCTTGGAAAGCACTGAACCCTATACATATGTACTATGCATGAATTTCTTTTTTATTCTTCACAATTTCACAGATAGACCATTCACACTGTCATACTGTGACAGTTAATCTGATCACAGAGATGGTTACCAAGCAACTCATGGGTGGGGAGCTTTGACAGCATGGATACCCTGGACAAAGGGAAGATTCATGTCATCCAGGGTGGGGAAGAGTGTGTCGGTGTAAGATTTCATCAAGCTACTCAGAACAACTTAAAATGCAAAAATTATTTACTCTGGAATTTTCCATTTAACATTTTTGGACCATGATTGACCATGGGTAACAAACTACAGAAATCATAACTGCAGATAAGGGTGTAGTACTGTATAGAACTTCATTTAGATGAGATGTAAAAATGAGACTCTAATCATGTGTAATGACAACAATTCCAGGGCTTCTTATTGATTTTCTTTTATTTGTCTTGGATGTGTCTCAAGTAAGGTAATCACAGTTGTTATTTTTTCAACCATTATTACTCACTGAAATAATATATTTTTTATTCTTTCCTTCAGTTAGGCTCAGATGAAATGCTGCTATGTGGTACTAAATTGTTACTCTCTCTACCTAAAGGAAATAATTAATAGAATATAAAAAGTTACCAACAACATTTCTCACTTTAATATTTGGAAATATTGTGAAAAGCAAGTTTTACAGTTCTGGGAAATTTTAGGTCCTAGCAGGGAGTTTATAAATGGAGGCTGCTCTTCAAGATCCCTGTCAAATAAAACTTGTATCTTTCTAAGATTTAAAGGGAAAGTGAGAGCCAACAAAACAAAAGCCAAGGAAAGCAAAATAAATCAAAATAACCAGAGAGGAAACAAAACACAATTAGAGGTCATTATTTTGTTTATTTCTGTATTCTAAAAATTTGTAAATGAAAATAATTTTTCCTTTGCAGTACAAGCTACACTGCCAATCAATCAAAGAGTCTCACGCACCAGGAAAATTTCTTCTTTACAGAAGGATACCAGATAATGAATGTATGGTGAATGGCAGGGTTGGGAATAAATGTGTAAGCTTTGAGGGGGTAGATCATCCACAGACACTGAAATCTTTGGGTAAAGGATTAATGGAGAACCAAATATTCCCATGCTATCTGACTATCACCCTATAGATTATTTGCCTTTTGAGAGGCAAGGCTTTAAAAAAGATGGATCTGCTTCTCACTGCCTTAAATTGATGATTCGTCCTGGCAACATTAGGATAGGAGGACCAGAATTTTGAGTGCTTGGTGATTTGCAATAATATGCAGTGCACAGTTTCACCCATAAGATAAAATTGTCAAAGACACATAAACTGTATTAAGTCAAACATCTACCTGTCAACTGTACTGTTCATTTCAACAAGTCAATGTCATGGAAAATAAAGGAAAGAGAGAGAATTAGGAGACACAGCAAAAAATGTAATCTGTAATTCTCTATTGTTTCTTCTTTGAAGGAAGCATATATACAAATAGGTATGAGAAAAGCTATGAATTAGGTAGCAATAGATAACTAGTATTAAGTGCTAAAATGTAACTGTAAAATGCAGGAAATCATTCTCATTTTTAGATGTGTGTATTTGAGTATTTGAGGGTAAAATATCAAGATACCTATGATTGTATTTAAAATTCCTTAGGAAGAATTGATGAAATATATCCAGCAAACATTTGGCAATTATTTGAAATATACCTATATATAGTTTCTACATTTATTTCTCTGCTCTTCTCTGTTGGATGTATTTAAAAATTAAATATATACATACACAAAATTAAACATGTACATGCATGTGTGTATACAGACATATAATCTCCAAAGCATATCAACAGTAAAACTACTTGATATGATGAAAAGAAAGAAAGTAGGAAAGGGAAGGGGAAAAGAGGGAGGGGATGGATGGTGAGTGCTATGATCTGAATGTTTGTGTCCTTCCAAAATTCTTATGTTGAAACCTAACCCCCAATATGATGGTATTAGGAGGTAGGACATTTGAGAGTTGATTAGATCATGAAGGCAAAGCCTTTGTGAATGGAATTTGTGCCAATTTTTACTTCTTTTTTTTTTTTTTTTTTTTTTTTTTTTTGAGACGGAGTCTTGCTCTGTCGCCCAGGCTGGAGTGCAGTGGCACAGTCTCGGCTCACTGCAAGCTCCGCCTCCCAGGTTCACGCCATTCTCCTGCCTCAGCCTCTCCGAGTAGCTGGGACTACAGGCGCCCGCCACCGCGCCCGGCTAATTTTTTTTTTTTGTATTTTTAGTAGAGACGGGGTTTCACTGTGGTCTCAATCTCCTGACCTCGTGATCCGCCCGCCTCGGCCTCCCAAAGTGCTGGGATTACAAGCGTGAGCCACCGCGCCCGGCCTACTTCTTTTTTTTCTTACCACGGGGTCCCCCTCTGTCTCTCACGCTGAAGTATAGTGGTGTGATCGCAGCTCACTGTAACCTTGAACTCCTAGGCTCAAGTAATCCTCCTGCCTCAACTTCCTGTGTAGCCAGGACTAGAGGTGTGTGCCACCACAGACAGCTAATTTTTTGTGTTTTTAATTTTCTTTTGTACAGACAAGGTCTCATTATGTTACCCAGGCTGGTCTCAAACCCTTGGTTTCAAGTGAGGCTCCCACCGAGCATCCTAAAATGCTGGGATTACAGACATGAGCCACCATGCCTGGCTGGATTAACAGCCTTAAGAAAGAGGCCCTAGAGAGCTGCCTTGTGCCTTCCACAATGCAGTAACATAGAAAACAGGTGCCATTTAGGAATGAGAAACTGTGCCCTCACCAGATACGGAATTGGCCTGCGCCTTGATGTTAGACTTCCCAGCCTCTGAGAAATAAATTTTTGTTGTTTACAGTGACCCAATCTATAAGATTCTATATAACAGCCTAAATGAATTAAGAAGGATGGGAAAGGAGGGTAATAAAGCAGAGGGGAGATCATATGTTTAGGAAAAACTTCACATTGCCTTAAAATATCTAGCTTTATTCATGAGGTTTTCATCCATAAATGTTAAGTATCTTTGGATTCAAAGTCTGTCCATTACAAAAATGTCCATGCAAATTTCAAATTTGTGCCTATGTTTTGACTATTTCTCAATCCTGTTAAACATTCTCAGCTCCAGTTATTTTCAGAACTTCCAGTTTTCAATTTCTTAACCTGATATTGACTAACATCCAGGTTCTACATGGTACGATTCTGCTCTTGTTTTCTTCCATCTGAACATAGAAACTAACTTGTTTTGTGCAAAGAGAATAATGGAGAGAAGTAACTTATTCCAATCCAATTATAATATAACTTGAAAACCTAGTTGTAATATGAATTTTCTAAAGACTTCTGCTGCCCAGTGGTATGATTTTACACCCACAGGAAATCCACCTTATTGTTTCCCATAAATTGCTATAAGCAGAACTTAGAGGTAATAACAATAACTAATATTCATAAAAAATTGATATTACTGATGTTAAACTGAATACGTAAGATAAATTATGCCCATTTGACAGATGCAGAAACTGAGAATCAGAAGTCAACCAGTTTCTCCAGTATGCTATAAAGAATCTGAGCTAGTTTTTTTTTCCAGCTTTTAATGCCTCCAAAATTAATGCACTTTTCTTCACAACATAGACTCTTCTTTAAGACAATATTTAGTTTGCAGATGTCAAAATTATAAACTGTTTTTCATTCAAATAATGACTGCAATATGATTTCCAGGACACACATGAATCCACTGTGAGATACAGCATTTTACTTTTTCTCTGCTATGACCGCAAGTTGAGAATTGCTACATTTTCAGGCTACTGTGGGCATTTATCAGCATGTTTCCAGATGCCTGGGCACCAGGGCTAGGGATCCTCTAGGATCAACATTACAAGGACCTACAGTAGCTTTAATCAGAGATTTGCAATGGCAGCAATTGCCGATGTAGTCTTGGGTTTACACTTGGGAGCTCCAAGAAGCTTCTGTCAATACCCAGGGTATACTTTAGAAAGCTCTTGTTGCACTGTGCCTGAACTTTGGATTGTGTACTGACCTTAATCAGCAGCAACACTGAACACTGAGCTCGTTACTATCTGAATATCACCCTAAGTAGTAAGAAAGTCTTACATTTCCTGTATATCTAAGTCAGGTGTCAGTAACTGAGGATATATTCTTACCTCTATAAATTATTCAAAGGTGTGTTTTAAAAATATCTTGGGCATGAAATTCTAAAGTCCTTCTGATTTGGTTTGACTGTGTCTTCATTCTAATCTCATCTTGAATATAATCTCTCATAATTCCCATGTGTCATGGGAGGGACCTGGTAGGAGGTAATCGAATCATGGGGGTGGGTATTTCCATGCTGCTCTCATGATAGTGAATAAGTCTCACGAGATCTGATGGTTTTATAAAGGGAGGTTTCCCTAGGCAAACTCTTGCCTGCTGCCATGTCAGAAGTCCCTTTGCTCTTTCTTCATCTTTCTCCATCATTGTGAGGCCTCCCTAGCCATGTGGAACTGTGAGTCCATTAAACCCCTTTCCTCTATAAATTACCCATTCTCAAGTATGTCTTTATTAGTAGCATAAGAACAGACGAATACACCTTCTTACCTTCTATTATTTATTTCTCCTATTTGTGTGAGCCCGATTTCTAATAGTAGGCTCAGAACAGTTCCATTTTTATCCATGAGGACTTTTGTTCATTTGTTTTGGTCCCTATACCTTTCCATACTATACTGCTTTTGGGGTGAACAAAGGTCGTGTATTTTACTTGGTGAATATTTCCAGAAAACTCAGCAGATTTGTTTTAAAAAGAGGCACAATCCTGTGAGAACTTATCTGAGCCAATTGCCAAGACCACCCAGCAAGTTCTGTTACTCTGATCCAAAAGGAGGTCCAGTTCCTGCTGATTTTATAGTAAACACTGACCAGAGTCCTGACTATATGGGCTTTTTAATTTAACTTTTATGATTTTGTCTCTGAATTCTGAATACACATTTCTGGTTATAATTTTGTAACTCGTATTACCTGAGATTTGTGCGATTCTTTTGTTGGTCTTTTGAAATCTTTTTTTTTAAATCTATTTTATGATAAGACATAAAACTCATTTGCCTTGTCTAAAAATATCAAAATGGTAACCTATTAATTCTCATGAAAACCTGAGCTTCCATTCTCCTTCTGAATGAGGCTTCTCTCGATACACTGAGCCCTACTGCAAGTTAATTTTATATTTTCTAAACAAAAAAAAATGTCTCCACTGTTTACTAGTACTATGCTTCCCCCAACGAATGTGTACAGGATTGCTTATCAACATTGTAAATTCATCCTTGCTTGTATTGTGGCATGCTGTATAAGCAGGAAAGCATTTTTTAGTCTCAGAAACTCAGTGTCAATTAAAATTATTATTTTTTGTTTTATTGTTTACATTCAAAATGAAAAAAAATCATTTTCATGTAGTCATTTATCAATATAGATGTCGAATGCCTTTAAGTAGAGAGAGCTCAGGAAATTATCATTTTACCTCCAATGATATTTTAAAACTTTGTCAATATCTTGGTCAATAAAAAAGCTAGTTTTTGTTTATGTTTTGTTCGTTTTTGCTTTTAATTATAGCTAAGTTTAGAAAAATGAAATCAATGTGTATTGTCAGAATGCAAGTCACAAATAAGAGTTTTCATTTCTTCAGTATGGAAAACTGGATACCCCCAATGGCCACTCCACATGAAATTAAATATTAAATATTGAAATATAAGAAATGACTCTTAAATGTATGGTGAGTTTCTAATGACAGAATGGTGATGAAGAATTGTAGTAAGAAAAATAATAAAGGGAAAATAAAGAGAGTTGGTGTATAATGATTATAATTTTAATTTATTAGGAAGGTACAACAGTTCTAAACATGTATGAAGTTAATCATAGTCTAAAAATAGAGGTGACTCACAAGCAAAACACTACACATAGAAAAGAAGTATAATATATGGAAGAGATTAGTGCACTCTCTGACCAATTGTTTGAGCAAAAATACCATTAAAAATCGAGATATAGAAAATAGAAAAAGCAAAAATTAAGAACTTGATGTACTTATAGTTTATATATTTCTTTCTTCCTATTTTAGGGTTCATTATTCTATATATGCCCAGTAGATCATGCATGAGATCAATAATAAATTATCAAATGCTAGGCTGCGTGTGTCATAGAATTAGTGTCACATAGACTGCATTACTGAACCATAATCTAATTATGGTAGAAAAATGTCATTCATTTGGACATTAAATCACACAGATAAAATAAACATGTAAACACTTGTTGTGAAAAGAAAATATTATAATTGATATTCCAAAATATTTATAGGTGATAAAATTTGTAAAACCATAAAAGTTTTAGATGCGACAAATGAAATGCATTCATTTCCTTTGCTGCTGTAAAAAAAAATACCATAAACTAAGCATCTTCAACAACAGAAATGCCTTCATAGAGTTCTGGGGATCAGAATTCTGAAATTGGCTTTAATAAAATAGAAGCAAACTATTTGCAGAGTTGCATTTACCTCTAGAGGTTCTAAGAGAACATCTTTTTCCTTGACTTTGCCAGTTTCTAGAGACCACCTATATTACTTGGCTTGTAGCCTCTTTGTTCATCTTCAAAGCCAGCAGCATAGCATCTAGCAATCTCTCTGAGTCTGCTTCTGTCTTTCACTTATAGCACCTTTGCCCTTAGACTGGGTCAACCAGGAAATTCTGAAAGATCTTTCCAGCTCAAGTTCTGTAAGCTAATCAATCACACCTGTGAAGTTCCTTTTGCTGTATAAGAATGTATTCACAGGTAGGAGGCATTAGGATATGCACATATTTTGGGTGTTGTTGTTCTGCCTAACAAGAACAATATTCAAAGGACTATTAGACTTACAAATGCCTTATACTAGAAGGTAAAAAGGCCTCAAAGTTAGTGAACTGAGCTTCCAATCTGAAAAATCTTAGAAAAAAATTCTCAGAATAAAACAAAGTAAATTAGTGGGGATGAATTACTAGTAAAAAATATTAAAAAGAAATGATAACAGCAAAGAAAGCTCAACAATGGTAAATATTTCTCTATATATACTAATAAAATGGATAATTCTCTGGCAATATTAGTCACGAAAATAAGAAATGTGTTCATTGATAACATTAGAAATAATAATAAATACTACAGTTGTTGAAGTTTATGCCAATGAACAAACTTATAACACTAAATTTGAAATTTTAAATGCAATTTATGTATTTCTCAAATATCCTTACCAAAATTGACTGAATATTAATTATAAATTGTGAATGATTCTATAGCTGGTAAATAAACAAAATCAATAATTCAGTGCCACCCCCAGTGTAAAAACACACAAAAAACTAGGCTCTGGTACAATCATTTTCAATGGAATTTTACCAAATATTTGATGTTTAAATAATCTGTCTTACATAACACTGCTATAGAAAAGAAAAAGAGTGATTAATCCCCTAGTCATTAGCTGTGTTAGGCTTAAAAATAAAAATTGATATACATTTCTTAAGAAAGCTAAACTGTAGGCCGATCTCAGCCAATTATACATTTATTAAGGTTTTTATATCTATTACAAATCAATCTGAAAATATATTTGGAAAAATATTAAGGAAATGATTAGCAAAGGCTAAAAAATGATGAGATTATGGACTTACTAGACAAAGTTATAAAAGCTATTAGAAATAAACTATTACTAATATGTCCAAAGAACTAAAGAGAACTTGAAGATGGCTGACTAGATGCAACCAGAAGGAACATCCCCTGAAAAATAGGGACATCAGGAAGATTGGCATGTCTTCAGAGAGAAGGCACTCAGAGTGGAAAAAGGGGAGACGCAGACACTGGACTAAACCAGGAGGAAGCTGGGAACTCTGCACAGGGCAGCAAAACACTGGGACCTGCTCCTGATTCCCAGCGACTCCCAAGATAGATGCAATAAATAATGATAAAGGGGATATCACCGCCGATCCCACAGAAATACAAACTACCATCAGAGAATACTACAAATATGTCAACTCAAATAAACTAGAAAATCTAGAAGAAATGGATAAATTCCTGGACACATACACTCTCCCAAGACTAAACCAGGAAGAAGTTGAATCTCTGAATAGACCAATAACATGATCTGAAATTGAGGGAATAATTAGTAGCTTAGCACCAAAAAACGTCCAGGACCAGATGGATTCACAGCCGAATTCTACCAGAGGTACAAGGAGGAGCTAGTACCATTCCTTCTGAAACTATTCCAATCAATAGAAAAAGAGGGAATCCTCCCTAACTCATTTTATGAGGCCAGCATCATCCTGATACCAAAGCCTGGCAGAGACACAACAAAAAAAGAGAATTTTAGACCAATATATCTGATGAACATTGATGCAAAAATCCTCAATAAAATATTGGCAAACCGAATCCAGCAGCACATCAAAAAGCTTATCCACCATGATCAAGTGGGCTTCATCCCTGGGATGCAAGGCTAGTTCAACATATGCAAATCAATAAACGTAATCCAGCATATAAACAGAACCAACGACAAAAACCACGATTATCTCAGTAGATGCAGAAAAGGCCTTTGACACAATTCAACAGCCCTTCATGCTAAAAACTCTCAATAAATTAGGTATTGATGGGACGCATCTCAAAATAATAAGAGCTATTTATGACAAACCCACAGCCAATATCATACCGAATAGGCAAAAACTGGAAGCATTCCCTTTGAAAACTGGCAAAAGACAGGGATGCCCTCTCTCACCACTCCTAAAACATAGTGTTGGAAGTTCTGGCCAGGGCAATCAGGCAGGAGAAAGAAATAAAGGGTATTCAATTAGGAAAAGAGGAAGTCAAATTGTCCCTGTATGCAGATGATATGATTGTATATTTAGAAAACCCCACAGTCTCAGCCCAAAATCTCCTTAAGCTGATAAGCAAATTCAGCAAAGTCTCAGGATACAAAATCAATGTGCAAAAAATCACAAGCATTCCTATACACCAATAACAGACAGAGAGCCAAATCATGAGTGAACTCCCATTCACAATTGCTTCAAAGAGAATAAAATACCTAGGAATCCAACTTACAAGGGATGTGAAGGACCTCTTCAAGGAAAACTACAAACCACTGCTCAATGAAATAAAAGAGGACACAAACAAATGGAAGAACATTCCATGCTCATAAATAGGAAGAATCAATATCATGAAAATGGCCATACTGCCCAAGGTAATTTATAGATTCAATACCATCCCCATCAAGCTACCAATGACTTTCTTCACAGAATTGGAAAAAACTACTTTAAAGTTCATATGGAACCAATAAAGACTCTGCATCGCCAAGACAATCCTATGCCAAAAGAACAAAGCTGAAGGCATCATGCTACCTGACTTCAAATTATACTACAAGGCTACAGTAAACAAAACACCATGGTACTGGTACCACAACAGAGATGTAGACCAATGGAACAGAACAGAGCCCTCAGAAATAATAACACACATCTACAACCATCTGATCTTTGACAAACCTGACAAAACCAAGAAATGGGGAAAGGATTCTCTATTTAATAAATGGTGCTGGGAAAACTGGCTAGCCATATGTAGAAAGCTGAAACTGGATCCCTTCCTTACACCTTATACAAAAATTAATTCAAGATGGATTAAAGACTTACATGTTAGACCTAAAACCATAAAAACCCTAGAAGAAAACCTAGGCAATACCATTCAGGACATAGGCATGGGGAAGGACTTCATGTCTAAAACACCAAAAGCAAAGGCAACAAAAGCCAAAATTGACAAATGGGATCTAATTAAACTAAAGAGCTTCTGCACAGCAAAAGAAACTACCATCAGAGTGAACAGGCAACCTACAGAATGGGAGAAAATTTTTGCAATCTACTCATCTGACAAAGGGCTGATATCCAGAATCTACAAAGAGCTCAAACAAATTTACAAGAATAAAACAAACAACCCCATCAAAATGTGGATGAAGGATATGAACAGACACTTCTTAAAAGAAGACATTTATGTAGCCAACAGACACATGAAAAAATGCTCATCATTACTGGCCATCAGAGAAATGCAAATCAAAACCACAATGAGATACCATCTCACACCAGTTAGAATGGCCATCATTAAAAAGTCAGGAAACAATAGGTGCTGGAGAGGATGTGAAGAAACAGGAACTCTTTTACACAGTTGGTGGGATTGTAAACTAGTTCAACTATTGTGGAAGACAGTGTGGCGATTCCTCAAGGATCTAGAACTAGAAATACCATTTGACACAGCAATCCCATTACTGGGTATATACTCAAAGGATTATAAATCATGCTGCTATAAAGACACATGCACACGTATGTTTATTGTGGCACTATTCACAATAGCAAAGACTTAGAACCAACCCAAATGTTCATCAATGATAGATTGGATTAAGAAAACGTGGCACATACACACCATGAAATACTATGCAGCCATAAAAAAGGATGAGTTCATGTCCTTTGCAGGGACAGGGATGAAGCTGGAAACCATCATTCTCAGCAAACTATCCCAATGACAAAAAACCAAACACCACATGTTCTCACTCATAGGTGGGAATTGAACAATGAGAACACAGGAAGGGGAACATCACACACCGGGGCCTGTTGTGGGGTGTGGGGAGTGGGGAGGGATAGAATTAGGAGACACACCGAATATAAATGACGAGTTAATGGGTGCAGGACACCAACACGGCACATGTATACATATGTAACAAACCTGCACATTCTGCACATGTACCCTAGAACTTAAAGTATAATAAATGAATAAATAAATAAGTTCAATGATAGAAAAAAAAGAAAGAGGCAAGTTGAACATGTGAGGAGTGGCCAACACTAACCACAGACCTCTGGAATTCTGGTGCAGAACCCACGATCCCATGGACACTTAAGCTAGCAGGAAGAGTTGGTTGGGAAGGTGGCAGGGGAAGGATGCCAGCCTGTATGGGGCCCAAAGAATTTGGTTCAGGAAGGGTTGTAGTGGAGCATGGCCAGGGATGCTCATCTTCCAAGGCTTGCCAAGCTCCTTTAGCTGGCTTTAGCTTTTGGGTAGTGTTAGACCTGGACAGAGCATGGCGGTCTTGCCCAAGGGATAGGGCCTGTCCTATCTGAGTGGCCCCCTGTCTGCTGGCCTTTCCTGGGGGCCCCAACCTGCCCATGTATGCTTGCAGGGCATATTTGAATGCCCAAGAAGGGTGCTTCCTGGAGGCCCTCATCATAGCTCCTTTCCTGGCAGACCACACCCGACCATCAGAGAGGTCAGCAGACTGACCTTTGTTGACTCAACCAGCCCACTTTCAGCATCCCCCCCACAGTAGCCTTCCCCTTTTGCCTTGCTGGCACACACTTGCCCACTTTCTTGAACTCCCATCACTTTGTTAGTGTACACACTTGGGTGGACCTTGCCTCCCCTCCTCCAATGGCATGTGTGCACCCTGCTCCCCCACTGTGCTAGGAGTGTCAGTGCATGCCGCCATCCAGATGTCACCACCACCAGCATGCTACCCCCATGGAGGCACAGGCAGCCAGCCATGGTGCTCCCGCCACTACTACCAGTACAAGTGCATGCATAGATGTTGGCACCCTGCCCCCCCTAACATGTGGGCACTCTGCCTCACCATTGTTGCAGGCATGAGCATGTGCATGAAGGCCTCTGACCCATTCCTGCCAATGCCCTGCCCCCAGCTGACAGAGTGCACCCTGCTGCATCACTGCAGCTTCTGCCACATGCGGGCAAACACAGATTCCACTGCCACCACCACTACAGAGCATTTTGGCCAGCACACCTCACCAGAATGTTGGGGTTAGTGGACTGGAATCAACTCAACCTCTTAAATGCAGCAGGTTCATAACTTTGAGGGGTTAGGGAATAAAGCTGGGGTCTGGTACCAGATCCCAGTGATAGAGCACATAGCCCAAGAGTGCAGAGCTGAGGCTTAGCCCCATGAAATCTTCCAGAATCAAAGCTAGTTGACCTAACATCCCTTATACCAGAATCAAACCCCCAAGGGCATCAACGAAGATACCAGCAAAAAAAAACTCAATAAAAAGAACAGAAATATCAAAGAGTAAAGGAATAACAGTCTATACAGATAATAAAGAACCAGCACAAGAACTCTGGCAACTCAAAAAGCCAGAGTGTCTTCTTACCTCTGAATGACCACACTAGCTCCCCCAGCAATGGTTCTTACACAGGCTGAAATGGCTAAAATGACAGACATAGAATTCAGAATATGGATAGGAATGAAGATCATTGAGATTCAGGAGAAAGTTGAAGCCCAATTTAAAGAATCTGAGGAATATGATAAAATGATACAGGAATGAAAAGACAAAATAACTATTTTTAAGAAAGAACCAAACTGATGTGAGAGAGCTAAAAAAAAAAACACTATAAGAATTTCATAATACAATTGCAAGTATTAACAGTAGAATAGACCATGTAGAGGAAAGAATCTTGGAGCTTAGACACTGGTTGTCCAAATTAACTTAGTCAAACAAAAACGAACAAGAAAAACAAAACCTCTGAGAAATGTGGGATTATGTAAAGAGTCCATATCTACGACTCATTGGTATCCCTAAAAGAGAGGGGGACGAAGCAAACAACTTGAAAAACATATTTGAGGATATTACCCACAAATATTTCCCAAACTTCACTAGAGAAGTCAATATGCAATTCAGGAAATACAGAGAACCTCTGTGAAATACTATACAGGATGATTATCCCCAAGACACGTAGTCATCAGATTCTCCGAGGTCGACATAAAAGAAAAATATATTAAAAACAGCTAGAGCAAAAGGCAAATTCACCTACGAAAGGAACCCCATCAGGCTAACAGCAGATGTTTCAGCAGAAATTATACAATCCAGGAGGGACTGTGTTCCTATATTCACTATTATTAAAAAAAAAGAAACTCTGATCAAGGATTTCATATCCAGCCAAACTAAGTTTTATAAATGAAGTAGAAATAAGATCCTTTACAGACAAGCAAATGTTAGGAGAATTCCTTGCCACTTTACAAGAGGTCCTTAAGGGTGTGCAAAATAGGAAAATGAAAGACCATTACCAACCACCACAAAAACACACTTAAGTACATAGACCATTGACACAATAAAGCAACTACACCATTAAGTATGCATAATAACCAGATAACTACTTGCTGACAGGTCCAATTCTGCACATATCAATATTAACCTTGAATGTGAATGAGCTAAATGTCCCAATTAAAAGACACAGAGGGGCAAGTTGGATAAAGAAGCAAGACCCAACTGTATGTTGTCTTCAAGACGCCCATCTTACATGCAATTGACACCCATAGACTAAAAGTAAAAGGATGGAGAAAAATCTTCCAAGAAAATGGAAAACAGAAAAAAAAAAGCAGGGGCTGATATTCTAATATCAGCCATAACAGACTTTAAGCCAACAAAGATTAAATTAAAAAGAAAAAACACAAAGAAGGGTATTACATAATGGTAAAGGGCTCAACTCAACAAGAAGACTTAACTATCCTAAATATACATACACACCCAACAAAGGAGCACCAAGATTCATAAAAGCAAGTTCTTAGAGATCTACGAAGAAACTTAGGTAATCACAAAATAATAATGAGAGACTTCAACACTCCACAGACATTATTAGATCAACCATCAAGGCAGAAAACTAGATATTCAGGACTCAAACTCGACACTTGACCATATAGACCTAACAGACATCTAAAGAACTCTCCATCCAAAACAACAGAATATACATTCTTCTTGTCTGCACATGAACTATGCTATAAAATTGACTACGCAATCAGCCACAAAACAATTCTCAGCAAATTCAAAAAAACCAGAATCATACCTATCACACTTTTGTACTACAGACAATAAAAATAGACATCAATACTAAGGAGATTGCTCAAAACCATACCATTACATGGAAATTAAACAATCTGCTCCTGAATGACTTTTGCATAAACAATGAAATTAAGCCAGTAATGAATAAGTTCTTTGAAACCAATGACAACAAAGACACAACATACCAGGATCTCTGGAACACAGCCAAGGCAGTGTTAACAGGGAAGTTTAGAGTGCTAAACACCAGCATCATAAAGTTAGAAAGATCTCAAATTAACAACATAACATTACACTTAGAGAAGGTAGAGAAACAAGAATAAACCAATGTCAAAGCTAGCAGAGGACAAGAAATATCCAAAATCAAAGCTGAACTGAAGGAAATTGAGATGTAAAAAATTTACAAAAGATCGATGAATCCAGAAGTTGATGTTTTGAAAGAATAAATAAGATTGATAGACTGCTAACTAAACTAATAAAGAAAAAAGAGAGAATATCCAAATGAATACAATCAGAAATGACAATGGAGACATTACCACTGACCCCTCAGAGATAAAAAAAAAAAAATCTCTCAGACACTATTATGAAAAACTCTATGCACATAAACTAGAAAAGGTACAAGAAATGGAAACAATTCTGGAAACATAAACTCCCAAGCTTGAACCTGGAATAAATTTAAATCTTGAACAGAAAAATAATGAGTTACAAAAGTGAATCAGTAATAAAAAGGCTGACAACTAGGAAAAGGCCAGTACTAGACAGATGCACAGCCAGGTTATTCCAGACATATAAAAAGAGCTGGTATCATTTCTACTAAAACTATTTCAAAAGATTGAATCAGAGGATCTCCTCCCCTAACTCATTCTCTGAGGTCACCATCTTTCTGATACCAAAACCTGACACAGACACACACGCATAAACACAAACACACACAAAAACTTCAGGCCAAAATTCTTGATGAACATAGAAGAAAAATTCTCAACAAAATACTAGCAAACTGAATCCAGCAGAACATCAAAATCGAATCCACCTAGATTAAGTAGGCTTCATTCTGGAATGCAAGATTTTTTCAACATATTCAAATCTATAAATCTGATTTATTACATAAACAGAACTAAAAACAAAACTACATGATCATCTCAATAGATATAGAAAATGCTTTTGATAAGATTCAACATACCTTCATGTTAACAAACTTCAACCAACTGGGTATTGAAAGAACATACTTTACAATAATTAGATTCATCTATGGCAAACCCACAGCCAACATCATACTGAATGAGCAAAAGGTGGAAGCATTACTCTTGAGAACTGGAACAAGACAAGGGTGCCCACCCTCACCACTATTGTTCAATGTAGTACTGGAAATCCTAGTCAGAGTAATTAGGTAAGAGAAAGAAATAAATGGCATCCAAATAAGAAGGGAAGTCACACTATCTGTGTCTGCAGACAACATAATATTTTAGCTAGAAAACCCCATAGTCTCTGCCTAAAAGCTCCTAGGTCTGAGAAACAACCTCAGCAAAATTTCAGAATACAAAATCGATATACAAAAATTAGTAGGCTTCTGTACACCAAAAATGTCCAGGCTGAGTGCCAAATCAAGAACACAATCGTATTTACAATAATCAAAATAAAATAAAATACCTAGGAATACAGCTAAGCAGGAAGGTGAAAGATCTCTACAATGAGAATCGTAACACGCTGCTCAAAGAAATCAGAGATAATACAAATGGAAAAACGTTCAGTGCTCATGGATAGGTAGAAGCAATATGTTAAAATGGCCATACTTTCCAAAGCAATTTACACATTTGTTGATATTCCTATGAAACTACCAACATCATTCATCACAGAATTAGAAAAAAAGAAACTATTCTAAAATTCATATGGAACCAAAAAGGGCCCAAATAGCCAAAGCAATCCTAAGTAAAAGGAACAAAACTGGAGGTATCACATTACCCAACTTGAACAAAACTGGAGGTACCACATTATCCAACTTCAAACTAGGCTAAAACTATTCTAAAACAAAACAGCATGATACTGGTACGAAAACAGTCATATAGACCCATGGAACTGAATAGAGAACTAATAAATAAAATCTCCACCTACAAGCATCTGATCTTCAACGGTCAGCCAAAACAAGCAATGGTGAAAGAACTACCTATTCAATAAGTGCTACTGGGATAATTGGCTAGCTATATGCAGAAGATTGAAGCTGGACCACTTTCTTATGCCACATACAAAAATCAGCTCAAGACAGGTTAAAAACTTAAACTTAAAACCTGTAACTATCAAAATCCTTAAAGATATTCTAGGAAATACCATTCTGGACATAGTCTCTGTCAAAGATTTCATGACAAAGATCCCAAAAGCTATTGCAACAAAAATAAGAATTTAAAAATGAGACTTAAGTAAACTAAAGAGGTTCTGCACAACAAAGGAAACTATCAAGACAGTAAACAGACAACCTGTAGAATGGAAGAAAATATTTGCAAATTATGCATCCAACAAAGGTATAGTATCCAGAATCTATAAGGAACTTAAACAAATTAGCAAGCAAAAAACAAACAATCCAATGAAATTGTGGGAAAAGTGCATGAACAGACACCTCTGAAAAGAAGATACATGCAGACATCAAGCATATGAAAAAATGCTGAACATTACTTAATTAGAGAAATGAAAATCAAAACAACAATGAGATACCAGCTCACACCAGTTAGAATCGTTATTATTAAAAAGTCAAAAAATAATAGATGCTATCGAGGTTTTAGAGAAAAGGGAATGCTTATACACTGCTGGTGGGAATGTAGGTTAGTTTAGCCATTGTGGAAAGCAGTTTGGCAATTCCTCAAAGAACTTAAAACAGAATTACCATTTGACTCAGCAATCCCAATATTGGGTATACATCCAAAGGAAGATAAATAATTCTGTCATAAAGACACATGCATGTATATGCTTACTGCAGCACTATTCACAATATTAGAGACACAGAATCAACCTAAAGGTTTATCATTGCTAGACTGGACAAATAAAATGTGATATATATATATATATATATATATATAGATATATATATATATATACACCATAGAATACTTTGCAACTTTAAAAAAAATGAGATTATGTCATTTGCAGCAACATGGATGGAACTGGAGGCCATTATCTTAAGTGAACCAGTGCAGGGACAGAAATCCAAATACTGCAGGTTCTCACTTGCAAGTGGGACCTAAACATTGAGTATCCATGGACACAAATGTATTAGCCCATTCTCACATTGCTATAAGGAACTCCTGAGACTGGGTAATTTATAAAAAGAAGAGGTTAAAATGGCTCATTGTTCTGCAGGCTGTATAGGAAGCATGATTCTGGCATCTGCTTCTGGCATTCTGCTTCTTGCCTCAGGAAACTTAAAATCCTGTTGGAAGGCAAAGGTAGAGCCAGCACTTTACATGACTGGAGCAGGAGGAAGAGAGGAAGAGAGAGCTGCTAAACACATTTAAATAACCAGATGTTGTGAGAACTCTATCACAAGAGAGCACCAAGGGGTTGGTGTTAAACCATTTATGAAGGATGTAACCCCATGATCCAATCACCTCCCACCAGGCCCTACCTCCAACAATGGGGATTACAATTTGACATGTGATCTAGGTGGAGACACAAATCCAAATAACATCAACGAAGAAGGGAACAAGAGACATCAGGATGTAGTAGAGGGTAGAGGCTGGGAGGAGGGTGAGGATCTTAAAACTACCTATTGGGTGTGTGCTTATTACCTGGCTGACAAAATTATCTGTACACCAAATCCCCATGACACACAATTTGCCTGTGTAACAAACCTACACATACACCTCTGATACTAAAATAGAAGTTAACAATTAAGTAATTAAAAAAAGAACTGAAAAACTGTTTAAACTTTTTAAAAAATCTTTATAGATAATGTATCACCAAATACAGAGCAACAATAAAGAGATATGAATTATTTAAACAAAAGAGGGGTGAAATAAAATTCTGGAATTAAGAAGAACAATAATTACATTACAATTCACTGAAGATGTTCAAAAGTTATTTGGAGCTGGCAGAAGAAAGAATCCATGAACATGAAGATAGGACAGTTGAGACAATCCAGAATAATATGCAGAAAGAAAAATAACTGTAAAGGTGAACAGCACCTCAGAGATTTGTAGGGCACCATCAACTGTACTAACAAATGCATAATGGGAATCTCAGCTTGAAAGGAGAGAGAGAAATAAATAATATGTGGATACATAATGGCTGAAAACATCCTAAATGTGACAAAAAATATTAATCTCTGCCACCAAGACTCTTGATAAATTCAAAATAGGATAAACTCAAAGAGATCCACTCCTAGATATAGACACATCATATTCAAGCTGCTGCTGAAAGCCAAAACTAAAAGAACCTCAAAAGCAGAAAAAAAAAATAACAAAAACAAAACAGGATAAATATAAATTCTAAACTGGTCACATACAGGGAATCCTCAATGAAATTAATAGCTGACTTTCCATCAGAAACAATGGATGCCAGGAGGCAGTCTTAATACACACTCAAAGGAAATGAAACAGACAGTCAACCAACAATGTTATATCCAGTAAAATGAACCTTTCAAAATAAAAAAAGAAATTAAGAAATTCTTAAATTAAATAAGAGAATTCATTGCTAGCAGAATACCCACAAAAACCATCTAATGGGAGTCATTCAATTTTAAATTAGAAGTCACTGAATAATAACATGAATAAACAAAAGGTAATAAAGAATCAGGTAAAGGTAAAGGTAATAACTCAGGTAAGGCAACTATAAAAGTTATATAAAAGTGAATATAAAACTGCAATGTATTCTTGTTTATAAATCTTTTCTTCTCATATTATTTTAAAATATTATATAATGCAATGGTTATAAACTTATTTGAATAATATGATGGTTAATTTTATATGTCAACTTTACTGCGTCGCAGGATTCTCAGATAGCTGATTAAACATTATTTCTGAGTGTCTCTATGAGGGTGCATCTAGAAGACACTAACATTTGAATTGGTGGACAGAGTAAAGTAGATGGACCTCTCCAGTGTGGTGGGCCTCATCCCATTTCTTCAGGGCTCAAATAGAATGAAAAGGCGGAGGAATGTTAAACTAATGGCCATACTGTTTGAGGTATGACAGTGATCTTCTCCTGCTCTTAGAACTCCTGATTCTCAGGCCTTCAAATCTAGGCTAGAATCTCTATATAATCTTCTCTCTGGTTCTCAGGCTTTGAATCAGCTTTCCTGGATCTCCAGCTCACAAAAGGCAGATTCTGGGACTTCTCAACTTCTACAATTGCATGAGCCAATAGCTTATAAGAAACCTCTTTATATATTCAGTAGAAGATACACATCTCCTATTAATTCTCTTTATCTACAGAGCTATGACTAATACAGATGGGATTATAATATATTAGCACGTAAATGAACAATTATAATGCATAAGAAGAAGAAAGGAAAGGACCATATTGCTATAAAGCTTTTGTATAGTATTGAAATTAAGTTTAGAAGATTTGAACAAGATTATTCTAAATTAAGATGGTAGTGATAATCCCTAGGCAAACCACTAAGACAATTAACTTAAAAACAATAAAATTTAATCAAAATGGTACACTAGAATTAATATATTTAACACAAAAGAAGGCAGTAATGAGAAATATAAAAATAAACACATTAAAATATAGACTATAGACTGTAAATAGCAACAAGACAAAAGTAATTACATTGTATGTTAATTGATTAAAACTTCCAACCAAAAGCAGAGACACAGAAATTAATAGATTTAAGAAATGATCCTACTATATGTTGTATGTTCTCTACAAGAGATAAAAATTAGGCTGAAAGACACAAATAGGTTCAAAGTAACCAAATGGAAAAAAGTACCAGGTTAACAATAACCAAAAGAGCAAAAGAGAGTAATAGTGGTTATACTAATAAAGACAAAATATCCTTTAAGACAAAAATTGTTATGGAGACAAATATGAACATATTATAATGATAATATTTTCAATGCATCAGAAAAACACAAGTATTATGAATGTATTTGGTGCTATGCTACAACACAACTTGTCAATACATGAAGCAAAAATGGGCATAAATTAAAGGAAAAATATACAATTCAAGATCACAGCTGAATACTTTCATATCCCACTTTCAGTAATGGATGTATCAATGTGCAAAAATCAATTGCATACTAGCAATGAATAATCTGAAAATGTAATTAAGAACATTTAATTTACAGTAAAATTTAAAAAAATAAATTCCTTGGGAATAAATTTATCAAAATAAGTGAAATATTCATTCACTGTGAAATTCAAAATACAATTTAATTATATTACAGAGGACATAAGTAAATCTAAAATTGTCTCTTCATCATAGATCAGATGATTTGTTATTGTTAAGATGACAATACTTCCCAAATTGAACCACATATTTAACACAATCTCTACCAAAATCACAGCTGATTTTTTTTTTTTTTTTTGGCAGAAATTGTCAAGATGATCACATAAGGCAAGGAACTTAGAATAGACAAAACCTCTTGAGAAGGAGAAACAAATTTAGAGGATTCACATTCCAATTTCACAATTTACTTCTTAGTGCAGTAATCAAGACAGCATGGTCTAAGCATAAGAATAGACATAGAGAACAAAGGAATAAAATTGAGAGTCTAGAAATAAGCCCATACATTTATGTTTATCCAATTTTGACAAGATTGCCAAGAAAATTCAATGGGGACACAATTTTCTTTTCAACAGTGAGTGCTGGGACAACCAGATACACACATGCAAAAGAATGAAGTCAGACTTCATTCTCAACCTACATTCAAGAATTCATACAAAATTTCTCATGGACAAAATAGAAGAGCTAAAATTATAAACTTATAAAAGAAAGGTAGGATTAAATCTTTGTGAGCCTGAATTAGGCAATGGTTTCTTAGATAGGACACCAAAACCTAAGAAAAAAAAAGTTGGTAATTTGGATTTCACCAATGATAAAACCTTTGTGTTTCAAAGGACATCATGAAGTAAGTGAAAAGTCAACCCACAGAATGGAAGAAAATGTCTTTATATATCTGAAAAGGAGATTTTATCTAGAATAAATATACAAATATTTTCCAGTCTGGACACGGTGGCTCAAGCCTGTAATACAAGCACTTGAGGAGGCTGAGGCAGGAGGATCACAAGGTCAGGAGATCGAAACTGGCCTGACCAACGTGGTGAAACCTCGTCTCTACTGAAAATACAAAAATTAGCTGGGCGTAGTGGCATGTGCCTGTAATCCCAGCTACTCAGGAGGATAAGGCAGGAGAATTGCTTGAACCCAGAAAGCTGAAGTTGCAGTCAGACGAGATTGCGCCCACTGCTCCAGGCTGGGCCACAGAATGAGACTCCATCTCAAAAAATAAAATAAAATAGAAAATTCCAACTCAATAATAAAAAGAAATATTATAGAGTAATATTATAATTAAGAAAATCATTAAGAAAACTAAGAAAAGGATTACCAAATAATATTAGTAGACATTTATCCAAAGAAAATATATAAATTATCAATAAGCATATGAAAACGTGCTCAACATCATTAATCAGGTAACCCCAATCAAAACCACAATGAGATACCATTGCACTCATTAAGATGGCTATAATTCAAAAAGAAAAATAATAAAAAGTGGTGGTGTTATATATGTCCAGTGGGAATATAAAATAGTTGTTTTGAAAAATGGTTTGAAGGTTTCTCAGCTTGTTAAACATAGAGTTGCCTATCATATAACCAATTATCTTCACCCCTAAGTGTACATGCAAGAGACATGCAAACATATGTCCAAACAAAAACTTGAAGTGAATATTCATATTGGCATTATTTACAATAATTAAAATGTGGAAACTACCCAAATGTCTGAAAACTTATGAATGGATAAATGCAATATTGTATATCCAAACAATGGTGTATTCTTTAGTAATAAAAATGAAGTATTATTAATATATGCCTCAGTATAGATGTACTATGAAAATGTCATACTAAGTGAAAGAAGCTAGTTATTTAAAAAATGACACATTGTTGAAATAGATCTATATAAAATGTCTAGAATAGGCAAATCTATAAGAAGATAAATAATTGTGAATGACAACGTCTGAGAGAGGGTCAATGGGGAATGATGGCTAATGGTTACTTTGGCAGAGGAAAGGGTGATGAAAATATTTTTAATTTAGTTTTTGCTGATGGTTGTACAACTCTGTATATACTAAAAACCATTACATTTTATACTTTAACTGGTTGAAGCCATTTTATGGCTTGTGAATTATATCTCGATAAAAATGTTTTAAAAAGTAAATAAATAAATGCAGTGGTGCTTTGTGGAACATTGAAGAGGACAAGTTGTATATAGGGGAACAGTTGGATGAACTGGTCAGTGATTTCATATCGGTTTTATTTCGGCTATTGACGTTAGGATGGTAATGGTGATATTAAGAAAAGACTTAATGTTATCTATAGTACATGATTAGCTGTGGGGATGAAGTTCACTAAGGTGGTTACCCCAATAGCTGTGATATTTTTTAATGCTACTCTGACAGGCAGAAATCATACATTCATTAATAAACACTTTAGTAAATCCTTTAATGTGTTATATTCATACATACAATTTCAGCTATATACACAAAATACATTCTTTAGCTTTTCAGCAATATTAAAATCGCACAATGTAAGGCTACAATTATTCCAAAAGAGCCCTTAAAACATTTTTACTACTGGTAATAAGTCAGCTTTTCTGTACAGTTATACTCTATGGAAAACATGTGAAGAAAACTCTTTGTGCTAACCTCATCTCCAGGCAATAGTAACTACCCACCTCCCTTTGAGCAGCTACAAGGTAACCCTGAAAAGTCCTTCCTTACACGGGTGATGATCACTTTAAAGAAAGGAGAAAAGGGAAAAGAAACTAAAACATTTTCTCTAACAAGCACCAGATGCTACAAAGTGCTGCATAAGCACAGGACAAAAGTACTCCTTTTCACAGGCAGGGAATAAAATACAGTAAATTGCCCAGACAGAACAGCAAAATGGCGCAGATTGCGCTTCCTCTCTTAGGATCAGCAGATGATTAGGGAGCATGGTCTCATTAAAGTCTCTTGGAACAAATTGACAAACTGGTGTGTTTTCCTTCATTTAGTGGACATAAATGTTGTTTATCTTCCTCAATGCAATGGTTAAAAGTCTCAATCATCAAAGCATATTGAGTGTATCAATGAAAATTTACTCCTCTTTGGTCAGTTACTATGATATTCAGTTAGAAAAAATAAGAGTAATATCTACTTATAGTAGAGATTCTGTATAGTATAACTTCTTCAGCTTCAAATTGTTACTGTTATTGTTGCTGTTTCTTTTTCTTGACAATTCATCTGACAGGAAATTTTATATTTTAAGCAAGAAGAACCCAAGAATGAACCAAAAGATAGGGCTCAGATTAATTCACTCATACAAGCACACACGCAATAACAATAATAATAAATTATTGATCATTTCCTATGTGTTAAGTTCTGGATTGAGAACAGCCAATACAACACTCATCTAGAAACTGAGAGTTTAATGAGGGAACTCATGCATTAGAGTTGTCTAGAGGGGCAGGAGTATTAGGATAGATGTATATATGAAAGGGAGTTAATTAAGGAGTTTTGACTCAAAGGATCATAAGGTGAAGTCCCACAATAGGCCGTCTGCAAACTGAGGAGCAAGAAAGCCAGGCAGCATCCCAAAACCTCAAAAGTAGGGAAGCTGACAGTGCACCTTCAGTCTGTGGCCAAAGGCCCCAGAGCCTCTGGCAAACCACTGGTGTAGGTCCAAGAGTCCGAAAGATGAAAAACTTGGAGTCTGATGTTTGAGGGCGGCAAGCATCTAGCATAGGAGAAAGATGGAGGCTGGAAGAGTCAGCCAGTCTAGTCCTTCCATGTTCCCCCGCCTGCTTTCATTCTCGCTGTCTGAAGCTGATTAGATGGTGCCCACCGAGATTAAGGGTGGGTCTGCCTCTCCCAGGCCACTGACTCAAATGTTAATCTCCTTTGGCAATACCCTCACAGACACCCCCAGGAACAATACTTTGCATCCTCCAATCCAATCAAGTTGACACTCAGTGTTAACCGTCATAGCTCAATACATAAATAAAATAACATACCTTGATGGTAGAGGTATGCTCAGGAGTTACACAAGGACAGGCTGTGAGCACTTTCTCTGTCAGGAGGGGTGGTCGTCAGGTAAGAATGCCTGGAGAATGTAATCCCAGCACTTTGGGAGGCCGAGGTAGGCAGATCACTAGGTCAGGAGATTGAGACCATCCTGGCTAACAAGGTGAAACCCCGTCTCTACTAAAAATACAAAAAAAATTAGCCGTGCGTGATGGCGGGCGCCTGTAGTCCCAGCTATTCCGGAGGCTGAGGCAGGAGAATGGCAGGAACCCGGGAGGCGGAGCTTCCAGTGAGCCGAGATCCCGCCACTGCACTCCGGCCTGGGCGGCAGAGTGAGAGTCCGCCTCAAAAAAAAAAAAAAGAATGCCTGGGGAAGCAGACGTTTTGGCTAAATTGCCAGTGAATTGAATGGTAGTTAGCTATGAAGAGGATTCGTGGAAAGGATACTTCAGGGTCAGAAGATAGCATGAAGCAAATTAGAAGGCTGTGAAGTAGTGTGATGTGTGTGGCGAGGAATTACAAGCAATCCGGAATCATGGCACGGAGCAGAGAGGAGTGCAAGCAGTAAAGGCTAAGCTAATTCAAACTTCCAGGTTATAGAGAGCTATATAAGCTGAGTCCTAGTTCCAACATTTTCAATAACCACTAATGTGGCTGGGCAAGTTTTTAAATCTTTCTGGGATGATATTTAAGCTTTTCTTCTTCCTTTTTTTTTTTTTTTTCAAATTTCCATTAATTGATCTGCAAACCTTTATCTGCAAGTGGCCGTCTTGACACTGATCACAGCCAACATGAGGCAATTGCAGACTGCTCTAAACTGAATTGGAACCAAGAGGGACCCAGACTCTTGGTTGGGCTATCAAGAGTTCTGAACGTGCTAGTTTACGAGACTTGGAAATAACATTTTTACTTTCCAGTTTCCAAAGACTTAAGTCCTTGTAAAGGAGCAAATCATTTTATTTTTACTTGATAAACTCAGTTTGCTGATTCTCTCCCCACTAATTAGTCCCATTCTGCTTAGGTCTCTGGTGCTCAGGATGAGTGCCTCAGAGTAGAACATGAAACGTTTTTAACATGATCCACCCCAATACAGTTGAATCAGAAATTCAAGAGGGAGTGCTCAAAACACATACTGTTTCAGGCCCCAGTGACTTACAGTCAACCTATTAATCAGGAAGATTTAACTGAGGACTGTCTTGTGTAATTTCTGCAGATAAAATCTTTTATTTCTCTTTATTCATTCTTTTCAGAAAAAAATAACGAATTTAACAAATACATTGAGTAACAACCATATGCAGGGAGAGGAGCAGAGAGAAAAATAAACAATAAAGGAAATGGTAACAAAATATCCCTAATTTTGATGATTTGCAGCCAACAGTCATGCAGTGAAACCATATCTTCATTTCTCTGATATGGATCCACTCTATTAAATTTTGCCCTGAAGTTCATGATAGTTTTGCCAGCCTCCATGACAAATTTTCTTTTGCTCACCTTCATTGAGAGAGACGATATTACTTTTTTGCTTCAGCTCATGGTGAGAACCAATGTGATAGTATATACAAAATACCTTTGAAAATAGCAAGTGATTTCAGAAAATCTAACACTATTTTGTCATGTATTACTTTAATAATCTTAAAACATATATCTCCTATATTTCTGTTTCCTATAGGATATGTCCAAACTTCTTAACATAATCCTACTCTGTTTACGTTATCTTGTTTTTCTAATTCTCCTCTACATCTTTGCCCTAATCACACCAAAGCACCCACAATTATTTGATCATGGTATCTACATCATTGGCTCATTCCCATTCATATAATTTAACATCTAATTTTTGGCTGCTGTTGAATTTCCATTGGTCCAGTTGTCATGTTCTCTGGGAGCTGTGTTTTTATTTTCTTCATATAGCATTAATTGTCCCTTTCTTATAATACCACCAACCTGAGAAAATATCATATGACTTTTTAAAACTTTTCCTTTACCTTACAAACCTAGATCTTCCCAATGAGCACAACATGCAAAACCCATCACTTTCCAATGTTTATCATTATCCACGCATTGTTATATCTTGCTTGGAAAATGGAAGTGTTTCCCTGCTTGTTCTCTGGCCACTATTCATACTATTCTCTACCAGCCACCAAAATCATCTTTGGAAAATACAAGCCAATCATTTTATTCTCTATTTTAAAGTATTTTAAGAGCCTCCACTTGAAGTTGTATTCACATTTTCAAGCTTTCTGATGTGCCCTCTGCCAACTTCCCCCACTTTATTTCACCCTCACCTGCTGTATTAGTTAGGGTTCTCTAGAGAGATTGACCAATGTAATAGATAGACACATATGTACATACATAGATGTAGATATATGAGAGGATATTTAGGAAAATTGACTCACTTGATTATAGAGGCTGAGAAGTCCTACAAAAGGCTGTCTGCAAACTGAAGCCCCTGGGATGCTACGGGTGTGGCTTAGTCCAGTTCTGAAGGTCTCAGAACCAGCGAAGCTGATGGTGTGCCTTTCAGTCCAAGGCCAAAGTCCTGAGAACCAGAATGGGTTTGAGGGGGTACTAGTGCAAACCCTAAAGTCTTGGAGTTCTGACATCCGAGGATGGGAGAAGAAGATTGTCTCAGCTCCAATACAGAGAAAGGAAATCACATTTTCTCTGCCTTTTTTGTTCTATTTGGGGCTCCAGGTGGTTGATGGTGCCTGCCCTCATAGAGAGCAGATCTTCCCCACTCGGCCTGCTGAATCACACACCAATCTCCTCTGGAGTCACCCTCACAGGCCCACCCAGAGCAGCACTTTACCAGTTCGCTAGCTACTCCTTAACCCAAGTTTACACCTAAAACTAACCATCACACCTGCTCTGCCCAAGCCACACAGAATCTCTTCTTTGAATATGCTGGGTTTCTTCTTGCCTTAGGCCCTTTGCACTAACCAAGGCTTCTGCTAGGGTGCTCTGCTCACTGATTGTTACTTGGCCAACTCCTTCTTGCTATTCAAGTATCAATGTGTGACTTATACTAAAAAGATATCTTAAAATTTTTATGTTTATTTCCTCACACTAAAATATAATCCCTGGAGAGGGCCTTTCTCAGGCTTCTTCATTGCTATATTTCTAGTGTCTTGAATAATGCCTAATATTGAAGAAACTCAATGCTTGTTTTAGGTGAGTGAATGGATGTGATGTTAGTTGTTTATATAGCAATTTCCCCTAACAGGCTGGGAACAAATGTGGCATCCATTTTCGTAGGCCAAGCTCAACGCACAGAAACTGAGATGCAATGAGATCTCAAATATTTGCCAGATAAATATTCAAGAAAATTCACTGTTTACAAGAGGAAAAGACAATATATCATTTACGAATATACATCAGCAATAGAGTGGAATAATGCCAATAATTCTGCTCTATAATAGAACAGAATAATTTCAAATACTTTTTGACAGAAGTGATCATTTGTAGTTCTACTTCCCCTCATTCATAACTAAAATAGTATATGAAAATTATGTAATTTAACATTCTGGGTAGCAAGATTAGCTATCTCGAGCTAAATTATATAGAGACATTTGATGTCCTTAGGCTACTAGAATAACACAATTTTCTCATTGGCATAAGGATAAATTATTTGAGGCAGTTTCTTCAGAAGTCATGAACTCTAAGTCTTTCTGCTTCATTTGGTCTGACTGGCTGTGATTCATAAATTTTCCCTTCCCCATAACCTTGAGATGACATTCATTTGAAAAAGAGTTAAATGGGTTTAGGGGGGAAGTCCATAGCCTTGATATTAAAGAAAGGTAGCTGGTCCATAAAAGAATAAATTACACTTACAGAGCCCAGTTAATCTTACAACTGATCATGACAGTTATAAAAATCAGAATGCCAGAAATCTAAGTTGAGGCCATAGTGAGTTTAACAAAAATACCTAGTCAACAATTTGACCATTTTGTTAAATGTTATTTTTTAAAAATTGGAATAAATGTAGATACTAAGATTTACATAATCAGAGTAATGCCTTTATAGGATCACTATGAAACACTGATTTACTAAAGTTTTCAAAGTTAAAGTGAAACAATTATATAAACATTAGTACAGATAAAAATCTATAGATAACAATTCTACATTGAAAGGGATAATTTAATGGTTACACACAATTCAATTTCAACCTTACTTTACTATTCCGGTTTTTGTCTCTAGAACTGACTTTACTTTTTGTTACCACGCAAGTGAATGGGGCTCTCATTGGAATTTATGTCCAGGATGCTCCATAATTCCCAGAGGTAATAATGAAAAAAATAAATCACTTTACTTCACAATGTGCCTATGAAGCTTTCGTATTGATGCTTAAATCAAATCAAAGTAAGGTCACAGAGATACCTGACTCTCCTAGCATTAAAATAAAAAGTGCAAGCTATATTGAAAGAGACTGCAAATATTTAATAACATTAAGACTTGGTGAAATAGATCTAGCATTTAATGGGAACTCCCAATTGTTTTCTCAGCCCATAAGTCTCTATTGTAATAATGTCAATTGTTTGCTCTGGGTAGTCAGCTGGTTTCACATTAGTGTCTACTTACTATTGTGATTTACTTTCTTTAGGTCCCAACTGAGCTCCTGAAATTTGTGTGATTTGCCTATCATTGATTAAAAAGAAAGTTTCTGTTTTCTTGAAACATGATATTTCTATGAATAAATAAAATAGCTCATATGAAGGGAAAATAGAGTCACTTTAAATCTATTCTAGCCTCTTTCATAAACACACTTTTTGGATACTAATATGTGAATATACAAGAATTCTAGGTTCTATTTGGCAAGAAATTTTTGGCAATATCACGCCTCCAACTTACTCAGCATATTCTTGGTGATGTTGTAAACAAACAAGTTAAAGCTAAACTCTTGCCAAAAGAATTTAAAGTTGAGAACATTAAGCAGTCTAAGAATTGAAATAGCTTACATAAACTTGTAAAAGAAAACACAGGCACAGCTCATTTTATTGCGCTTTGCTTTTGGATTTTACGGTTGTTTTTTGTTTGTTTGTTTGTTTTTTTAACAAATTGATAGTTTGTGGCAGCCCTGCATTGAGCAAGTCTATCAGCACCATTTTTCCAACAGCATGTGCTTACTTCATGTTCATCTGTCACATTTGGTAATTCTCATAATATTTCAAACATATTCACTGTGATTTTATCTATTATTTTGATCTATGATCAATGAGCTTTGAGGTTACTATCGTGATTGGTTTGGGGGTTGTATGAACAGTGACCACATAAGATGATGAACTTAATTAATAAATGTCTGTGCTCTGTCTGCTCTTCTCCCTGCTCTAACCACAAGCCATTCCCTGTCCTTCTTCCTCTCCTCGGTTCTCCCTATTCCCTGAGACACAGCAATACTGAAATTGAGCCAATTAATAACCCTTAAATGGCCTTTAAATGTTCAAGTGAAAAGTCCCACATCTCTCACTTAAATCAAAAGCTAAAAATAGTGAAGCATAGTGAAGAAGGCTTGCCGAAAGCTGAGACAGTCTGCTAGGACCCTTGCAATAACAGTGAGCAAAGTTGTGAATGCAAAAGAAAAGTTATTGAAAAAATTTAAAATGCTACTCTAGTAAACACATGAGTAATAAGAATGCAAAACAGCCTTATTGCTAATATGGAAAAAGTTTCAGTGAGTTAGATTGAAGATCAGAGCAGCTACAACATTCTCTTAAGCCAAAGTCTAATCCAGATCAAGGCCAAAACTCTAACTCTCTTCAATTCTATGAAGGCTGAGAGAAGTGAGAAACTGCAGAAAAAAAAACCAATAAATAAAAACTAAAAAAAAAAAATGAAGCTAGCACAGGTTAGCTCATGAGGTTTGAGAAGAGAAGCCCTCTTCACAACATGAAAGTGCAAGATAAGGCAGTAAGTGCTTATATAGAAGCTGCAGCATGTTATCCAAAAAATGTAACTATACTAGATGACAGATTTTCAGTGTGGATGAACTAGCCTGCTAGTGGAAGAAGATGCCTTTTAGGATTTTAATAGAGAGGAAAAGTCAAAGCCTGGATTCAAAGTTTCAAAGGACAGGGTGACTCTCTTGTTAGAGGTTAATGCAGCTGGTGATTAAATTGAAGCCACTGCTCATTTACCATTCTGAAAATCCTAGGGCCTTTAAGAATTATTTTATTTCTACTCTGTTTGTGCTCTATAAATGGAATAACAAAGCCTAGATGACAGTTCATCTGTTTACAGCCTGATTTACTGAATATTTTGATCCCATTGTTGAGACCTATTGCTCAGAAAACAAGATATTTTTTCCAAAATATTACTGCTGATACACAAGAACATCAAAGTTGTTTCTATGCTTGCTAAGTCAGCATTTATTCTGCAGCCCATAGTTCAAGAGTAATCTTCACTTTCAAGTAGTATTATTTAAGAAATACATTTTGTAAAGCAATAGTTGCCATAGACGGTGATTATTCTAATGGATCTGGGCAAAATCAATTTAAAACCTTTTGGGAAAGATTCACCATTCTAAATGCCATCAAGAATATTCATGATCCATGAAAAGAGGTCAAAATATCAACATCAACAGGAGTTTGGAAGAAATTAATTCCAACTCTTCTGTATGACTTTGAGGGGTTCAAGACTTCTGTGGAGGAAGTAACTGCACATGTGGTAGAAACTGCAAGAAAACTATAATTAGAAGTGAAGCTGAATGTGGGGCTGGATTGCTGAAATCTGCTGATAAAACTTGAACAGATGAAGAGTTGCTTTTAATGGATTAGCAAATAAAGTGGTTTCTTGTGATGGAAACTACTTCTGGTAAAGATGCTATGAACGTTGGTGAAATCACAATACAGGAGTTAGAATATTTCATAAACTTAGTGGACAAAGCAATAGTCAAGTTTGAGAAGATTGATTTCAATTTTGAAAAAAGTTCGAATTTGGATAAATTTCATCAAATAGCATCATATGCTACAGAGAAATCTTTCATGAAAGGAAGAGTTGATCAATGTGGCCAACTTTATTCTTTTCTTATTTTAACAAATTGCCACAGCCAGTTTTCAGCAACCACCACTTTTATCAGTCAGCATCCATCAACAATGAGTCAAGAACCTCTACCAACAAAAAGATGACAACTCGTTGAAGGCTTAGATGCTCATTAGCATTTATATTACATATATATTGTGTGTACATTTTTAGACATAATACTATAGCATGCATAATAAATTACAGTATAATATAAACATAACTTTATCTGTGGGAAACAAAAAGGATTTTTTTTGTGCTCACTTTATTGCGATATTTGTTTTATTTCGTGCTCTGGATCTGATCTCTCAATATTTCTGAGATATGCCTGTGAATCCAATAAATAAACAAACTAAAAAAGACTCCTGGATATAAAGGAAACAATATGCTGCCCTACCAAAAAAGACACATTTTGAGACAAAGTCAAGGAGATGATGCACGTATCTTTATACACTCACTGATAACAAGAAAATATAAGGAATTACAGCAGTAGAAAAATTTTACCTAAATTAAGGACCACTCCTTCTTGACTTTTCTTTCAGAGAAAAGGAATGGTTAAGTGGAAACCAACTACTGGAAAACTATCTATCAATTAATCAATCAATGATGCTGTCATTTCTTATAAGTGCCCTAAAAATTAAATGGTGGATCAGCACTCAGGCATGAATTGTTTATGTTTTCAATTCCTGAAGACGCACCAAATGAACAAAAGAAAATTGCTGAATTATAATCATCCTCTGACAATGTAACTAAGGGAACTCAATATTCAGTTGTGCCTCACTTTTCTCCTTTCCAAAGGAGAGGATTAACTATTTGATTTAAAAAGTATCTCCCAGACATAACATTAAAATTTATGGAAATAATTGTTTTTCTCTTTAGATTTCCAACACGGTGGCAATAAACAAAGCAAATATTAGTGCAATATTATAGATAACAACAACAACAACAACACCAACAATGAAACACTTACACATGGGGCTCAGATCACAGGAACAATTAGTGAGAAGAATGAAGGACAATTCAAATCTTCCAATTTCTAATTAGATTACTTCATACCACACTAACATTTAAGAAACACAATTTATCTGCGAACTGCATTGAGAGAACACTGCTTATGAAATTACCAAAGCACCCATAACCTAGGTTAGTTTATGTTCTTAATCAAAAATATAAACTTTGAAAACTAGTCACACATTTAATTTGGTATTTCAAATAAGTGATCACTTAGAAGAAGTAAAGAAACTCATTTTCTTATGTGGCTCATAAACTACTGAAGTTTTCTTTTTAATTAAGCCAAGAGATGATTCCAAAAATTATTTCAAGTGAAAGAAGCATTACTGGGGGATAGTTTCATAATGTGAATAATATAAAGACACATTCACTCTAAGCATGCAAAATTGGTTAGAAACCCAGATTTCTGAGCCAAATTGCCTAATATAGAACCTTAGTTCAACACATTCCACAATGCGCAACTCACTTTGGATAAGTTAGTTGTCTTCTCTGTATCTCAGGTTCTTTAGCAGTAAAGGGAGGAAGGTAATGGTGTTACCTTAGGTAGGTAAGGACTGGCTCATCATTAAAATTCATTAATGGTACATAGTATTAATATTTAAATTCTATAACACTTTCCAGCATAAAAATATTTTATTTTATTCTCTATATATTATAATTTAGTTGTATATTAGTAAGCTTGGTATGCCATAACAAAATACTGTAGATTTGTGTGGCTTGAACAACATAAATTTATTTCTCATGGTTCTGGAGGCTGGGAGGTTCAACATCAAGTTGACAGTATGTTCTGTTTCTGCTGAGGGCTCTCTTCCTTGCTTATAGGTGGTTTCCTTCTCACTGTGTCCTCACTGGTCACAGAGAGAGAAAGCACTCTGTTTTTTCCTTCTCCTCTTGTAAAGACATCGATCTCATAGAATTAGGTTTCCATCCTATGACTTCATTTAACACTAATGACCTCTTAAAGGACATATTTCAAATACAGTCATAATAGAGCTTAGGACTTCAACATATGAATTTTAGGGGACACAATAGCAAGTTCCTACTAATTTTTCTATTGCAGATACTAGTTTTTACTCTGATTACAATATTTATTTTTGAACTATGTCAAAACTAATATTCCATTAAAATTCACTTTTATGCAATCCCTGAACTCACATTTCCATGGAAAGTATCAATAGTCTTATAAACGTTTCCTTTCTTCCAAGTTGAAAGTGAGCTAACAGTAATATATATATGTTTTTGAAAAATATGCTTTAAGTACATTGCAATATCTTATTAATCAGCTTTTGGAAAGGTTGTTACTAACTGTGAATTCTCAACTAAATATTTGTGAATTGCCAGTAATTCACTTTGTTATGATTTAGAGTGGTTCTTAATAAGCTTATTTTATCTGCCAACCTTACATATATACAGAAGATAAATTTTGACAAATGCTGATACAAGTTTTTCTTTTTTTTTTTTTTTGGTCCTCCAAAAGCACTCCCTCCACAAGAGCTGGCAATTCCAACACATCTAATTTGAATATTTTCTATGCAAGTCCTCATACAGTGATTGCTTCAGCCGCTTTTTAATCATCCCACTCTCTTCTACTATTTCATAGAGTACAGCCTTGACATCCTCAAGACCACAGAACAGTATCTACTACAATAATTTACAGATTGAGTAGGTAAGCTCTTATATAATTCTTTACCAAGTGCTTTCTTATACTTAAATAGGTATTGAAGCAACTGGACAGATCTGACTGAGCAACTTCACTCAACCCCAATGCCTGTTTTGAAATTCTCTTGAGCTCACTGTATTGGGCTTAGGAAAATTTGGTTGCAGTATTTTCTAGGAGATAACTAACTTCTCTACTGATAACCCTTCCATTACCCTTCCTACCTGTTTTTCACATACACTCAGGTTTAAATAAAACTTAAAAAGTTAAATACATTTCATATAGACACAGGTAGATATATGATTCAGATCAAACACATGTTCAATATCTTCACAGGCAGTTTATAATTTGGAGTTGTTTCTTTAGGACCTGATTTCATGTACCATTTAATAGATTGCTTATTATTTATGCAATCACAAAGGGTAAATCTCAACAACTTTTTTTCACCACCTTCTCAAAGTGACATAGATGACAACATATTCATGATATTTTTTCTCAGTTTAAGCAGAGAATTATTTTTCTTGCCAATTACTTTAAGCTTAACAAAATGTCTACTGTGAACAAGATAAGATGGACAAATGTGAAAATATTGGAATTTAGTCTGCAAAACTGTAGTTCAAAGAAATGCCAATTATGAATATATGACATTTTAAAATATCCAAAGTGGAAAATGTACTGAATTACAAAGTTACGTGTAGAAGGATAAAATCAAGCTGGTTAATGAAGACAGATGTAGAGAAATGAGACTGTCAAAAAAGGTAGGAGGGTGAAATGAGGACTAAGGTCTTGGATGTGAAGTCTCCATAATAAAAATATTATCTGCCTTTTATTAACTGCCTGAAATGTACCAGGCACTCTGCCAGGCTTGTGAACACAGTATTTCCATTGTTTGCAACAGCGATTATTATGAATAGGCTTTGTTATTTACCCTTACCTTTCCTTTTGTGAACTGTGTGAGCTAATGAAAACTTAGGTGACTTGCCCAAGGCTAGGCAGAACTCTGACTCAGATGAATGCTTTCCTTTCCAAGGCCGTATTTCTTTCTATGCACTGTGGTACCACACACAGGAGAGTGGGAGAGCAAGAGACTCATATTTTTCACATACTAATGCAAGGGGAACGGTAGGCAAGAAGAGAAGAGGACAGCAGAAAGAACAGAGTTGAGTTTTATTTAAGTGACTGTCAATTTAGCATTTGGAAAATATAGGATTTCGATGATAAGTAATGCTATACCACATTAGGTAATTTGACATTTGGTGGCATAATGTGATACGAGCTTTCTTAAACAAACAAAAATGCCTACCCTTATTTGAAAATGAGATGGCAATGCCAAGGTATAAAGACTGACATACACTTTGCATTGCTAATAGTATGAGTTTTCTATAATCGCTTCGGAAAACCTTTCTTGCATGACCTAGTAAATCTAAAGGGGAATCATGTGATAAAATCCAGATATCCATTATTAGAGAACCTCAATTCTATACAAAAAACATGCACAACATTCACAACACCATCTATGGCAGCACTGTTGGATTGTGTAAAGTTACATATATATATGAAATTATAGATATTAACAAATACAAATTATATGCTTACATATTCATTTATTTTACTGAATAGTTATATGTATATTTTTTGTGCATATGTGCATGGGTGTCTATATAACGTAAACGTCTAAATTAAATGGGTGCAAAATTAAATCATAAAATAATACACTTAGTCTGGCTCTAATTATATAAAGTCTAAAACCAGAAAAAGGAAACAAATTATTGCTTGATGATATGCCTATATAACAAAATTGTAAATAAGTGTTAGAAAATGATTAATAAAACATTCATGATTAGTGGCTATCACAGAGAGTGGACAGAGAGGCAAAATCTTTGGGAAGATGCACACAGGAACCTTCAAAGGGAGGGTTTGTTTCATTTCCTAAGCTTGGTGATAGGTATATGCTTGCTCTTCTTATTTTTATTTTTTGTTTAGCTACGAAAACCCTATCTAGTCTTTGACCAGTTAGTTTGTGATTGCATTGTATAAACAAACAATAAAGCAGTACTTGGAAATATTAGAGATTTAAACTGTGTCCTTAGAGAGTAACCACAGTTCCCTTTTTAAGGGCAAGTGTCTATCAATTCTTTACTCCCTTAGCAATGTTCTTTCAACACAAAATCATACGTACACATTTGCAAGAGAATAATTAGAAAGAGAACATAATTGCTGTAGGCATTTAGAAGTTAGAAGGAAAAGAATTCTCTGCTCATTATGCACTGCACTGTGTCTACCAGGGTGGTTTGAGCCTGTTAACCCCTTTCATCTTGTGCACTTCATCCATGAGAAAGAGAAAACAAGTGCAAAATGATCTTGGGTAATGAAGCATCACTCTCTGCATGCTACCCATCACAGAGACACGTGTACAACATCAATATCAGAAACTACTAAGGAGGGAAATGGCAGGCTCTTATCTGCCACTGCAAGTGGGTTTACAAGCAGAACTAGCATTTTGACATTAGCCTATTTAATGGGGAATCTTTACACTGTGAGGTGGGAGTCTTTCTTGGAAACAAATGAGAGGCGATAACCGTTAATATCCACATTGTAGGTTTTTATTGTTACTATTTCTATTAATATTAGTAGTTAGTGTATTTCCATGTTTAATATCAGAAAAGTCTTTCCTGAGCAGAAAATTCCAATTATAAGATAACTTACTCAAAGTATAGGTAGAGGGAATTAGTCCATTTATATCATCAAGAGGCCCCATATCCAAAATATATTTTAAAGTCACAACTAGCTTGCCTGTTTGACCTTAACTTAAATGTTACCTTCTCAGCCTTCTCTAGCTACTTTATAAATGCAAACTACCTCTTCCCTCCCTAAACCCACACTTCTATATCCATTCTCTGCTCTATTTTTCTTCTATTTAAAATATCAGATGGCTGATGTATTAGTCCATTTTCACACTGCTATAAAGAACTCCCCAAGATTGGTCAATTTATAAAGGAAGGAGGCTTAATAGACTCACAGTTCAGCATGGCTGGGGAGGCCTCAGGAAAGTTACAGTGATGTCGGAAGGTGAAGCAGAAGTAAGGAAACTTCTTCACAAGGTGATAGAAAGGAGAATGAATGCAGGAGAACTACCAAACACCTATAAAACCATCAGATGTCACGAGAACTTACTATCATGAGACCAGCATGGGATAAACCACACCCATGATCAAATTACCTCCACCTGGTCTCACCCTTGACACATGGGGATTATGAGGATTACAATTCAAGATGAGATTTGGGTGGAGACACAAAGCCTAACCATGTCAGCTAAGGAGTAGCTGATAGGGTGATGGTTTTTTTTTTTTTAGAGTAATAAAATGTTCTAAAATTGATTCTGATGATGGATGCACAAAGATGCACAAATCTGAATAAAAAGCCAATGAATTGTACGCTTTTCAATGGTTGAATTTTATGGTCTGTGAATTATATCTTAATATATCTGTTTTTTAAAAAAAATGATCATAAAGGAACAAATCTTTTCAAGTTCTAAGTTCCAAGTTCTGGGGAATCACAGGAAACCCCCCCATCCCGACACTGCAGCATTAGTTTTGTAAAAATAAATATCAAGTAGACCTACAACAGTGGAAGTGAGATACAGTCCAAATATGATGGTTAAAACATAGGTTTGGAATAATTACTGAATACTTCTAACATAGAATTCATACATATAGTAAGCATGAAATGGAAAAAGATTAAAATGTGAAGTATGGCCAAGATTATGAAAACAGGCTATAACAGACATTCTGGGTCAAGAGGGTAACAATGTAACAGTGTAGTGAGGACTTAGGGAGAATAGACTAATTAATTCATTATGTAAATGATCTCCTGCACAGCACTTAAGAGATAATAATACTAACATATGACCACAGAGCACAATGGTAATCAACACTAGGGGTTTCCAGAGTTAAAATTACGTGTGATATATTTAAAAAGGAGCCTTGTTCTTGACATTCTGTAGCCCTCTGTTATCAAGGACTTAGCATGTCACCAGAAGCATCAATCAAAATTGATTACATACTCTAGAACCAGGTCTTGAATGACAGGGCACTGTTTTCAGTAGCTTCATTTCAGATCAATTCCATTTGAACAACTTCAAACAATTACATTAAATGTCCTTTAGTTATTTCCTTGTTTACCATTTTCCATAATTTCATTTTGGCCTTAACCCCTAAATGCATTGAAGAATGCAGTTACAATTAAATTTTATCAGATCTAATTTTTAGACTTTATATGTCATTACAGAGCAGATATCAAATACAGACTTTTATAAGTACAAATTAGAAAAAATCATTTAATTAGTCAAAATATTTGAAATGTACAAGAAATTCTCACAAGTGTATGTGTTTGCAAGAAATAATTAGATAAACTGCTTCAGAGGGGAAAAAACATTCCAAGGAAGTTAGATAGTAAAAGATGATCATTTGCAAAGAAACAGTAAGAAATTTGAATCTCCATAGAAGCCTCTCTATGTGAAAGCATTGAGACTGGTTATTTCATGATAGAAGAGATAACATTGATTGGCTAAATAGCTGTATGCCCAAATAAATAAAAGAGCGGAATCAAATATTAAATATTTTATGGGGGAACAGTAAACACCTGTAATATACTCACTTGCTGTAAGCCTATAAACATTCACCAAATGGGACTTAATCAAGGATACTAGAAAGAGTGGTATATCTTAGTCATATAGCCCATTTATTAATATATGCTATCAATAATAAGTAGCATTGTCATAATCATCATCATTCTCTTCACCAGAGCTTGGCATGGCTATTCCCTTCTCTAAATACATTTATTACCTGGGTCACCTTGCCCAGACCCATGACTTTAAACAACTCCTAAATGTGGCTCCTAATTAATACCTTCAGCCTTGAGCTCTTCATTAAGTATCAGATTTATATAGTCAATTCTCCTTTTAACATCTTCACTTAAGTGAGACATCGGAAAATAAATATTAAATGCTTGATTGCACTGCTCTTCCAAACAGCCCTGCTCTTCCTAAGGCCCACAACGGAACCATCATTTGTGTAGTAGCTCAGATCAAAAAGGAAAAAAAAAAAAAACAGAATTGCTGAATTGCTGTTGGGTTCTATTTTTTTTCACAAATGCCACAATATATCTATCAGCAAGTTCTGTTGGCTCTACCTTTATAATGTATTCTGACTCTTATATCATGCCCACTGCAAATCCTTTGCTTCCATTGTCATCTCACCCCTGGGGTACAGCAATAGTCTCCTAACATAGTGGCCCACTGGTAATGCAGCCTGAGCCAGAATTACTGTTTAAAAATACAGATTAGATCTTGTCAGAAGCCTGCTTCTAATCCTCCAATAGCTTCCCATAATACCCTCCGGATAAAATCCAAAATTCATACCGTGGTCCACAAATAGCTATGTGATCATGTTGCATTCTACTTATTGAAGCTTTTGGCCCATTTTACACATGGTACTTCATTCAGATATTGCTTTTTCTTCTGAGCTTATCCCTACCCTAGTGTCATCATCTACTAAATACATACATACATAAAATCTCTCCTGGACACTTTTATCTATTCTCATGGCTTGAAATGTTATCAATATTTCCCTCCCTCCCTGCCTTCCTTCGTTCCTTCGTTCCTTCCTTCCTTCCTTCCCTTTCCTTCACCCTTCCCCTTCCTCTTTTCTTTCTTTCTTTTTCTCTTTCTTTTTTTCCTTTTTGACAGAGTCTCATTCTTGTCACCCAGGCTGGAGTGCAATGGCACAATCTCAGCTCACTGCAACCTCTGACTCCCGGGTTCAAGCGATTCTCCTGCCTCAGCTTCCCAAGTAGCTGGGATTACAGGTGCCTGCCACCATGGCCGGCTAATTTTTGTATTTTTAGTAGAGAGAGGGTTTCACAATGTTAGCCAGGCTGGTCTCGAACTCCTAACCTCGGATGATCTGCCTGCCTCGGCCTCCCAAAGTGCTGGGATTATAGGCATGAGCCACCGCATCTGGCCTCGATGCATTCTTTCTAGATTTTTTGTTTACTTGTGTTTTTTTGTTTGTTTGTTTGTTTTTTTGTATTTTTTTGAGACAGTTTCGCTCTTGTTGCCCAGGCTGGAGTGCAATGGCTCCATCTCGGCTCACTGCAACCCCTGCCTCCCAGGTTCAGGCAGTTCTCTTGCTTCAGCCTCCCAAGTACCTTTACAGGCATGCACCACCAAGCTGGGCTAATTTTTGTATTTTTAGTAGAGATGGTATTTGTCCATGTTGGTCAGGCTGGTCTTGAACTCCCGACCTCAGGTGATCTGCCTGCCTCGGCCTCTCAAAGTGCTGGGAATACAGGCATGAGCCACTGTGCCATGCCTCTTTCTAAGCTTTTATTTCCATCTGATACCTCTCAGAATCCAGACCACAATATTCAATTTTCTAATAGGCACCTGTCCTTAAAAGCTCTAAAAATTTAATTTATCTACCCTCACTTCCCTTATCTTCACAAAAATTCTTTGTTTTTGTTTACTAGAACTTCCATTAATCCAGATGCTTATGTCAATTGACCCTATCAATCATGAAGTGTTGTGAATTTTAACTCATAAATACATCTTAACTCAATCTAGCTCTTTCCATTTTAACTGGCAATGCCCTGGACTGATTCAATATTATCACTTGTTTAGATGATGGCAGCATCTTCCTCACTGGTACTCCTACCCAAGATTTGCTATCATCTGAGCCATGCAATGTGATCATTCTAAAAGGCAATGCAGAGACTGTAACTTTCTTGTGAAAGAAGCTTCGGTGTCCTCCTTTACAGTCACTTCCTTCTTTAAAAAAATCAAATACACTTAGCATAGCACTCAAAATATTCATTATTTAATGCATGATTACTTCACTTGTAATCTCCACACCATCTTCTACTAATATCTTGATATACTGAATTATCTACATTTCTATAAGCAAGCAAGATCCATTTGCATTTGTATATGTTGCTTCATCTTTCAAGAAGGACCTACCATTTAAAATTATTCCTGCATTTAGAATGTAACATTATTTTAAATATCCTTTTTTGTGGGTTACATGATCACCATGATCTGCATAGAGGACAATGAATGCCCTTTTGCAGGGAAGTTAGAGTGTCTGCATTCCCTTTTAGAATAATTACATTGGGATTTGCCTTTGTTTATGCTGTCTCATCTCTCACCACAATTCCCTTTCTCCAGCCACACTGATATCTTTAAACATGCTCCCCATATGGGAATCAGAATTTTAACTAAGTCTGACCACAAGTGTGTATTCTTCATATGACTTAATTAAACTTAATTACTTCGATACAGAACATTATAGTGATGATGAATGTATCAATCATGGAGACACAGAGCATCACTTTAGAAGTGTCTCAAGTGTTGCTGTGGTGGAAGAGAAGTCAAACAAATGCTGATTTGAGACTACCACTGACACCTCAACCAAAGTCAAATTTATTTATTTATTTTTGTTGTTATATGTTGGGGCTTAGTGTAAGCCCTCTTCTGAGGGATTTGTATATATATGTGATTATTTTCATAGTCCGTGGCTCTTTTAGATTTTATGGGTTTTTTGTAATAAGGTGGTTATGTTTCAAGAGTTTGTTACATTATGATAATCAAATTGTTACATTTTACACACATGTTCTGCATTATTCTGTGCTAAAATACTGGATTTTATAAGGTCCTGCAATTTGGAGGCAAGAAAGCTGGTTCAGATTGAATATTTATCTTTAAAAAGGTGTTCAAGCCACTCACTTTAAAAATATGCAAAAGACATGAATAGACATTTAGAAACGAAAATTTCCAAATGGCTAGTAAGAATATGAATATGTGCCCTACATCATTGAAACATCAAGAGAACACAAATTAAGATATCAATTAAGCAAGGTGATATCACTGTATGAGCATAGACATAGTAGAGATACAAATTATTTAAAATGGCAGTCAACATCAAATGTTAGGAAATATATGAGTGGCTGTAACTTGAACAAATTGATAGTGGTTATGTAAATTGATTTAAAAAATTTCTTAGTGAAATTTTTTGGCAATATCTACCAAAGCTAATCATATGTCTACCTTGTAGACTTAGTAATTTGACTTTTAGTACAAACTCAAGAGAATTACTCATACGTGTGCCACAAAAAGACATATTAAAATGTCCATAAATGTTTTCTTTATAATTATCAAAACTAGAAACAATAAAAAATATCCATTAATAGTAGACAGAATAATTACATTTTTATCTTCTTTGTGTGTGTGTTGGAGAGAGAGAAAGAGAGAGACAGGGCCTTGCTCTGTTGCTCAGGCTGGAGTGTGTGACACGAACACAGCTCAGTGCAACCTTGACCTCCTGGGTTCATGGATCCTCCTGCCTCAGCCTCCTGAGTAGCTGGGATCACAGGCACGAGATTCTTCCACCTCAGTCTCCCAAAATGCTGGCCTTACAGGTATGAGCCACCATGCCTGGCCACATTTTTATATTCAGAAATGATGCATTACTACCTAGGGTTAAAATAATTGAACTATTTCTAGATGAAACAATATAGATTAAGCTATTAAGTGAAATTGCCAGAGAAAAAAGATGATGTTCTCAGGATTCTATTTATGTGAAATGCACAAACATGACAAAAATCAAAATCATAATAGTGGTATTGGGAGGAAGGGGATGTGTAAGCATCGATTGGAAATGGGCCTGAGGATGCTTCAGAGACGCAGTAGCTCCTGTTGCAATCTGGAGGCTGATTATGTGAGTATATACTTAGACAAGAATCATCAGGGCTTCATTTAGGATATATGCAATTTATTATGTATAAATTAAACTTTGATAATATTGTACGCTAAAAACAAAACAAAACAAAACAAAAAACAAAGCTCTTCTAAGGCACAGAAATCATTGGTTTTTCTTACGACACACAATTTATATTACTTACTACTGAAGCCCTCCGTGGCTTCCAGTTAATTACCACAGGTGCATGAATTTTTATTACTCTATTATTCACAGTATTATGATTTAGCTCGTCCACATTTTTAGAACTAATTTGATAGGGAAATATTTCTGTGGTGACATTTATCACCGACAAATGAATTATAATTCAAAATTTATACCTAATTCTTTATAACAGAATTTCCCAAAGTATAAACTCACATGCTTTCAAAATAAAGCAAATTTAAAATGAGGAGGAAAGAAAATAATTATTTGGGCATGAAGAGTAATGACAATTGAAGTAAAAGAAAGTAAGAAGCTTTAGGTCCAATTTTTCTTTTAACTTCTCCATCAATTACAATCCGTAAAGTACAATAACATTTCTATTTAAAAGAGAGGACATCAATTAAACATAATTCAGAAGAGTGTGTATTACTTACAAATTAGAAAAGCAAACAATAAAAGCTCATGATGGCTAAGGAGTTAAACAAATATGCAGCTTCATTAAATATATTCAAATCTCCTTGTCTGAAAGTGAAAATAACAAACAAAACACCTAGTATTTCAGTGTAGTGATAGCTTTTGCATATGAATCACCTGATCTGTCACTGAGTTAAGTAGTAATTTGTGGGCAAAGTTTTTGTTTTATGAATTATGCTAGTTTTCCATGGCTATCATAACAAATTACCATAAGCCTGGTGACAACAATGCAAATTTATTGTCTAAACATTCTGGAGGGGGAAAGACCAAAATGGATCTTACAGTGTTCATATAAAATACCCATATATACACAATTCTACACCTGTAAATTAGGTGTTTTGAACCACTGTGATAGAGCAAACATAACTTATCTGTATATTCATTCTGCATACATAATTTTAGTTTAGAATTATAATGTATAAAGGTATATATTTTCTTCTATGCTATGTGCATAAAAGTTGATTATAGATATTAATTTAAATTACAAGTCTGACTAAAAGGGAGCTTGATAAGAAATCACCTGTGTTAGAAGAAGGGCTTTTATTCTGGAACAAATAAAGAATTCCTCACCAATCCTACATTTTAGTTTTTGCTTGTCTTGGGGGTAATACAAAGGCAACAAATAAAATAATCCCAGCTGATCATCGTCTGAAGAAAGAAGTCACCCTCCCACATAAGAAATAACCATCAAGTTTCAAGAGTTCGAGTGAATCTTTATTGCCCAACCCCTTAATAAAATTCCTTCCATGCTCTGTCAAGATCTGGTGAATAAGTCAGAGGCAGAGATAAACCAAACAAAATCTTGCAATGTAGCAAAAGTGAGAACTGCTTTTCTCCATAAATTAGGTACATTTCACTGAAGGAAATAGTCTTCCATCATACTACTACTTTCGTCAAAGCAAAGGCTTATAAGGGGTGATGTATTTTATTTTTCATTTAGAGTTCAACAGTACAAATTTATCTCTATTAATAAAATTGTCAATTGCAGTAACAAGTAAATTTATCTAGCTGTTTTAGTACCCAATGGGACCATTTTCATGTTAAGGCCTGGAATTAAAACAGCAGTAGAAATAAAAACAGGATGATGGATTTAAAGATCTAAATCTGTTGAATTTGCTTTGTGTCCATTAAGAAACAGATGTTTTCCATATGTTGAATAGAAGAAACCTCAGTCACATTTTAATTATATTGTTTGAAGTAGAAGTTTGATAGTATTTATACATGGAAAAGAAAAAAAAAACAAGGTTTGGGAATCTGATTTTGTACCAAGTCTGCCCCTGCTGCTTAGAGAAATTACCTCTATCTCAAAGCTTGGATTACTATATGCAGGTAGGAGATATAATACCTGTCTCAGTGTTATATGAAAAACATTTAGCAAATAAAATAATACTGTGATAATGTGGATTTTATTTAGTGTTAATGAAATCAATTTTTATACTTGGGAAATTTTTCCAGTTAGATTTTGGTAGCTATTTGCATACATTATATGAATCACTCAGCTAGAATCAAAGTCATACCTATATATTGTGCACATATATATGATTCTTTATAATTTTAAAAATAAAAACATTGCTTGAATGGAGCAAAACACTTTGTATACCACTTTATCACTTTGAGCATTTTCATCAAATGCTAACATTTGAGTGGTTTGTTTTATCATTGTTTCTTTCTCTCTCTCTCGTGCATACATACACACACATACATATATAGGTACACACATCTGATCCCTGTATATATACATACATACATATGTCTATACGTATACACACAGTTTTATAGAACTACTAAAATTTAAGTTGCAGCCATTTTTCTCTTTTATTTCTAAGTATTTCAATGAATTTTCTCAAAATAGAATTATTTTACATCAACAAAATGGATTTATGAAAGTCAGGAAATTTAGCTTAATAGAATATGACTAAGTCAAAGTCAATATTGAAATTTTATCATATGTTCAATCATGTTCTTATAATACTTTATTACTGGCTATGATCTAATCCAGTATAAATGTGAAAAAAATGCGTTGGAGTTGAATGCATTCACACTTCATTTCTTTCATGCTTTCAAGGAAAATAATTAAAATATTAAATACATTTTTGGAAGCATTGAAAATCATGGAGATATTTGGAGTTTATTTTTATAGCCACTCACACCAAAACTGGATGAACAAAGCAAGCATGTATTTATATGAAAAACACACATATGCTACAAACCCAAAACACACTCAAAATGTATTGTGGAAAGTTTCTCTATTTCAAGGTTACTCTAACTACAACTTGGCTTAGACCCAATTAGTTATGACTATGTATTGGCCACTAAATGATAGTGCATGCTATATAACAGGACAATAATTCATATGCCTCACTACGTTAAAATTCCAATGTGAAGAGATTAATTCCTGACTGACAATAACTATTACGTTTAATCTCTTTTATCAGTCTGTGTTGAAAATTATACATATTAGCTGCACTACATATTCACCAAGTTTGTCCTCCTGGGCTCAAGGGATCCTCTCGTCTCAGCCCCTGGAGTAGCTGTGACTACAGGCATGCATCACCACGCCCAGCTAATTTTTCATTTTTTAATCTTTGTAAAGATGAAGTCTCACCATGTTGCACAAGCTGATCTTGAAGGCATGGGCTCAAGTAATCTCCCTGCCTCCACCTCCAAAAATGCTGGGATTACAGGCATGAGCCACTGCCCGGCCCAGGGTTTTATTCATGACTTTGAAACATATTTTGTGCTTCATTTACTCAATAATTTAAATACAATATTTCCACCTAGATATTTTTTAATTGTGAATTTTTAAGGAATTCATGATTTGTAATGATTTTAGCCCTTAAAAATTAAATACAATATTGATGTAGTAATAACTATTTAACATTCATTGATTAAAAACACATTGCTTTTTCAGGGGTGAGAACAAACCCACAAACAAAAAACAAACAGCTGAAAGTTTTCATTACATTAAGGACTTGAGGAATCTGAGATGGGTAACTTTCTAAATTCTTTGTAATTACATCTCTGTAGATCTTGCATTAGAATGTGGATTTCGGCTTCCCAGTAGAGCCTGATACTTCTAATATGCAATTAGAGGAAGCAAAGAAACCTTATTTATACAAATAGAAAGCTAATGAGATGGTACAATCAATGAGAATACTTGATCATTTCAGAGCTTCAACCACAGTCTTCCACCACTTAATCTAATACCTAACAAAGAATTAGCTGCAGCCAATTGAATATCCTGAACAAAATTAGCTTCTCTCCTGTTTGTCTTTATGATCTGGGTTGAATACAAGAACCTCACTATCAGTGCCTAGCCCTTTTGAAAAATCCTTTGTTTTGTTTTCTTTAAAGAATTTAGCAGGAATTATTCTATTTAGCACTACTCCAATGCAGAAATTTTAGAAAATTCTCAAATAAACATATTCTTTCTGCATACAGAGACTATTTTTTAGGAAATATTATATTTCATTGTAAATTATTGACCTTAAAAAGGTAAACTGTTTTTAGTAAGCTTTTTAACCTTAAAATTTCAGAGAGATTTTGCATTTAAGTTTCTTACCTTAAAATTTTTCAATGTTAAGATTTTTACCATAAAAATAATCCAGAAAGATTTTGCTTTACATATGCTCTAGTCATCAATTTAAGATTGTTAAATAAATTTCAGAAATCATGTAATTCCATTCCTCAATTTACAGATCAGGGAAACAAGATACAGTATTAGGCCACTCTGCCATTTATTGTAAGAACAGAAATTAGATTCGTAGACTCTTAGGACAGGCTCTTCCATAAGAGCAGGCTACCTCCCCTCACATCTTTCCCTAAACACAATTACTAGTATTAGTAAATTGCTTGAATGTATACAAATAAGAAACAAGCATTTTTAAAAATATTTAATAAGACTCATTAATTCACAAAGGGTGAATATACCATAATTCTTTGTTTCTTTGTTTCTACACATGAGTTTATTTAGATTGATCCTGAGTATAGGTTTCGAAAAAACTTGAAAAGCACCATAGAATCAAGTGTGCACCGAACTCTAAATAGCAACATGACTAGAGAACTCGCAGTGAGGATACTACCTAATCATACCAAAAATTTCCATTATTGTCCACAGTATGCACTCCTCTGGTTTAAGAAATGAGATATGACCTTTTAAATATTAAAACTTATGTTCAAGGAATGTGAAACCTAAACCATTATTTTTACCTAGAAGGAAATTTTCATTTAGGCTCAGGGACAATCAGACCCCAAGGAAGTTATGGCATATATATCAAAGTTTAATTGAGAAACGATAAATTCAGGGCTAGGAAGTGGAGTGGAGGCTGCCTGGACAACTTCATATGAAAGAATCATGCAGATAAAGGAAACTGGGAAATGTGGTTTGGTAGCAATGGAAGATGCAATCAAGGAGCCATAGCGAACAAAAAGGAAGACGGACATTAACACATATGCAATGAGTCCCGTCAAAAGAAACAGTGAGATTTTGGCCAACACTTTGTTAAAAAATAAGCCAAACTGCCATAAACGGGAAAAATAAACACAATCACTAATCTACATTAACACTTCATTTGTATGGCAGTGGCATAAAGCCAGGATATAAATAGATTACTTGAATGCTGTCAATTAGTAGTAAGCCTTAAAAAATTTTTTTGATGAAATTTGTTGTCAGCTGTTGCATTCCCTAAAGATGTAGTTCTGGCACAGGATTTTAACATCGTTTCAGTGGGAAGTATTTGTTAATATATTGCAAGTGGCTTGCTGGGCAAAGAAGGGAAAACAACCCTGATTGCTGACAATATTTACATAATTATAACTAGTCAGCCAGTCACTCCTCCCCAACAGTGAAGGCTGAGGTTTTAAAACTCTTTGCAAGGGTAAGGAAAACAACAACAAACAACTCGTTTTCTCTCCTCTAAATTTTACCAATTATAGATCCCTCTCCCATTAATAAATAACATGGAGTTTATAATAATATTAACTATCCTAAAATATTTGTAAACCTGGCTTCAGGGGTTTACTCTGTAAACCTAGCCAGAGAAATTATAAATATAGAAATGTTTTATGCAAATATATGCTCATTTCAACTTTATGATAATGAAAAGCTGAAGATAAAACTAAACCAAAAATTGTAGCCTATTTAAACTATGAGAACCAGTTAAAAGATAAATGTAAGAAATGAAAGGAAATGATGTCTCTCAAAGGATCATAAATATTCCAGATACCTTTTATCTAATCATTTATCTTGCACAACAAAATCTCACATCATGGTCCCAAGGACTACCTTAGTATTAGTCTTTCCATTTTACAAATGAAGCAGCTAGTTCTCACGGCAATCAAAGATAAAGTCATTCAACCAGGAGTGATGGCAAACCATTTATAGCCTAAAAATCCACACATCATTATTTTTACAGTTTACTATTTCATATTGCTGAATATTGTTTATCATCTATTTAAACATCCTTTATGTTGCCATAGGCTATTATGAAAAATAGAAAATAATTCATATACTTTAAATTACTCTTTACAAACAAAAGTACTTATCTTGAAAATGACTTCAGTGCCTCATGTGAGCCGAATGTAATAATGCTTCATTACGTTTTAATAAACTTGGCTGATTTAAAATATTCAGTAAAATGACAGTTTATCACCCACTTTAATGTCATAAAATCTTTGTAGCTTTCTTTAAACTTTAGTATCTAGTTCTGTTAAAGTGTTCATCTATGCAGATTTTTGGATGATATGTAATGAGCCATGATATAAGAATTATTTTACAATAACATAATTATATATATAAAATCTCAAAGTAATTGAGTAGTTACTCATTTTGGTCAAATTTCAATTTTTTTAATCACTTTTTTTTTTTAACTAAGGGAATTTCTTTCACATGGCTTTATGAACTTGTATAAGTCACACAAATTTCCTGGTGTTAGATATTCTTATTTTTGAAAAGGAGGTAGAACTCTAGTACATAAAGTCCTTTTATTATGCGGATTACCGTATATTAACATAATGGTAAAAGACACTTAAATATAATTTAAATATTTAATGGATTATCAAATTTCAACAATAGGTCTTTAGTTTTGAATTCACCTAATATATCTCTAACATACACGGCATGACTGTAGCATTTGTTTCATAAACAAGAAGCAATTATTAATAACAGAGATAGCAATGTTGTATTAGTCCATCTGCATACTGTTATAAAGAATTGCCCAGTACTGGGTAATTTATAAAGGAAAGAGGTTTAATTGACTCACATTCAGCATGGCTGGGGATGCCTCAGGAAACTTACGATCTAGGAAGAAGGCGAAGGGGAAGCAAGGTACCTTTTTCACAAGGCAGCAGGAAGGAGAAGTGCCGAGCGAAGGGGAGAAAAGCCCCTTTTAAACTATCAGATCTTGCGAGAATTCACTCACTGCCACGAGAAGAGCATGGGGAAAACTGCCCCTGTGATTCAATTACCTCCACCTGATCTCACCCTTGACTCGAAGAGCATGGGGAAAACTGCCCCTGTGATTCAATTACCTCCACCTGATCTCACCCTTGACTCGTAGGGATTATGGGGATTGCAATTCAAGGTGAGCACACAAAGCCTAACTATATCAAATGTTTATAAGCAAATACTGTATATTTCTTACAATACTAGTAGTAATAGTAATTAGGTGTTTCCTGTGTTCACTTAAATTCTCTCTTTAACCATCACAATAACTGTGTAAGGTTGTTATCCCCATTCTACATATGGGAAAATCAAGTGACGGACAGGTTAAGTAATTTGTCCAAGGTTATAGAAGTAGATTTCAAAACCAGGCAGCTCAAATCAGTATTGTACACATACTACTATGAATTCAGCAACAATTTATTATATTTCATTTGAATTTGAATTTGATTTCGATGTAGCAAAATGTCTCTGTAACATGCCAATATAATTCAAATAATAGTTTGGGGTTTTGTTTTTTTATTTGTTTTACAAATGGGGTCTCACTATATTGCCCAGGAGGGCAGTGGCTATTCATAAGCATGATCATAAATTACTATGCTCTCAAACTCCTGGCCTCAAGTAATCCTCCCTCCTCAGCCTATTGAGTATCTGGAATTATAGGTGTGTACCAATGTGCTCAGCAGAACAGTGTTTTTGAACTCAGAATCCTTCAATGAAACTATGGACAATAGTACAGAATCGCTAAAAATAAACCATGGCCTGCTTCCCATCACCATCTTCTACCCAGCACAGCTCCTGGCCTCACAAAGAGGATGCCTCTGTGTGTTCTCAATATATTGATTGTATATGTTTTCATCAAGCATCTCATAGGAATGCAATTTTCTAGCTGAAAATTTTATTTCCCAAAATCTATGGGAGAAGGATTTAAGAGACTTAGGGGAAGCAAAAACTGGAGGAAAGTGAATTATATCAAATAGGATGCAGATGGCTTACTAATCACAGAAGGAAAACAAAGTAATAATATCGCAGAGAAAGAAATATCTAACGAGCTTCATAGTTGTTTGTGTGTGCCATGCTATATACATGGTTTTCCACTTCTTATTACAGAATCATTCTTGAGAGCATTTCTAATGTTTAAACCTTCCTCATCTTAGTAAAAACTTTTTTATATTCTTATTGAATATCTTCTTTTCAGATACATCTCCCTGGGTCTCCATCCCACTGATAAATGACTTCTTCACACGAAGGCAACTTTTTAATTCAAGTTCCTGAATTTCATAAACATGCTTTACTTTATTTCATTCATCTTCCATCTTTATTGGTAGCTGTTGACCATCCAAATTATTTCCTTTCCACAAACTATTTGTCTCGGCCCAACAGTGCTATCTTTCAGAAAACCCTTTCCCGGTCTTCACTCCTTTTTCTTCTTCCAAGCAGTTATTTAATGTTGAGATTTCTCATGGTGAAATGTTGAAGCTATTTCTTTTTTTTCTTATGCAATCTCCTTAGGTAATAGCATCTTCCTACTTGACTCAATGTTAAACCTCCAGCCCAGATGCTTTCTGCCTCATATATCCAATTGCATACTTCACATTCCTACTCCAATGTCTTAAAGATACCTCAAGGGCAACATCTCAAGAATAACCGTGTCAATCCTGCCAAACATGATATTTCTTCACTCTTATTTACCTCAGTAAATGGACCCAATTCCAATGCAGCTGACAAATCTCACACTTGAGACTAATTTGAACACCCTTTTTTAAGTCACCACCTATGTCTAATCTATTCTCACAGTCTGGCAATTTTATGTTTGTGTAAGATTATGGGCTTTCTATATCTCTCTATCTTAAGAGTCCCATTCTTAGCTAGCCTCAACCATTTTTTAATTAACCTACTGCAAGAGTCCCATCATTTGGTTCTTTCTTAATTGATTCTTACTTACCTTCAATGTATTCAACAAACGCCACCAAGGGTGACATTTTTATGACACTGTGTCCATAAAAACTACCTATAATCCTTCAATGGCAAATTAATATTATGTGCATTATAGCTGTATATATGTATATGCAAACTAAATTGATGTTTTATAAAAGTTATAAAAACAATCTGTGGTTTTCTCTAGTTCTTAAAGAGAGAAAATAGAATGCATAATATAACCTACAAGACCTTGCATATTCTGTTCTTATATCTGACTCTAACTCCCTCTGACCTTCTACCCCAGTTTGCACTTTGGCTAATATCCATTCTGTTCAGTGGCTTTGCTATGTCCCTCCTCTATTCCTATATCAGGATCCTTGCACACATTAGTCCTTCTACACAGAATGTGTAAGAGGTACTTAAGAATTAAGTAATGTGCACTTTCTTTGTGAACACAGACTTTTACATTTGTGAATTCAGAATAAATTATGGTCCCCAAATTTCTTCTTTTTTCTTCTTTAATTTCTGCATTCTAGTCTTTTTGTGTTGAGAGCTGAAAGTTATAACCACCTAATTATTTGGTGTCCAGCTCTTGGCAGAGAGGGTAGTTCCTCTCTGCAGCTGGTTGTCCCATCATTTCCTCAGATCTCAGCAGAGAGGGTAGCTCCTTCTTGCTAGATAGGTCACCCCAGTGAATGTCCAGCTCTCCACAGACAGGGTAGAATATTAGAATTGTATTCTAAGTAAAATCAGTGACTTGGGTGAGGGGCTCAATGTGAGACTCTTTGAAAATGAAATTTACACCATCAATAGTAAGGAATGAGCAGCCCGCTGGCCTGGGCACTGGACCTCCTTTGGTGTACTTCCTGACACTGGAGGCTGTGTGTGTTCAGACTTATTTATTCTGATTTGCACTACTATGGATTCTGCTTTAAAAGTCTAAGTGATACTAAATAATTAGGTGGTTATAAATAGTTACTTTCTTAGCTGGATGAGTGCTAGGATGTCCAGAATGAACAGATTTTTATCCAGGCCTCCAATGTAATGATTAAAAGCTTCATGGAATTTTAAGAATCTATTCACTTATTTGCCCTGAAGATTTGAAGTATGTTGTAAGGATAAATACGCCCCATGTCTGATTTACATATTGACAATAATCACTGCCAGTAATTCACTTCATTTGCTTTGGCTTTTTTTTCCCACTTAAATGTACCTTTAGTTCGTATCAAGAAATTGGAAATAAATGCATTTAATATCAAAGTGATTATCTCATTCTTTGTATTATAAGGAGGGAGAGAACATTTAGATCATATAAAGAAAAGAAAACCATAATTCCTCAAGTCATCCATGATTTTATAAAAGCCATAATGGCTCAGCAAATATAAAAACACCACTTTGTCATTTTTTCAATAAAAATTGAACATTTCCCTCTGTCTTCCTCATTTAAATTGTGCTACTTAGTCTCTAATTTATTTTATTATCAGCTTATACTTTTTATTATAGAAAAAGTAAATCTTTTAATCTAATCTTTCTAACTCTAGTTCTATAATTAAAGTTTTATAAAAATCCCATTGAAGAAACAATGTCCACTATTTAGGTGATGGGTACACCAGAAGCCCAACCCCACCATATATATGTAATAAGTAACAAAAAAGCATATGTGCACCTGAATGTAAAATAAAAAATTAAAAGGAATTACTTTCTCTTTTTTTAATCTCTTTTGTTATGTGGTCATAATGTGTTTTCTGTTGCTTATAACAGAATACTTGAAACTGGGTAAAGAAAAGGAATTTATTTCTCACGATTATGGAGGCTGAGAAGTCCAAGGTTGAGGATCTGCATCTGGTGGGGGCCTTCTTGCTGATGGAGACTCTCTGCAGAGTCCTGAGGTGGTGCAGGGCATCATGTGGTGAGGGTGGTTGAGTGTGCTAGTTTGGGTCTCTCTTCCTCTTCTTTTAAAGTCATCAGTCTCTCTCTTATGATAACCCATTAATCCAGTAACCCATTAATCTGTGAATGTGAGCAGAGCCTTCATGATTTAACCCAACCTCTCAATATTGCCACATTGGGGAATAAGTTTCAACACGAGCTTTGAAAGGGACATTCAAATCATAGCAGCTGTGTCTGTTGATTTACTATCTGTCATCTCAGCTGTATCTCCACTCTTTTCTCTCTTCTCCTCCCTCCTCCTCTCCTTTTTTTTCAACTCGTCTCTCTTTATCTCTCTTGGTCTCTCTCCTCTCTCTCTCTCTCTCTCTCATAGTTTGATTTGGTATTCAGGCTTAAGTTACCTCCATATTTTTCAATACCGCAAGTATTTACTTTCACTTGAGGCACCAGGATTCATTACTGGTATAGGTCTTCAAATGTGTTATCGTATCACTTGCTTTTTTCCTCTGGCTGATGAAAATAAAATTACATTTTTTTTCCTTTAGCCATTTTTCATCAAAAATCCATTCTCAAATACAGCATACTAATATACTTTCTCCTTAAACAGATCTGTGGATGGGTCAAAACACAGTTAATTTTGCAGCCTGTAAGATGAAACTTCAACCCAGGAACTGTTGCTAGAAGAATAAAGAAAAATTATTTATTCTCTCATTTGAAGCTGAAGGAAACACTAATAGTTTTAAAAGATTAAACATACATATCCAAATTCAAAATTAGAGATACTGTTAAGTGTAGAACTGGCCAGCGAGATGACTTCTGGGAAAAGAGAAAGAATATGTATGTGTGGCAGACACAGCTAGTTGCCCATCCAATATATATTCTCCCCTTCTTGCTTAATAAGGAAGGACAGGCGTGGTAATATATGCAACCAAAAGGCTACGTTTCCTGGTTTTTCTTGCAACTAAAAGTGGCCGTGTGACCTAGATTTGACCAATGAAGTGTAAGCAGAAGTCACTGGGTCTTGTTCTGTCTAAATGGCCAACTTGGTCTGCATGAACTTTTGTCATTTGTCCCTCATATCACCTGCAGATATATGGCAATGAAGATTTCATATCGTGGAACTAACTTTAAGGAAAAACTTTGCTGGTCCTTCATTTTAATGTGTAGCCCAGCACCAAAACTGGATCACCACACACTTCCAAATTTCTGCTTATATGACAAAACACATTTTCTATTGTTTCAGCAACTGTGATGTCGATTTCATGTTACGAGCAGCTGAGCTTATTTCTGACTTTCAGTAATTATGCTATGGCACAGAAATAGGTCAAAATTATGAAGTAGTGAGTAGACTGTCCATGATAAATCTGGTTATATCACTTCCATAATACTTTCATGCATTGATTTTCACTCTTAGTTAAGCCATTTTCTTAGTCTTTCTTATTATGACCACCAGCCAAAATGTATGTGACAGGAGTTAAGCAAAAGGATAAAAGGTTGAAAAGAAAGGAGACATTGGCGGGTGGCCCTGACAGAAAAGTCCAGGAGTGCTTTTCTAAGATGCCATACTTTAAGCCTTTAATCAAGATGTAGACCAGCAGATTTCTGTTTGTTTGTTTGTTTTAGAGACAGAGACTTGCTATGTTGTTGTCCGGGCTGGTCTCAAACTCCTGGCCTCAAGCATTCCCACTACCTCAGCCTCCCAAAGCACTGGGATTACAGGTGTGATCCACCATGCCCACACCCAGTAGCTCTTTAAAGCCTGTTTTCAGCAGAAGAAGATTTTATGATTACAAAAGTATCATATTTTTAAATAACATTAAGAATATAGAGATAAGAATAAAACAGAAAGCCGCCTCTACCACCTACAGGTAACCACTGTTTTCTTCTTAGATTATAAATTATTTCTAGCTCACTTCTACATATTTCTATATATTATAATGTGCCATTTTAAAGTACCAATAACATTTAATAGTGGAAATTATTTAATCATATTGATATATACCACAGGGGGTTATTAAACTCATATTTTCAGAAATTACAGTGCTTTACTGGCTCTTTCTATAATAAATATTACTAAGACAGAGTTCATAAGTATTTCCTTGGTATAAATTCCATGTGAACTATACATATTTTAAAGGTTTTTATATACTTTAAAAATAAACTCTAGACTTTTTATTTGCACTTTCCTCAGTAACGTAGGTGTTTGGTTCCTCCCACTTTTTGTTTCAACAGTTTAGGTGTCGTTCAAAATGAAAATTGCCAATCTTACTAATAAAATGGAATCTTTATTTTGCATTGTAGCAGGTTTTATTTTTCTTTTAAAAATTCTTCTGGTCACCTTCCACTAGAGGAATTACAATACTCAAATGCATATCTAAAATTAATGTACTTATTTCTCTATTAGTTAAGATAGGGTTACTACTATAATATGAAATATGTGTGTGTATATATATATATATATAATGACAAAACTATAACAGAACTTAAGATTTGTTCACAAATAACTTCTTTTTTATAACTTTACTGAGGAAAAATTGATACAAATAAGTGCAAATATTTAATGTATACAATTTCACTAGTTTGGACATATTAATACACCCATGACACCACCAGCATAATCAGTGTAATACATCCATTGCTCCTCAAAATTTCCTTTTACCTCTTTGCTGTACGTGTGTGTGTGTATAGAGTAGTAACACTTCCCTTGAGATCTAACTGCTTAAATTTTTAAGTGTACAATGCTGTATTGCACTATGTTGTACAGCAGATCTCCAGAACTAATTTGTTCTAAACACCAAATATACAGACAGTAAATGGAAAATACAGTAGGTCAGAGATTCTCACCTTCAGTACTACTGGCACTTGGAATAGAGTATTCTTTCTTGTGGGGACTGTCCTACTTTGTGTAAAATATTTAGCAGCATCACTGACTTCTACTAAATGCAAGTAGTTTACTCCCCAACATGAAAATCCAAAATTTCTTTGGATGTTGCCATGTATCCCACAGGGAACAAAATGTCCAGCAATTGGGAATCACTTGGACAGAAGAAGATGTTTATAGGCCAAGATTGGAAACAGTGCTTATCATTCAGCTTAGAATCCACTGGCTAAAATTCAGCCATGTAGCCGTATCAACATAAAGTGATGCTGGGAAAGATAAGCCAACTGTGAACAAAGGGAACAGTGGAAAAGTGGCCAATAACAAATACTCTAGGCAACTATTACACAACTTTATTACTTTTCTGAATTTTTTTTTCCTTTTTGGGGGTGGGGTAAGTGTTGACATTTCTTAGGAAAAGAAATCTATTTTCTGCTTTGTTTTAATTTTGCCAGAATCACTACCTCAGTCCCCTTTACAGGCTCCACCTAAAATACTTTCTCTATATTATACCATCTTCACTAAAGCATTTATATATATATATATAATATATATATAAAATATATAATATGTATATATAGGATATTTATATAGGAAGTGCCATCTCTTTGTCTCCCAACAAACAAAGCTAGCAAATCAATTACTGTTGAGTTTTAAAATTTTCATGCTATCAACTGTTGGCCATTAATCTGCATATATCATAACCAAGAGTATAAATGTAGGGCTATGGTTTGAATGTGTCCTCCAGAGGTTTGTGTGCTGGAAAGTTAATTGCTGTTGTAACAGTATTAAGAGGTAGGATTGTAAAGAGATGATTAGGCCAGGATGACTTTGCTTTCATGAAGGGATTAATGCCATTATGGGGAGTTGGTTAGTTATCTCGGGGCTAGATTTATGATAAGAGGATGAATCTAACTTGATATTCTCTTTTTGTCTCCTGTGCTTGCTTCCACCATCCACCCTTCTGCCATGGGATGATTCTCCCTGGATGCTGTCACCATGCTCTTGGACTTCTCAGCCTCCAGAATTGTGAGCAAAATAGACTTATTTTCCTTATAATTTACCTAGTCTGTGGTATTTTGTTAAAGCTTCAGAAAATTAAATAAGACAGGTGGATAAAGTTTCTCAGTCACATGTTGGAAGCCAGATGCATGAGAGTGGAAATGATCCAATCAATGTGAAGTTTAAACTGGCAAAGTGTTTGAATTTTGCATATTCTTCTATTCTCTTATTGAAATACAGTGTAATTGTATGTTCTATTTCTTTTCTTTTTTTTTTTTTTTTGAGACGGAGTCTTGCTCTGTCACCCAGGCTGGAGTGCAGTGGCGCGATCTCGGCTCACTGCAAGCTCTGCCTCCCGGGTTCCCGCCATTCTCCTGCCTCAGCCTCTCCGAGTAGCTGGGACTACAGGTGCCCGCCACCACGCCTGGCTAATTTTTGTTTGTATTTTCAGTAGAGACAGGGTTTCACCACGGTCTCGATCTGCTGACCTCGTGATCCGCCTGCCTCGGCATCCCAAAGTGCTGGGATTAAAAGCGTGAGCCACCGCGCCCGGCCTGTATGTTCTATTTCTAAGCATATGAATAAAGTCTAAATTTATTTTCCTAGTTATTTAGGTGTTCAAATACCTTGCATCATATTTTATGCCTAATGTCACTGCTGAGCACTGCCTAAACTCCTTACCTTTAATTTCTTAATTGCTGTAATCTCTATCTTTCTGATTTGGGGCATTTTTCTTTTCATTTTTTCTCTTTTGGATCTTTCATATTTAATATACTCCTTGTAAAAAAAAGTCAATTATCAATACTCCAACTCTTATTGTGATACCTCCAGTCTTTCTGAAATTATAAGTGTATTTACAGTGCATTATGAAACACATAATTGATTTTATACTGTCGGTTGAATGATTACATTTTCAGAACATTTCATAGAGTTTGCATTAAAACAAACTTGATTATTTTTTAAACAGACACGATTATATTGTTCCCAAATGCCTATTATAATTTTAAGTAGAGTAACAACTTTTGGCAAAACAAAGGTTCTTCCTGGAATACTTAATGAATATAAACTATTTGCACTTAATTATTTTCTTGGTTTGTAAAAGATTGCGGTCTTAAATATCTTGCCCTGGTTAATATACTTCCTGTGCTGTTGCTTGCTTGATTAATGTTAACTTTGTATCTTTTCATTTCTTCATTGTATAATGGTAAATTTTGTATCCTGAAGCAATCTTAACACAGATTTTTTATTAATGTACTTTTAATTAAATTGATTTTACTACAATAATAGGTCTTGCAAAGTTTTTGCTTATTTCTAATGATAAGGATATTTACCTAAGCTCACTAGTTCTCCTCATACCACAGATAATTAAGTGTATTTATATGTGGTTTCTTTAAAAATAATTTATGTAAGTGAATATGAACTCAGTCTCCAGAGTTCTTGCATCACCTCCCTATCAACGAACTTGAGTGCTTGCTTATAAAGATAATTTTAAAGATTAATGGTAACAAGGAAAAACAGTTACTGTATACTTACATTCTAGTGAAACTGATGACAAAAAGTTCAATTACATTGTAGATAACTCTAAATAATACACTTAATTGAGCAAGCCATTTCACAAAAAATAAAGAAAAATCTAAGATCTTTTAGACTAGAATCTCCTTATGCAATACCAAGTCTGTGACAACATGTTTAGGTAACAGATGACTATTTTGAGAAGTTTTCTCCTTGTAGAGGCACTACAAAAACAACGGAAAAAGTCTGTGTGGTTATAAGATCAAGAACTGTTATAAGGGCCAGAACACAGAGAGGCCCTTATCTGTAGACTAGTAAAAGCTTATTTCCTTGTAATAAAATAGTCTTAACGCTAAAATTCAAATAAGACTTCATATGGTTTGGCTGTGCCTCCACCCAAATCTCATCTTGAATTCTGATGTTGTGGGAGGGATCTGGTGGGAGGTAATTGAATCATGGGGGCAGGTCTTTTCCATGCTGTTCTCATTATAGTGAATAAGTCTTGGCAGATCTGATGATTTTAAAAAGAGGAGTTTCCCTGCACAATCTCTCTTCTCTTGTCGGCCACCATGTGAGACATGCCTTTCACTTTCTGCCATGATTGTGAGGACTCCTCAGCCATGTGGAACTGTAAGTCCATTAAACCTCTTTCTTTTGTAAATTGCCCAGTCTCACATGTCTTTATCAGCAGCATGAAAATAGACTAATATAGTAAATTGGCACCAGGAGTGGGGTGCTGCTGAAAAGATACCTGAAAATGTGGAAGTGACTTTGGAACTGGGAAACAGGCAGAAGTTGGAACAGTTTGGAGGGCTCAAAAGAAGAGAGAAAAATGTGGGAAAGTTTGGAACTCCCTAGAGACTTGTTGAATGGCTTTGACAAAAATTCTGATAAGAATATGGACAAAGAGTTCCAGGCTGAGGTGGTCTCAGATGGAGATTAGGAACTTGTTGGGAACTGGAGCAAAGGTGACTTTTGTTATGTTTTAGCAAAGAGACTGGTGGCATTTTGCCCCTGCCCTAGAGATTTGTGGAACTTTGAAGTTGAGAGAGGTGATTTAGGGTATCTGGCAGAAGAAATTTCTCAGCAGCAAAGCATTCAAGAGGTGATTTGGGTGCTGTTAAAGGCATTCTGTTTTAAAAGGGAAACAGAGCATAAAAGTTTGGAAAATTTGCAGCCTGACAATGCTATAGAAAATAAAATCCCATGTTCTGAGGAGAAATTCAAGCTGGATACAGAAATTTGCATAAGTAACAAGGAGTCAAGTGTTAATCACCAAGACAATGGGGAAAATGTCTCCAGGTTATGTTAGACAGAAGAGACCTTTGAGGAAGCCCTTCCCATCACAGGCCCAGAAGATCAGGAGGAAGACATGGTTTCGTGGGCCAGGCCCAGTTTCCCTGTGCTGGGTGCAGACTAGGGACTTGGTGTCTTGCTTCCCAGCTGCTCCAGCCATGACTAAAAGGGCCAACATATAGAGCTTGGGCTGTTGCTTCAGAGGGTGGAAGCCCCAAGCCTTGGCAGCTTCCACGTGGTGTTGAGCCTGTGGGTGCACAGAAGTCAAGAATTGAGGTTTGGGAACCTCTGCCTAGATTTCAGAGGATGTATGGAAATGCCTGAATGCCCAAGAAGATATTTGCTGCAGGGCTGGGGCCCTCATGGAGAACCTCTGCTAGGACCGAGCAAAAGGGAAATGTGGGGTCAGAGCTCTCACGCAGAGTACCCACCGGGCCACTACCTAGTGGAGCTCTGAGAAGAGGGCCACCATCCTCCAGACCCCAGAATAGTAGATCCACCTATAGCTTGCACTGTGTGCCTGGAAAAGCCACAGACACTCAATGTCAGCCCATGAAAGCAGCCAGGAGTAGGGCTATATCCTGCAAAACCACAGGGGTGGAGCTGCCCAAGGCCATGGGAACCTACCTGTTGCATCAGTGTGACCTGGATCTGAGACATGGAGTAAAAGAAAATCATTTTGGAGCTTTAAGATTTGATTGCCTGCTGGACTTAAGATTTGCATGGGAACTGTAGCCCTTTTGTTTTGGCCAGTTTCTCCCATTTAGAATGGCTGTATTTACCCAATGCCTGTACCTCCATTGTATTTAGGAAGCAACTAACTTGCTCTTGATTCTACAGGCTCATAGACAGAAGGGACTTGCCTTGTCTCAGATGAGACTTTGGACTGTGGACTTTTGAGTTAATGCTGAAATGAGTTAAGACTCTAGGGGACTATTGGGAAGGCATAATTGGTTTTTAAATGTGAGAACATGAGATTTGGGAGGGGCCAGGGGCAGAATAAGCTTTGGCTGTGTTCCCACCCAAATCTCATCTTGAATTCCAACATGTGTGGGAGGGACCCAGTGGGAGGTAATTGAATCATGGGGGCAGGTCTTTCCCATGCTGTTGTCATGATAGTGAATAAGTCTCACGAGATCTGATGGTTTTAAAAAGGGGAGTTTCCCTGCACAAGCTCTCTTCTTTTGTCTGCCACCATGTGAGAGGTGACTTTCACCTTCCACCATGATTGTGGGGCCACCCCATCCATGTGGAATTGTTAAGTCCATTAAACCTCTTTTTTTGTAAATTGCCCAGTCTTAGGTATGTCTTTATCAGCAGTGTGAAAATGGACTAATACAAACTTTAAATACATATTCGTATATATTTATACTTATGTATCATATATATATATATATATACTTTTGTTTATATGCTTTGGGGATATTGAAACTGCAGTATTTTAATTTTACTGGGTTTTACATTTTATAACTTTAGAAATATCTTCATATCCATTAAAGAATACAGAAAGCAGTAAAGCAGTATAGGATATCAAAAGCACTGAGAAAACTAATTTAAAAATAACTATTTACACGAATTATTTTACACAAACTTGAATTGATAATTATTCTCAAATTCACACACTAATAAAATAATACATTCCTCATCAGTACTAGTTGTTTTTATTCTCATTGTTGTAACAGTAAGCATGCAATTTCCTAATATTTGATAAATAAGGTAATGCAAAATGGCCAGTAAATATTATTGAGGCAAAAGTCACCAGAAAATTAAACTACTGTAAGCAATATGTTTGCTATTGATAGGAAATTATTAGTTAACAGCCCTAAATATCCTGTCATGAATTTTGCTTATGGCACAAAGTAGCTTTTGTTCAGAGACCTTATAACTCTAATTTTCCACTTATTTGCAGGACTTTTTGATTGCCTTTTATGTGCTCCACCAGCCGTAGGCCATGGGCCATATCAGTTTGCTTAACATCTATTACCTGAGCAGCATCTTACCTAGATTTGTCACACAGAACATGCTTACTCAATAAAGAACGTCTTATTGAATGAGGATTCTGGCCAGACACATGCTGTTTTTAACATCAATATTTCAACAAAGGCATGGAATTCTAATGTATTATCAAGTATTCTTGTAAGTACTAAAAACATAGAGAAGATAATACAGAATATCTTCAAATTAAGACCTTGCTCTAGACCCTAGGTGGTAAACAAGCCACATAAGTATTCACAGTGTGGTAAGTTCTACAATGGATAAGTGCATATTATGTTGTATATCACAGATTTAATATTTTTCTTTGAAAAAATATGGAGATTAAAAATGCATGACTTCTTTGAGGGGGAAAACAACTAAATTCTATTAGTAGTTAAGTGTATATTTTTGTTCTAATAATTACAAATAGGAGTATTTCTCTCATTGAGAGACTAGACTGCATCAGTGCTATGCTTAGCAATACAATCTGTTTCATCTCCTAATATAGATTAGACAATCAATATATCTTAGTTTCTTCTAGCTTAATAATTTTGAAGTGTCTCCAGACACTAATTAAAAATAGAAATTCTGACAAAAAAAGTGCATAAATGGCAGTTGAGTGCTGCTGGCTGATACAAACACAAAAGCACAAATTAGATTGGATGACACATATATATTGATTTGTGCATTGGTTTTATTAATGCCACTGACCCTGACCCCTAATCATAAATGCCTGAACCAAAAGTTCACACACCCTGTCTCAAGGTAAATGCCTTAGTCTGATTAGGCTAGTATAAGAAAATACCTTAGACTGGATAATTTGTAAGCACCAGAAATTTATTGCGCACAGTTATGGAGGCTGGGAAGTCAAAGATCAAGAAGTCAACAGACGTCTTGATTTCAAAATGTAAAATTTTGAAATTCAGTATTTGCCGATGACCCATTCCTCAGAGACAGCGCTTTCTAGTTGTCCTCAAATGGTCAAACGATCAAACCAGCTTCCTCAAGCCTCACTTACGAAGGCACTAATCCCATTCATGAGAGCAGAGTCCTCGTGACCAAATCACCTCTCAAAGGCCTCACTCACCTCCTAATATTATCACAATGGGGATTGAATGTCAACATATGAATTTTTGACAAGACACAAACATTCGGAACATGGCACTAGGATAGAGACTGGAAAAACTTTAATGGAGGCACACAGATGATAAGGGAGAGAGCAGTATAAAGATGCCCCCATGAAGCTGTTCCTCCCAAAGGCTGCTTGTATAACTCTTCCTTCATGCTTGTAAACTGCCTGCACATAATTGTTTATCTTAGTTTGAGATGCCCAGAATTCCACAGACTGAGTGGCTTAGACAATTCAAATTCCTTCGCACTCTGGGAAGTCTGAGATCAGTGTGCCAGCGTGGTTAGGTTCTAGTGAAGGCCCTCTTCCTGGTGATGGCCTCACGTGATCTTTGTTGGCAGTAGAGAGTGTGCGTATGTCTCCCTTTTTATAAGAACAATAATCCATCATGAGGTCCCCAAACTTGTGACTTCATCTGAACCTAAATACCAGAAGGCTCACCTCCTATACCATCCCCATGGGGGGGTTAGGATTTTAATGTAAAATTTTGGGAAAGACGCAAACATAATCTATAACATTGTTTCTCCAGTTAGTCACAATCAGTAGGTATTTTGACTGGATCTTGAACGAATCTACATTAATATACCTAATTTAGAAAAATCCTCAACAAACCAACATTTATTGTAAAAAAATATTAAATTTTTTCTTAGATGCTAAACTCTTAGTGTGCACAGGAGCATGTTCTATACACATAATTTTTCTTTGGAGTGTTTGTAGCAATTAAATATTACCGAATAGCTTCATAGAGAAGCTGTTACTGCTACTATCAAAAATCACAGAAATAATAAACTTAAAAATATCAATACAAAGACAAAAATTTCAAAATTAAAAGTATTTTTAAGATTGAAACAATTTCATCTTCTTCACTCTTCAATTCTACAAATCATATGAATCAAGGATTCATAAAGAATGAATGAATGGTATATAATGAGAGCATTGCTTCTATTCTCTGAAAGGATTCAAAACATGCCCATTCTAGTGGTGCTGGAAGAATTAAAATTAAACCAGAAAATGTACTTTGCAGCCACCTTAAAAATCTTTGTTTTTATTACCTCGTAATAGAAGGCAGTAATCTAAAAGTAAAACCCTAAAGTGTTTTTTCTTGTACAGAATTTGAACTTCTTTAGTACTAGATATTTTCAAACGAAGAAGGAAAGAACGACAAAAATTCTAAGAATGTACTTGTATATTTTCATCATTTAGGAATTGCAAAGATTATGATCTTATTTATTTACCTTTACTACATCAGCTAGAAACCTCTCTCCTTACCTCGTTTGATTCTTAATCACTTTGAATACATGTGAGGCTTGAATTTTAGAGATCTATATCTTTAAAGGTAGCTACATGAAATGAATGCATTATTTTATATTAACAGTCATTTTCCATTAAACTAAGAAATCAATATGTCCCTGTTAAACTTCCAAGTTCATGGAGTACAGTTGAGGTTATCCATGGGACATTCAGACAAGGCATATGCACATTAATCACCAGCTGCATGTTGCAATTAAAATTCATAACTACAGTACCTTAAAACACATGCCTCTTGGCATACTAAAAGCACGTGGCCATCATTCATTTCCTAAATGAATACAATGATGTCACCATTCTTATCACCACTAAACTTCCAGGTATAATTTTAGGAAATTAGAAGACAATAAGTATATTGATGAAGAACAGTGGAAAATTTGCAAATCCAAATTAGAGTATGTGTTCATTCCTAACCTGATGAAATCTCGCACTTTCAAAAGAGTGAGGAATGTCACAGACACTAAAGAAATTTCCTTTTCTTTCTTCCTCTAAAGAGGATGCATTTTGAAGAAATTTAGTGTTCTTTCACTATATAGTTATAATAATGAGAATGATGTCAACCTTTAATTTGTCTTTTCCAAAAATTTTAATTAGAAAGAAAAAAAAATGCCCTGTGACCAGGGACCAGTCTGTTATGTAGATTATTTACCACACTAAATTTCTAAACATTAATTGAATATTATTATTAACAGTGATGTGTCCCATTGGCAGAGGACAGATCTCCTGGGCATATTACTTGGAAAGTAGAAATATTGTCCATATATTATTTAATTCACATTTTAATTTAATTGATGATGATAACAACTAGAAATCATGGAGGTTTATGGGGAATCATCATTTGCCCTTCTATTCCCTCATTAGTCCAGATGGGAATTTATTATGTACATGCTACTATCTGGAAAATATTACATAAAGATGTTGCCAGAGGTAAAATTATGAAGACTCATCTACCTAACATACAAGAAATAGAACAAAGAGACTCTTTCTGTTAGTTAAACTGTTTACACTTAAAGTAAAATCTTTTTCCGCGTTTGCTATGTAGAGGTCTGATATAACACCAGATCACATGTCTGTACAGGTTCTGAGCATTCATTGCCTCATCTATTCTACAAGAACACTGAACTAGCAAGCGAGCTCCTTGAGGAGCAAAGAGTAAACAGATAGCAACAGTGTCCTTTGATGAGTGCCATCTTGGAAGGATATAAACAATACAGTTGTAGTCACCCAACCTAGGGGGAAGGGAGAAGGGGCAGGATGGGCAACAAAGACTGTTTCTCTATTGCCTTGGCTTCTGGAGTTGGAGACACCTGAATGTGCCTGCCTATGGTGTATGGCCTTGGTAAATAGCTTACTCTTTCTCTATTACCTTCACTTGAACTGGAAATGGTAATATTAAATATCTCACAGTTGTGAAAAAGTAATGAATGAAATACATGAATTCCACTTAGCTTACTGACTCAGGGAGTGCAAAAGAAATGCTGTTGCTATTAATATTGTTGTAATTATTTTTGATCTTTTGTATTATTATTAATAATAATACATCGTATCTTCTTTTTTGATTTTTACAAAATTAACAGGTAATATCCAACTCACGTATTTTATTCCATTTAAGAGGTAAAGAAAGGTGCTCATAGGATGTTGATGACTTGCCCGAAGACAAAAGCTGGAAAATGACAGGGTCTAGAATAAAACTGAGTTGCTTAACTCCGTTTCCTGCTCTATAATAACCGTAGCTGAACCATGTTATAGTGTGAGTTCTTGACAACCATATTTTATATTATGTGAATGACTATGTTGATTGCTTCAGCAATTCCTACAAAACACATTGGGCGGCCACATAGAGTTTCTGGGGTTAAATAATACGTACTACTAACTGTCCATCTATATCTTACTCACAATCTCTCTCTTCTCCATTGATTTCTGGAATGGAGCATTTATTAATCCTCATCCACTGTTGCTCTGGAAAGTTTCATCTTGAGATTGCATCATTATACATTTAGTATATACCAAATAACTTACGCCTTCACTGATTCACAAGTATTTTAACACTCTGATATTTTTTAGGAAGCATGACTACTTCACATTCATTAGATTTTTAAAATATATTTTTAAAAGTTTGAGGTGTATGTTTCATTACACAAGTGCAAATATATGTTTCTGGGCTATGCATTCAAGTAGAAGGTATCTAAGAAGTCTACTAATTTTAATTAATTACCTCATGGTTAAAACTCTTGAATTATTTTTAAATAGAAAATAACCAAAATTTTATTTTAAAAGAAAGAATGCCACGAAATTATATATTTTTGTACAGCAATAACTAGTTATGTAAAATCATTAAGCTCCTGGGTATTGGGGTGTGTGTGTGTGTGTGTGTGTGTGTGTGTGTGTGTGTATTAGATACGTGCCCAGGAGCAGTTTTTTTTTTTTCTAACTATTGAAGGTTAATTTTGAATATGGGCATGAGGGAGTAAACTTCATTCTTAACTATGTTTCATTTTTTTCTAACCTAAGAAAGAAAAACCTGGTAGTGTGAAAGCATTTTGCTAAGTTCCATGCCTGAGTAGTATATTGTCAGGTAATTAGTGGAGATCATTGCATTGCATGCTGGGTAGAATAAAGGCTACAAGATCGGGATCTGTCACATTGCTTCACTTGTAATGAATTTCTGAAATAATTTTTAACGATGCTGCGTATTAAGCTATAAAAGGAGCAATTTGTGAATGTTTTAGAGCTAGCAACTGATTTTAACTTTTAAAATTATCTAAATGATTCTGAACATTCCTCCCTTCCAAAGATCTATAAGTAAAGGAATACAAGTATATTTCCAAAAGTGTCACTATATATAAATAAGATCTGAAACATTGTGATTGTTTCGAATTTTTAGAAATCTGGTAATTTCTTACGCTAGGTTTCACATTGGATTTATTAGATAGAATTAGGAGATTGTTTGTTTTTGTTGAATTTTGTACAAATTCAACCTTAATGCATATTTCACTATGAAATAGGGGCAGAATTTACTTATAATAGTTATCTTTCAGTTTGGTTTCTATATCTGACAGTATGACGTGAAATCCATCAAACAGTAAAACAGAAGGAAAAAATCTCTAAGCATATACATTCATGGAAACATAAATCAAACTGCAAACCCTACAGTGTTAAGAAAATATGAATCTCTTTACCCAGTAATGGAATCACCTTGAATTCCTTAAATCAATAGTTCACTGAACCTGAAGAACAATTTTCAAGCACTGGCACATATGTAATCTGGTTTATGCAATGTGCTAGAACTTGTTCAATAGGAGAACTTAGTTCAGCTGTTAGAAGAAAAATGTCTTTACAATACAGACTGCTTAAACACAAGATACTAGTAAACATCAAAATTTCAGAATATTGCTGTTATCACATCAATATTTGTGGACATTGCCTAGGTACTTAATAATTTGGGAAGAAAAGAATAGTGCTAGTAAAACTCTTAAAAAGCATTATAAATAAAATCTTCATTGCCCTTAAAAGTTAAATAAGTCTTATTAATATATGTATGATTGTTTTTCACTTTAAGCAAAAGGGTGGACAGAATACAACATACACAGTAGTAGTCTCTTATATGGTATACAACAGAGATTCTATTTAAAATTTCAAGTGTATATTACAGGCTTCCTAGAACTCAGACTATTCTAAAACTTAATAGGAACTAGTTATCTTTTGAAACCATTTACAAGCTTAACTCCAAAGAAATATTTTTTGTCTGTCTAAAGTGGAATTATCTTATAAGCAGTCCTCTAAAACCCTAATTTTTCTATACTTTTGAAAGTTTTTAACTGGAATATTAATTTTGAAGAAAAAGTGGGTCACTGAGTACACTTAGGTAAAGAATGAGTTTTCTCTGTAGTTCCATTACTCTCATTAAAACCTTCCTCCCCTCGGAAACAAAACAAAACAAAACAAAACAAAAAACTATTACTAACTTGTCATTGATATTAACGAATAAATTAACAATTTTGCTATCTTCCAAAGTTAAGAAGAAAAATTCACAGCCATGCCTAATATCACCCAGTGAGATGATCCATAAACAAAGGTTTTCTGTAAAAATGTAACTGAGGAACTCACATTGGCTTCTCTTTTTTTCTACAGTTTTCAAACTGTAATGAATTTTTTATTATCATTCATTTAATTCCATGTAGGTTTATTCTTGCTGATAACATGATCTATTGTTCTCTGAGCCATGCTGAGATTGCCATTTCTTAAACAGACAGCACTTATTGGAAATTAAACCTCTACTAATGTATTATAATTATTACTTGAGGGTAATTTGCTGCTCCAGCAGGGAGTCACAGCCAATGTGATGGTAACGTTTCTTCCAGAGAGCTGTTAATATTTCTTCTACGCTGAAATCCCACATAATGGATCTTGCCTAAGGCTGATTAATGATTTCAGAATTGGAACAGTGATTTGTAGCTAAATCAGTCCTCACTGGAGGAGATTCAGGGTTATTTCAGTCAATACTGTTAAATAAGTGTAAACAGTAACTTCAGTAACACGCATGTAATCTAGTAGGTAAGAAAGAGTAGCAATAAAAGGAAGTAAGTAATGGTAATGCTGCAGTTTCTTCATTTCATTTATGCTTATAACAGATACAGGGAAGAAACACACTGCAGTGTCATCAAACCCATGGAATTACTTCACTGCAACACATTTTTTTTCTGCATTGAAAAAGCAATTTCCCAAACAAGTAAAAGCAAATTGAGCTAAGTGCCTAAAATCAATCAGCATCTTTCCCTCCTTTCTTTCCTTTATATCACCTTTTTCGCTAAAGAAGAAATTGGACAAATAACTTGGAATGAAACTTGGGCAAGAGAAATTTCAAGTATGGAAAAAGGTTTTGTTTAGCATTATACTCTACAAGCACACAGAGTTCCAACATTGTCCATGCTGTCCAAGCTCCAGGGATTTCATCTTCACCTGAAATGAGGCAGGGCAGAGACATCGCGAGAAGCAACCTCGAGATTTCCTTGCCCGGAGGCCTACGTGAGGAATGTATAGAAACAAGACTCTCTAGTCACTGAACTTAATTCTTCTTTGTTAATGTAAAGTCAATATCAATAAAAACGCAGTGATACAACTGCAGTTAAGGACAATGTTACAGACCTCAAAGTGCATCTTTCAATTTGTATTTCACTAGGGAGTCCTGTCTCCCATGATCCAGAGATTTTTAAACATCGTTATGTGCATTGTCTGTCTGACGTCCTTGGCTTTTAAAAAAATACTCTTTAAATCATTGTTTTCCTAATTTTTGAGGGTACATAGTAGGTGTATAAATTTATGGGACACACGAGACGTTTTGATTCAGGCATGCAATGCACAGTTATCACATCATGGAGAATGGGATATCCATCCCTCAAGCATTTATCCTTTGAGTTACAAACAATTCAATTACTTTCTTTATAATATACAATTAAGTTGTTATTGAATATAGTCACCCCTGGATTTTGACTATCAAATTTAATTAAAAAGCAGCTTCTGACTAATATTGTAAGAAAAACAAATACTTGTGAGTTAAAAGGTGAGGATCTAGATATACACTGATTGTGAGCACAGCCATTCAAATGATTGTGAAGTCAAAGTGAGAACTGCGTATGCCATTACCAGCTAAATAACATAATTCCAGGTAAAACATAAAAGATGGGCTGCCACGTATTCTTAGGTTTTCAAATGCCTAGCAGAATCTAGACTCAGAGAAATCTCTCAAAGAAATGTCAATGCATTTTGTAAAATGAAACTAGAGCTATAGCAATTGGTGTTAAATTTCTGCAAATTATACCTAGCTTCCTTTCTACTTGCGACTTCATTGTATACTAAACAGCTCTTTCCCACACATCTCTCTCACACACACTTGTGCATATACACACAGATCACTTGAGTCAATGGCTTTTATTCTTCAATCAGAATCAGTACAAAAGCGTCATGCCCAGCCACTTCAGCCGAGGCTCCAAGAGTGTGGCCGGCCGGGTCCTCCAAGCCCTGGAGGGGCTGAAAATGGTGGAAAAGGACCAAGATGGGGGCCGCAAACTGACACCTCAGGGACAGAGAGATCTGGACAGAATCGCCGGACAGGTGGCAGCTGCCAACAAGAAGCATTAGAACAAACCATGCTGGGTTAATAAATTGCCTCATTCGTAAAAAAAAAAAAAAAAAAAAAAAAAAAAAAAAAAAGAATCAGTACAAAAGCACACCTTAGCCTTTACTTAAATCAATACAAAACAGTTTCCCAATTGATAGAACCAGACACGACACGTGGGTTTTGTTGTTGTTGTTGTTGTTTTCCTCCAATAGGCTAAGAAAGTCAAGTGCAAAGAGGAAAATTTCCCCCTTTGATAATAAAAATAGTTTTTTGACAGACCTTCAATAAAGACCTCTACATACATTTTATGGAGGTGATTTAAAGTCAAAATTCTTGAGTTCATAGCCCATCAGTCTGTGTTTTTAGTAGCTTTATTAAGACACAATTCATATATCATTTGCCTACTAACATGTACAATCATTTGTACAAATATTCACTGTCATGAAACCATTCCTACAATCCAATTTTAGACTATTTCATCACCTCAACCTATATTCATACTTTCTTTTTTTTTTTGGGATGGAGTCTCGCTCTGTCGCCCAGTCTGGAGTTCAGTGGCATGTTCTCGGCTCATTGCAGCCTCCACCTCCTGAGTTCAAGTGATTGTCTTGTCTCAGCCTCCCAAGTAGCTGGGACTACAGGCATGTGCCACCATGCCCGGCTAATTTTTGTATTTTTAGTAGAAATGGGGTTTCACTACGTTGGCCAGGATGGTCTCAATCTCCTGACCTCGTGATCCACCTGCCTTGGCCTCCCAAAGTGCTGGGATTACAGGCATGAGCCACTGTGCCCAGCCCCATATCCATACTCTTAATCCACACCCCCTGTCACTCAGTACTGAGCAAACATTAATTTATTTTCTGTTTCTATCCATTTGCCTATCCTGGATATTTCATAGAAACAGAATAACATAGTATGTGGTCTTTTCTGACTGGTTTATTTCACCTACTGTGTTTTCAAAGTTCATCCATGTTGTAACATGCATCATTCTTTCTTTTTTATTGCCAAATAACATCTAATTATGTGGATAGAACACATCGTGTTTATCCATTCATCAGTTGGTGGACATTTGGGTTGTTTCCACTCTTTCAGTATTATGATTAATGCCATTACGAACATGTGTGTACTAGTTCATATGGACGTATGTTTTTATTTTTCGTGTATATGCTTAGGAGTAGAATTGCTGGGTCATACTGTAGTAATTATAGTTGGCATATTGAAGAACCACTAAACTACTTTCCAAAGCAGCAAGGTTATATTACATTTTCATAAACAAGGTGTGAGGATTCCACCTTTCTCCACATTCTTATCCACATCTGCTACTGTCCTTCTTTTTGATTATAACTACTGTAGTGGATGTGAAGTGGTATTACATTGTGATTTTTATTTGCATTTCCTTAATGACAAATTATATGGAATGTCTTTTTATGTGCTTATTGGGCATTTTGTTTTTTTAAATAAATATATATATTTTTTCACCCAGTTTCAATTTTTTGTCTTATTTCTGAGTTGTAAAAATTCTTTTTATATTCTAGATACATGTCCTTTATCATGTATTTGATTTAAAAATATTTTCTCCCATACTATGGGTTGTCTTTCACTTTAGTGATGATGTCTTTTGATGCACAAATGCTTTTGATTTTGATAAAGTCCAATTTACCTAAATTTTATTTGGTCATTTCATTTGGTATCATGTTCGAGAAGTCTTTGCCTAACTAAAGGTCATGAAGATTTACTGCTGCGTTTTATTCTAAGAATTTTGTAGTTTTAGCTCTCAAATGTTGCTCATAATGCATTTTGAGTTTTTTTTTGAATATTATGAGGAAGGAGTGCAACTTTATATTTTACATGTGGATATCCAGATGTCTCAGCAACATTTCTTGAAGAGTTTTTACTACTGAACAATGTAATTGCCTCTTCTAAGCCTCTGTCTCTTAATCAGTAGGATGGGGGTGATGGATAAAAGTGCCTCATTCACTGAGTTGTTTTCAAGATTTAATTCAATTCAATAATACATATAAAATGTCTAACATTGTTTTAATACATAGTACTTGCGCTTTAGCTCTTAACAGATCTCTACATAACCTGTTTCTTATCATAACCTATTTCTAACCCAAGGGTTGTCTGCTCACTATAACGCTTGCTGTCATGGAAAATATTCTGTTGTTAAAAATACTCTCTTTTTCCTTATCCCTCTGCCTCAAAAGTTGTCTCTGTATGAATTTCTCACTTAGCTACCACTGAAATACCTGATGAGGTAATTCATACTTAAAAATGAAAAATGGGCCAGGTGCGGTGGCTCATGCCTGTAATCCCAGCACTTTGGGAGGCTGAGGCACGTGGATCACGACATCAGGAGGTCGAGACCACCCTGACCAATATGGTGTCTGTACTAAAAATACAAAACTTAGCTGGGTGTGGTGGCCTGTGCCTGTAATCCCAGCCTCTTGGGAGGCTGAGGCAGGAGAATCGTTTGAACCAGGGAGTCGGATGTTGCAGTGAGCTGAGACTGAGCCACTGTACTGCAGCCTGGCAATAGAGTGAGACTCTGTCTAAAAAAAAAAAAGAAAGAAAAAAATGAAAAAATGATAAAATAATTTTATTCTTTCACAGACTTATGTTGTTATTATGTTGAGACAAATATAGCACTGTAAAATTCCTCCACACTTTTTTGTTTTGTTTTGTTTTTTTGAGACAGGGTCTCACTCTGTTGCCCAGACTGGAGTGCAGTGGCATGATCTCGTTTCACAGCAACCTTAGCTTCCTGGGATCAAGTGATCCTTCTGCCTCAGCCTCTCAAGTAGCTGGGACTACAGGCACAAGCCACCAACGCCCAGGATATATATATTTTAAATTTTTTTGTAGAGATGGGGATTTTCCATGTTGCCCAGACCAGTCTCAAACCCCTGAGCTCAAGTGACCCGCCTGCCTCAGCCTCCCAAAGTGCTGGGATTACAGGCGTGAGCCACTGTGCCTGGCTTATGCTCCACGTATATTTTAAGTTTGCTTTATAATCCTGTGTTATCATTTATTCATTTGTATATTAAAGGCTTCCAAATGATGTGTCCTCTATTAACATAAAAAAGATTATCTGAATATAGTAAAATGTTGATTTATTACCAACTATGTAATCAAAAAGAAGAGCAAATACAGAAGGAGATGTTAATCACAAAAAAAAGCTATATCTCTTTCATAATCTTGCTAAGTTTCATGTCTCTTGTAGGATATTGTGCATTTTTGAAAGATGCCTTGAGATGGCAAATTCTCTAAGCCAAAGAAAGTCTATGAGAATAGAAAGCACCGAGAATTTATAATTAGCTTCATGTACTGCATTTGTAACTGTGTGACTGACAGGACTCTGTTCTCCTACATAGTCCCGTTTCATTGTGTGAGAGTAACAACTGGCGTCCAGGAGATTCATGAGAATTAAATGAGATAGTGTAAGTGGAATGCTGTCAAGATGTAGGGCATTAGATAAAATAGATAGTCACAAGTTAATTCCAGCTTGGGAAAGAAAAATTTGGATAATTTAGAATAAAATTGTTATTTGCCAATGTAAACATATAATTATTTTAACATGTTTAAAGCATCTTAATAAGTCATGTGGGTATAATGATAAAGGAGAATATAATTGCAGAATTACATGAATATTCAAATTATTTTCACATCTTTTGAATTTAAAAAATAGTAAATTATTTGAGCTAGAAATTGCTCCCTTCCACTTTACATTTGTCTGGTGCAGATTTTTAGATCCATTGGCCAACTAATAGTGGATCCCGCAGCGATGGAACATTTTCTATTATATTTTTTTCTCTGTAACGAATAATACCATCTGGCAACCTGAGTGTTTTTCTCATCATTACAAGTCAGAGGAGTGTGTAATTATCTCATTGAAAGGAAACTTCTGAAGAAAAGCAAATGTAAGAAACATTCTTGTTGCACTGGATGAAAAAAGTGTGCCAAAAATAATAGGATGTTGTATAACTTTATATAAAGCTACAAAAAATAAACACAAATACACATTATCAAAGAAAGCATAATGCTGTATATTACGAATTACTGATATCTTATATTGAGGCTTTTGACATACAGGTTAGAACTCTGTGAGAATCTCACTCTTGAATTAATTAGGAAGAGAGTATTTTGAATGCTAGAAAAACTGCCAATTAATGTTTATTTAATAATTTTTGAATAGGCGTTAAATGATTGATTTCAAAGTGCAATAATATAGTCTGCTTTGTAACTAGAGCTGTGAAAAATATTCACAGCCTGAATTAAAAGGAGAAATGTTAAGAAGAGGAAGGGGATTGTCTAAAAAGCAGTATAAAAATCTCTATAATTATGTTAACATCATGGACAATCTCTAGTATTCTAGTATATATGAAGAATACATATCTTCTCTCCAGGATATTTCAATTACTTGGAAACTGTCCTGGTTTCAAACTTTTGGAATTGTAGATATTCTGTTGTGGGCACATAAGAAGGAAAGAGGGAATAGATGGATAAAGCATGGTGTGATGAGAGCTGTTGGGCTTAATTTGCACCAACATTGTCATAATGCTTTTGGCCCTCAGCTAACAGTAGAAGTGTGTATGCCACATTATAATGGATATACTGGAAAAAGTCCTGTTCTTAGAACCCTTACAAGGATGACATATGTGGAATAGGTACACAATATACAGGGTACATCTTTGAAGCCTTTTCCCAAAGCTACAGTGAAAGTGTTACAAATAGCAAAATAAAAATGAGTAAAATTGGAAGATCCTTCCCCACAGTAAGTGCAAATACATAACTAGGAAGTTGACCCATATTTTTTTTGTTTCAAAAGTATTTATTCCTATATATTGCAAGAACTTTAGAGGAAAACAGGAAAAAAAAAAGGAGAAAAAAGCTTAAATTGATTGGGATAATAGATGAAGACCAAGCTAGACAGGTTTGTGTCAAAAATCTTAGTTTTTAAATATTCATTTTGATTGAAATCATATTAAATTTTAAAAAACTATTCACAGATAAGGAGCTGAGTTGGAAGTGATGAAGTGTAGGGTTTTGTATCAAAGTAGAAATACGATGTGATCTTGACACAATGTGACAGAGATTGGTGGACAAAGTCATGGGTACAAATAATTATAATAAAATTTATTTTGTGAAATTCTATAATTTAGCTATAAAATACATGAAAGAAGAGGAAATTTCTAACCCCAAATTTGAATTTCGGAAGATAAATAGCACAGAGATAATGGTATTTCACCTGGTTTTCAAAGATAGATTTAGATGGCTATGAAAAGGGAGGAATTACTTTTCTGAAAGTGGATTGAAAGAAATAAAAATTGCATGTGACTTGAATTGTTTTCCTTGTTTCAGTAAGAAGGCACTCACAAACAGAAATATGAAGAATTACCAAAGTACTATTAATGGAAGTCAATGTATTGCATAAAACTGTGTTGTATACTATGAAACATCTTTTTGCTGGTTTTTTTTTGTTTGTTTGTTTTCCTTGGCTTTAGTGAATCTTCTAAATTAAATATTCGTCCTGATAATAACTCAATGATAAAACAGGGTATGGGAATTTTAAGTGATCTTCAACATTATCTATTCACAGTACTGTATCCAGTAGGATAATTTTTAATGGCAATCCAAGTTTTATTACACACTTTGGCTAAAAAGGAATGCATAATATTTTAAAGAGGCCAATGGTATAATTGAAAAGCTGTAATTGTTAGCAAGCATTTCATTAAATTTACTTATTCCCTGACTCAATCTAAATCTACCTTCTGGAGATACAGATAAAATTATTATATATCACATGACAGCAAGTATATAAAGTCAAGGAGAGAAGGAGGATATAACATAAGGAACAGAACAGTGTGGCAGGAAGAGAAATGAACTGAAAAATACAATGATAGACATTCTGATAACCTTTTTGTAAGTTCAGGAAAATCCCTTAACCTTTCTTTTGTGCCGTTTGCACAAATCACTTAGTCCCTCTGTGCTTGATACTTACTTTAGGGGTATTATAAAATTCTTATTTCTGATTAAAAATCACTAGCTGGGTATTTTGTTAATCATTCTCATTATTTAAGATTTTATTATTCTCTTGTAAACAGACTCAGTCTTTTCACTATTTCTCATGAGACAGTTTTCAGGTCATGCACCATCCTTTATCTTCTCATGGGACACCATGGTTAATGTCTCTCAGACTGGGTTGTCCAGAACCAAACCCAATACCATAGATGGACTGATCCATGCAATGAGTTTTATTTCCTTTTAGCTAGATATGATATTTTGTTGAAACTACTTAGCATTTATCTATGTTTTTTAAAAATATTTTTTTCCTTAGCAATTGCTCATCTATAACTTGCAGGAAATTCAACAAAATCATAAAGTGTTTTAAAGTCACAGTCATGTAGCTAAACATATAACACTTTAAGCAGAAATATAAAACTATACATGTATTTCTTGCATAGAACTGAAAAAAGCCTGTGCTTCAATTGGGCATTCCTTATTTTTTACATTCCTTAGTTCCTGTCAATCTTGGAACCATGTTAACTATGAGCTAGATGATATTACTATTAGTTAACTTGACACATCATCTAGCTCATAGTTCACTATCTTTTACTCCAAGATCCAGTGAGAAGTTGCTCCCCAGCTGGAGAAATTGGAGATTTGGGACTAGGACCATGGCTCTGCCATTTACTACCTATGTGATCTCAATTCATTCAAACTCTGGTTTACTTCTGTTAAAAACTGCATCGTAATACCTAACTGAAAGGTTTGAGTACACAGAAAACACATCTTAAACTTTTAATGTAATAATTTCCATTCCACAAAGTCCAAGAGGTTCTCACAAATCTTTCCTCAAATCTTACCCATCAGGCTTTAAACCTGTTCGAATAGGATCATCTGGGCCTATAATGCCTCCAGTGGAAGCCATTTGCAATCTTTGAGATTCATTTTTTCCTACAAGGCAAAATGGAAGTATCACTTTCCCTGACTGTAGTAGTGCCATTTGGCTTACCCCGTCCCCCACACTGATTGTCACCCTTTTCTTAAATTCTAGCAAGAGTTCCTGACACACTGTAAATGTTCACTAAATATTAGTAAAAATGATAAATAGAAGAACAGGAAAAAAGAAGGATAAATAGAAAGGAAGAAAAAAGGTAAGAGGAAAGAAATACATGTTTTTCTTTTCCTCCTATTTCACTTTAACTCTCACATAATTAATAATAATTAACATAATTAATTATGTAGGTAATTAACATAATTACCTACATGGTGATATAGTTTGGATATTTGTCCGCTCCACATCTCATGTTGCAATCTGATCCCCAATGTTAGAGGTGGTACTTGCTGTGAGGTGGTCTGGGGGCGGATCTTTCATGAATAAATTAGTGCAGTAGTTGCGGTGGTAACGAGTCAGTTCTTGCTCTATTAGTTCCCACAATAACTGATTGTTGAAAAGAGTCTGACAGCTCCCTCCATCAGCTCCCCTTCCTCTTCCACCATGAACTGAAGTAGTCTGGCGCCCTTAACAGATGCAGATGGTGGTGTCCAGGCTTCTCATACAAGCTACAGAGCTATGAGCCAAGTAAACTTCTTTTTTGAAAATAAATTATCCAGCCTCGGGTATTCCTTAGAGTAACACAAATGGACTAACCCATGTGGCATTTCAACTACGTGCCTCCATGGCTTCTTCACTTCATGGATCATGGGTCATTGAAGGTAGGCCTTTTGTTTAATTAATGTCTATCAGTTCAATGATTACCACCATGATGAATGGGAATGTTAGGTGCAATATATTAAAGAGGGAAAAAAAAGGAATGCACATCAAACGTGTGCTCCTGTAGAAGGATTTTAAAGTTCAATTAGTTTAGTTCTTCCTTGGGCTACAAATGGGACTGGGATAGCAGCATTGAAGGTATCAGCTGACAATGGACGCTACAGAATGATGACAGTGTTCTTTTGATGAAGTTGTCACTCAACATGAAAAAAAGCAACAAAATTATTAGAGAACCCTTGTATGATTCCAGTGATTGCTTTATTTTCTTTCCTGCATGTTCATAATATATTTGTAAAATTGTATTCAAAAGTTTTTACCATTTTTAAGCTAACCAGAGTTAAGCTAACCAGAGTTAAGCTTACCATTTTTTTTCCTGAATAAACCATTTTTTCCTGAATAAACCATTGCCTCCCATTTGTTTTTCCTGCCATTTCTAACATGCTTTTCTTTATTCTCATGATGAACAGACATTTCACCACAGATTTTCAATTAAAGTCGGTTTGAGATTTGAATTCCCACCAAACACTAAATATTATTATTCTCTTTTGACTTACTCCATGCTTTGTTTTCTTTTTAATTTCTTTTTATTTTATTTTTTCTTGACATAGGGTTTTGCTATGTTGCCTGGGTTGGTCTTGAATTCCTAGGCTCAAGCCATCTTCCTGCTTCAGCATCTAGAGTAGTTGGGACGACAAGCACACACAACCGCTTGCAGCCATGCTTTGTTTTCTTCTCAGAGTTTGCACTACCTCTGAACATGTCTTATGATGGTTCTATTTAATTGGCAAGGGAAAAGTCATTTTGTCTTTATTCATTTATTCTTCAAATTCTCATATGGCACCGTATTGCAAGCCATATGCAGTGCTAAGTGCGGGGTAGACAGCATTGAGCAAAAAAAGAAGCCTCACTGCCTTGGCAGCTTGTGAGAGTGTGTAGGGGCTGGCGGGGGTGTGGACAGGGAAACTTCTCATCCAGCCAAAGTGGTCATGGGGACCAATAAAGGAGGAAGTGAGAGAGAAGGAGACTTAGATTGGGGCTTTATATTATCTTTCTAAAGTAAGCCTTTTCTTTCAAAAATGACAATGATTTTTGAAAATTTGAAAAAAAAATTAGAAAATGAACATTATTCGTAATGTTGTACTCATAAACCCAATATCCAGCTTGATTCATTCAAACATTATTTATAGAGATAATGTATATAAATTTCTATATGCATGAATTATACAACATAATACATGTGTTTTATTTAATAGGATATTATATTCTTTATGCTCTATAATTTAGCAATTGAAATATGTTTATTGAAGTTATATATATATGTATTATCTGTCTGCATATACAAATGAGGAGTATTTGCTTTCTTATAAAATCCATTTTTAGACTATTAATTTGATGGCTGCAGAATTGTACACTGATTCATGACTTATCTATTCCATTATTTTGACATATTTAGTTATTTCATCAATTTTTTTAAGTATTTATTTATTTATTTATTTGTTTATTTAGAGAAAGGATTTCACTCTGTTGCCCAGGCTGGAGTGCAGTGGCGTGATCATAGCTCATTGCAGCCTTAAACTACAGGGCTCAAGCAATCTTCCTGTCTCAGCCTCCAAAGTAGCTGGACTACAGGCACACACTACCATACCCAGCTAATTTAAAATTTTTTTTTGTAGAGATGGGGTTTTGCTTGGTTGCCCAGGCTGACCTCTTTCATCAATATAACACAATAATATCATATATATTTTAACCTTAGGATCAATGTCAAAATTGCTGGATACGGAGAAGAAACACTCTCAAATCATCAACTTAAAATAACAAATTGCTTTTGAGAATGATCACATTTTCTTTACAATCTCCATCCATGATTTCTCTACTTAGAAATCCTTCTACATTCCAAAATCTAATAAAACCCTTCACTTGATTATGCTGTTGATAGTCTCAAATCTATACTAATATTTTTAATTGTTATGTTAACTTAGGTGAGAATTTATCTTTAATTGCTCTCAAATAATTAACTGCTTAATACAATTGCCAAATACTCTGTTGTTTTTCTATTTGTTTAGGCCACATTTGTTATGTGATTATTCTGTTTCTAGAACTGGTTTCTTATCAATTTTTTTGCAAGAGTATTTCTATTTCTGTATTTTTTTATTTAGTTAACTGAAGAGTTACTTTTTAAAGGTAAGGCTAAACTTTGTTATGTTTTAAAATTAGAATAACTTTATATTTGCAAGATAGTGCAGTTTTCTTCCACCCCTTGTACACCTCTTTCAATTTCCTTTTAAATTAATGTTGTAAGTTACTATGGCATATTTTATATATATATATATATATATATACACACACACATACTTTTACTTTAAGTTCTGGGATACGTGTGCAGAACGTGTAGGTTTGTTACATAGGTAGACACGTGCCATGGTGATTTGCTAGCCTATCAACCTGTCATCTAGGTTTTAAGCCCTGCATGCATTAGGTGTTTGTCCTAATGCTCTCCCTCCCCTTGCCCCCCACCCACCGACGGTCCTGGTGTGTGATGTTTCTCTCCCTGTGTCCATCTGTCCTCATTGTTCAACTCCCACTTATGAGTGATAAAATGTGGTGTTTGGTGTTCTGTTCCTGCGTTAGTTTGCTGACAATGATGGTTTCCAGCTTCATCCATGTCCCTGCAAAGGACATGAACTCATTCTTTTTTATGGCTGCATAGTATCCCATGGTGTATATGTGCCACATTTTCTTTATCTAATCTATCATTAATGGTCATTTGGGTTGGTTCCAAATCTTACTATTGTAAATAGTTCTACAATAAACATACGTTTGTATGTGTACTTACAGCAGAATGAGTTATAATCCTTTGGGTATATACCCAGTATTGGGATTGCTGGGTCAAATGTTATTTCTGATTCTAGATCCTTGAGAAATCGCCACAAATATATAGACAGATGGAACAGAGACATCAGAAATAACACCACAAGTCTACAACCATCTGATCTTCGACAGACCTGACAAAAACAAGCAATGGGGAAAGGATTCCCTATTTAATAAATGGTGCTGGGAAAACTGGCTAGCATATGCAGAAAACAGACATATTTTAAAATTATTTATAATACAGTTTTAAATCTTTATTATTCTAAATTTTCTAGTTTCTTCTTGACTATCTTTGTGTATTCTTTTTAATAAAACATAGCAATAATTTTTTATTGTCACTTTCAATTGAAATTGCTTGGAATTTAGAGATTAAATCTTGGCATTTGCATAACATTTTTAACAACGTCTCAGAATTTAGTATACTATATTCAAGTTTTCTTTGTTGATCTTTAGGAAGATTTTATATTTTTCTTACTGTGTGCTCCGTGCATTTCTTGGCAGAATTTCTTTCCCTAATTGTTCAAGTCTGAAATTATGAATTAAATTTATCTATTTACTATTCTAATTAGCTATCATTTTATGAACACTCATTTTTTATTCAACAATCTTAACCAACACTGGTTCTTTTCAGTTGAGTTTTAAATTAGATAAACCTGTCTGTAAATAGTATTTGTCTCTTAATCCCACCAGAATAGGTTTTAGTGTCCGTCCTTAAAAACATTATTTTTTGGCTGAGCATGGTGCCTCACGCCTGTAATCCCAGCACTTTGGGAGGCCGAGGCGGGCGGATCACAAGGACAGGAGATCAAGACCATCCTGGCTAACACGGTGAAACTCCGTCTCTACTGAAAAATACAAAAAAATTAGCCGGGCGTGGTGGCGGGCGCCTGTAGTCCCAGCTACTCGGGAGGCTGAGGTGGGAGAATGGCGTGAACCCGGGAGACGGAGCTTGCAGTGAGCCGAGATGCGTCACTGCGCTCCTGCCTGGGCGACAGAGCGAGACTCCGTCTCAAAAAAAACCAAAAAAAAACCAAAAAAAAACATATGTATATTCTGAAGAGCACGTTTTTATCTACTCAATTATCTACTCTGAAGTATTTTCCAAATACTTTGGCAAAACACAGTGTTATGGACTAAATTGTGTCCCCTTAAAATGTATATGTTGAAGCCCAAATCCATTGTGAATTTATCTGTAGATAGAGCCTTTAAGAAGGTAGTTAGGTCATAAAGGTGGGGCCCTAATCTCATATAACTGGTGTTCTCATAAGAAAAGACAGAGATACCTGAGATCTCTCTCTGCATGTGCACGAAGAAGGGGCCCTGAGAAGACACGTGGAGTAGGTGGCTATCTCCAAGCCAGGAAGAGAGACATCACCAGAAACCAATCTTTGATCTCAGACCTCTGGCCCCCAGGACTGGAAGAAAGTAAATTTATACCGTGAAAGTCACCCATCCTGAGGTGTTTTTTTATAGCAAGCTGAGCTAATACAATTGAACTCATTTTATATTTTAGAGACTATTCAGATAGGTTACATTCCCTTAATGCCCACATAAAGGCAGGACTTTTTTTTTTTTTTTTTTTTTTTGAGATGGAGTTTCTATCTCATTGCCCAGGCTGGAGTGCAATGGCACAATCTCGGCTCACTGCAATGTCTGCCTCCCAGGTTCAAGCAATTCTTCTGCCTCAGCCTCCCAAGTAGCTGGGATTACAGGCATGCATCACCACACACAGCTAATTTTTGTATTTTTAGTAGAGATAGGGTTTCACCGTGTTGGTCAGGCTGGTTTCAAACTCCTGACCTCAAGTAATCCACTGGCCTCGGCCACCCAAAATGCTGGGATTACAGGAGTGAGCCACCGCGTCTGGCCAAAGGCCAACTTTTTACTAGGAAAACAAAGCTCTACTGATTTATACAATTCCAGACTCACTTAGTCATTGAAACTCATTAAAGCCTGAAAGTACTTAGGGAAGTTTATATGGAAGATCACAACATGTCTTTTTCATGAATGATTGACAGGATGAATTTCCCTAGGCATGTCAATCACAGAAGTTTTAATTGATGCCATTCTCAACTACCATGCATGTTGTTGAAAAGCATTACATTTAGCTGCATTCAATCCCCAGATATATAGTGTGTGTGTATGTGTGTGTATGTGTGTGTGTGTGTGTGTGTGTGAAAGAGAAAGAGAAGATAATTTGACAGTTATTAGAAGTTTGGCAGTTCAATAATAAAAACTAAATAATTCTCATGCACATGCCTTATGGTGGGAAAATAGTGATGAGTTTTATCCATATACGGTTAGGTATAGTTTTTCCATGTAGTTGTGATACTAATATTTCTTTGTGTTTGATGTACATTTCTTATCAAGACAGAAAAAATTGTGTATTCTGTGAACAGCATGCATAAGAATTTACTGATCTGAAAATTAATTTGGTGAATTGCCTCTAAAACAATCATGCAAGCAAGGAAGAAATAAAAGGCTATAAGCACTTACATAGTTCTTCTCATGTGCATCAAAACCTAAAAGTGTAGCCAAACGAGATGATTCAGTCTTACTTATACATCTGATGTGCTTTTTCTTTAACACAAAAGGGTTCTAACATTGCCCACTATCATCTGTCTTTTAGAACTTATTTCTTGTTAGTGATTTAATAGTTAAAAATCTTTAATGTTGTGGTTTAACTTAAAATATAGGTTCATATAGGAAAGCTTTTTTTAGAACAATTATTTAGAAATGATACCAATACATGTGTGTTAACACGATTAACTACAAAGTGGAATTTCATGTGAACAAATTTCCCAAGGGTACTGAGATTTACTAATGTATTGAAATATCAGAAAGCCTTTGCTACACAAAAGCTCTAAATTATATCTGAACATTAGCATTGAAATAAAAGCATAATCAGTAGTGCCCCCTGGAGAAGACCTGTTGTATTGTAAGCAGTGCCTTATGGAAGCAATGGATGGCTCAGTACCTTTCTAGGATCTGGTCTCAAGAAGGGTACCACTCATGATTTCCCAAGATACAAAAATATCATCAATAAAACAAGAATTAATACATATTAACCAAACTCACAAATGTACATGTAAATATAAGGCATTAGGTATTATAAGACATAAAATTACTTCTATTTAGAAAGAATATTCTCTTCCTATAAGTACACTGAAATGAAAAGCCACATGACAATCAGAAGACTGCCTAATGAGCTAAAATTTTATTCAAAATAGGGAAAGTTTGGTGAATCATATTAATGTCTGTTGCTATTAGATTATGTTAATATGATGCATCCACAGCCAGGAATGATGGCACACACCTGTAATCCCAGCATTTTGAGAGGCTGAGACAAGCAGATTGTTTGAGGCCAGGAGTTTGAGACCAGCCTGGCCAATATGGTAAAATGCCATGTCTACAAAAATTACAAAAATTAGCTGCATGTGTTGGCTCATGCCTGTAATCTCACCTGTGTCAAGAGGCTGAAGCTGGAGAATTGCTTGAACTCAGGAGGCAGAGGTTGCAATGAGCTGAGACCTCACCACTGCGCTCCAACCTGGGTGAAAAAGTGAAACTCTGTCTCAAACAAACAAACAAAAAATTCAACCTGGGTAGTGCTACTGACATGCTGACAAATTAAAACTCTCCAAGAGATACCCTTGAAACCCTTCCCCTATTAACAAATTTCTTTTCCTTTTCCACTTCAAAAATCCTGTGGACAAATGTTTTGTGTTTAATGTTGCAGGTTGCCCACTGAACATCTTCTGTCACATCCTCATCACGCATGAGAACTCTGTGTTTAAGAATCTTTCCCACACCACAGAGGCATGTGTCAAGGCGTGGTTGCCTATAGTCCCAGGTCAAATAAGGCCTGGTTTACTTTTAGTGTATTACTTTACCTCTTGCCAATGATCACTCCAAACATGGTTATGTTATTTAACTCTGGCCTGTGAAATGCATGATGAAATATGTTAAGTAACTTTTGGCAAAGTTTCTTATCGCCTAAGCAGAAACCATGATAAAATGTTTTCCACTCCTTTTGAGTATTGTTGAATCTGTATATCCTAGGGAAGAATTGCTACACTGATGGTCTTGCTAAGCCACCTTCTTACTATCCTAATGAGAGAGCCAATACTTGTGGTAACACACAGAGAAATGAAAATTACCTAGATCATTGATGATATTCAGTTATTGAACCCATTAAATCATTAATGCCTCTCTATATCTGAATGATCAGGTAAATGAGATATAAGTTAGTCCTTAACTTTCAGCCAATTTAAAGTGGTGTTTATATTACATCTGAAAAGACTTTTTAATAAATAGAGAGTTGTAAGATATTCTTAGAACACCTCCCCATTTTCTTGCTAGTTTCTACTTTAGAGAAATATAGCTGGGATTTCTACCTTTTCCTCTGATTACTCTTCCTTTCCTTTTACCAGTTTATCTATCTTCAAAGCTCAGTCACTGACCCACTTTCTTTTCCTGTTTATACTCTTTGATTGTTAATCTGATCTGATCTTAAGGCTTTGATTCTATCCATATGCCCCAAACTTGCAAATTTATTTCTCTAACAAGGCCACCTTAGAGGCTCCTTTGGCCAGCTGCCTACTTCACATATTCATTTGTAGGTTTGATAATCACCTCAAAGTGAACATAAACAATTAATCTACTATTACTCTCTAAGTTCTCCCATATCAGTAAATTGCACCCTCATTGATTTATAATCAATGAATAGCTCTATCTCCAAACATAACCTGAATTATCCTAATGTTCTCCAACTCCACAGTCTTGAAATGCTACAGCATTTATTGTAAACACCATCATTGAATCCCTATTCTACAGCAATAAGATTAAAAAAAAAGATTGTCACTCTTCATATTAAAAATTTCAGAACTTCTTGTCCTGAAAACAAAATTGAACTTCTTATAATATCAAGGAAAATCCTTCATAAGCTGGTTTTGCCCATCTTTCTTATTGCAACTAACACTATGTTCATTGTCCCTAAGTAAGATCTAGCTCTCTGGATTTCCTTTAGATCCCCAATATCTTTCATGTCCTAAAGCATTGCCTTTTATTACTGGTTTTAGATCAATTTGGGAAGAACATTTTACTCCCATATTTTACCTACCAGGCTTCTTCATATAATTTCAATCTCAGTTCAAACACTATCTTCTGAAAACCTTTTCCCTCACTACTCAATCTAAACAATTTCCCTTCCTGGTACTCCACAACATCACCCACCCAACTTTCTAAATGGTTTCAAATATTATGGGTTGACAGGAAAATGTTGTGCTTTTGTTAGAGCCTTGATGGGCAATGCTGTTTAAAATATCAACTCAGTCATATTACATTCCCATCTTTCCTACAATCCCTGCTTTATTTCTTTCCATTTAATATACTGGCATTTGATATAACAAAAATTTATTACCTGTTCAAAACCCAAGACTAAACACAAGACTTCCAGCTTCTTGACAGCTATAATTGTTGTTGTTTTATTCAGTGTTACATCATCATTGTCTAGAGGCATCTGGAACAATCATGAATGATAAAGATAACAGTATCTATCGTAGGATGAATGAGTTAGCATGAGGCCAGGGCTTGCCTTACACTAACTATTCAATGTGTATTGAATATTATTATACTAGTCATTTATTCTATGCAACCTAAGTGGAAAGACTCCCAGCTCCATTCTTTACTTAGGAGGAGGCCTAGACCCACTAGCAATGGTAAGGGGTGTGTTTAGAAAGTTCATATTTCGTTACCGATATACAGGTACGAACCACTGATACAAGGCAGATTCTGATAATCTCTCACCAATCAGATTGTAATCCCTGCTTTGTTACGGTCAAGTTTTTCTGCTGCTCAGCCACCTCCTTCTCTGGTGTTTTCTCTTGTCTCTACACTCATGCAATACATACAGTGGTTCAATGGCCTAAGAAAGTCTCTCCTCTTGGAATCTCTTCCTCTCTCTTCCCCTTCTCCTTGATCTATTTTGACTTTTTGTATAGCTGGTAAAAATGTGATACCTTCTCATAGTTATGAATGGGCTAAGAAGAAAGTGAATATAGATTTTTCTCCCCTCCAGCTCAGTCATATCTTCCCATCTAGTCTATCAAGTCTCTGTATTCTGCATATCAGAATACAAACTTGATAACAATAATAAAAAAAAACTCTCACTTTCCTTTGCTGTTCTTACCACTGGGAGACTTTGAACAGTTTGAATCTCATATGGTTTGCATGAGAGACCCTGGTCCTTTGATTTGACATTATCAAATAATGCTCCAAATTGCATCATCTTTTCCCGAAAACTTTACCACTTTTTACAATAGTTACATTTTGTTAAATAAATAAACTAACTTTTCTGCAACAAGCAACCTTTTTCCTCTCATTTCTCCTTCCATGATTCAACCAAACTGGCCAAGGAATAAAGTTGAATTTTACCGTATCTTTCCTTTCAATGTCTCATTACCCTGCTCACAAATCTTCAGCAACATTATATTTGCTGCAGGATAACCTCCCACATCTTTGACATTTATTACCATGTATCTATGTATACTCTAATCCTTACCAACATTTCCAAAACTTTATTTTCCCTCAGTTGTTAAAAAAGCACCCCTGTTCAAGTCAAGGGGATCTTTGTGCTATAAAACAATAGACCTTGTGCTGTCTTTTTGTGTGTCTTCAGATATCCTTTCCTCAACTACAGACCACACCATGCTTATTTATCTAAACTCTCAGCTGAAATGTCATTTTTTCTTCCATTCTGAGCAACATAGCCTTACTTGAATTTTCTTTTCTTTGAATTTGATTTGCACTAACATCCTACACCATCTGTATGACATTTTCCCATGATAACTTTTTGAAGTGAATTTGTTTTTTGAATCTTTGTTAATATCAACTTTTTTAAAACAGTATTTTAAGATGCCTAGCACCTTTTCCCCCCCAAATGAGTGAGTGTCTAAGTAAAAAGTTGAATCAGCTCCTGAAATTATAAAACAAGATGCCATATTAATAGTGTTAACCCCACATGATAGTTCAATGTTAAGAAAAATGTGGCAAAAAATTTTTAAATATTCTCTGCATTCTTTGAATGCTATTTCCTTTTTTATTTTCCAATGCAGTTAATTTGGTATTCTTACTATACGCTGGTGAGTCAAAATAAGTATTGTGAAAGAGAAATTATAGAATTGAAAACCATAGAAAAGACAATAAAACTTTAAATAAAATGTAATTTTAATAGGAAACATTGGAGCTGGTTTTTCATCCTAAATGTCTCTACTTCCTTTCTTCACAAAGAAAATAAAGGCAATGACTGTATTGTGTGTACATGCTGGGTTTTTTTTTGTTTTTTTTTTTTTTTTTTGAGACAGAGTCTCGCTCTGTCGCCCAGGCTGGAGTGCAGTGGCGCGATCTCGGCTCACTGCAAGCTCCGCATCCCGGGTTCACGCCATTCTCCTGCCTCAGCCTCTCCGAGTAGCTGGGACTACAGGCGCCCGCCACCACGCCCGGCTAATTTTTTTGTATTTCTAGTAGAGACGGGGTTTCACTGTGGTCTCGATCTCCTGACCTCGTGATCCGCCCGCCTCGGCCTCCCAAAGTGCTGGGATTACAAGCGTGAGCCACCGCGCCCGGCCGTACATGCTGTTTTTTATTACAACTCTTGGACAAATAGTTAAGGTTAACATAATAGACATATTTGGAGTGACTGTGCCACATAAAACAACCTCCTTTCTTTGGTAACTGACTACTCACCAAAGGTGGGGGCATCTAGTTGGTCCTCAAACACTTTTTTCGGGTACCATGTGCTCTTCACATTCATAACTTGGGTTTACCTTTGATGTTTACATTTCTTTCCACCAGAAAATTGGAAACATTTTTCATAGACAATTAAATCGTAGAAGCTTTGCAGCTGAGGATTTCGACACATGGAATTTTTTTGTGGATATCTTATCCTATATATACAGAGAGGCAGTGAAAGGCAGCAGCAGGAGAAGCTGGAGAGAGAGGATGCTAAGATGTGTAGAGCAGTGGGGACAGCAATGTCTAGCTAACAGGTGCCACCACCATAAAGGCCTTAAAATAGTCCTGTTTGCTTGTGGTAAAACCCATTTGTGTAATCCAGTGCAAGTGACTTTCTGTTATTTGCCATCAATTTTTTTTTCAGCTAAGCAAAAACTATTTTAAAATACTCCTGAGGGAAATTTCATAAAATATTAGGGTTATATCACTAGAGTTCCAAAAGTCCAGTAAAATATTCACAAGCAAGAAACTGAGAAAGAGTAAACTTCAAAATTTTATACAACAAAGTATTACAATGTTTGGCAGCTGATAAAAAATCTGTTGAAATATTTACAAGAAGTAATAATAATTATAGAAAATCTAGAACTACCTAAACTGACGGGGGGGAATAGTTTGGAAAAAGTTAGAAATAACACCTTACCATTATGGATAAGATTATCTACATCTAATATGTTCATTGGAGAACTATAAACCCCAATTTTTTAGGCAGATGTCAAAACTATATTATCATATATGTGGTATTTATGCTGTGGCTTTCATTTTTGGAAACTTGAATTGTTGGTGAACCCATTATGATTTGTTTTCTTTTGCCTCACATATTATGGTTTGAATTAAGAAATCCCACCTTCCCTATACAATGTATAGAAAACATAATGTTAGAAATAAAGGTAAATCCTCTTCTTAGCTCATACAAAAAATTCTAATTGAATGAATTATAAATCATCTTTGTATACTGCATAGATCTGAATATATACATGCATATATATACACACACGCATACATAATGTGTGTGTGTGGGGGGGAGTGGAATTACATATTTATCGGTCACATCTTCCCACCCAGTCACATATATATATATATATATATATATATACACACACACACACACACACACACATAGCGTAGAGATATCTGTGTGTGTGTATCTTGCATTGGATCTTTGACTTTGTAAGTTATATTTCCTCAAAATATAGAAGAAATTGAGATGCAGAGAGTTTACATTTACTTGCTCAGGACTACAAAGTTAATGAATGGCTAATCACCAAGGATATTAACAAGCTCAGTCAAACATACTGCTTTTCCATAACAAATCCAAAATCATGTCATCTAAACCTCAGCTCCTGATTCTTGAGACTTTGGTAGTAATGCAAACTGTCTAGTTTCCATTTCACAATATTAATTCAAAGTAAACTTTTTGCAAAAATAATGGTTTCATTAAGAAATCGACACACATGCACACACACACACACACACACACACACACACCAATGCACCATTCAGGCACATACGTATTTCCCAAATTATAAAATGGGAATTATTAAAACCCTTTCAATATTACAGTATTTTTGGGAGGAAAAAATAAAGAGCAATCCTCAAATTCAGTAAATGGTGCAGCTAAAAAATAAAGCTATCTATGCCACCAAGGGAGAAGATAATTGCATTTTTTTTCCTTTTAATATACACTGAGGGATAAGGTGATATAATACAATGAAAAAAAGCATTACCACATGGTTTGGTATTTAATCATTGCTTTTATGTGTTTGTTAATAAGACTAAAATTGATGATGATTTCTTCAGCATTATTTTTTTCATATTCTAATGGTATACTTAATCAAAATGCTATAATAAGGTGAATGGAAAGATGTTCCTATTACATTAGGTTTACTTTCATTGTTCCTTGAATAACTGTCATAAAACATGATATGACATATGTTATTTATGTCATTTAATTTTGGAGAGGTTTCAGAGAGTGAGTAAATATATTTGCAGAATTGGTATCTCAAAGCATTAAATGAGTTTTGGGCAGAAGAAATCACTTTCCGGATAAAACGTAGTTGGCTCTAATTGCTTATTTCTAACAGTTTTAACTAAATTAGTAGGTTTCGACTGGCAGGTACTAACATCCAGCCCATTCAATATCTACATATTTTGGGTCTATTTTAATATGTAGATACAGTGTAATCTTAAATGCTTCTGTTAATAAAATTGTTTTACCTTACAATTATTCCCTTGATTATCTTTCTAAAAAGAACATGCATGCTCATATTTTTCCATTTTAGTATTTATAAATATATCTATATAATGATTCATAAATCATTCATAAATCATAAGTCATTATGAAACATATATACAAACTTAAAAGAAACCCAATCATGTATCACAGATTTTACCTTGATAAATAATATAAATGTTTTGGTATATTACATTTATTTTTATAATTTATTTGTTTTATTTTATTTTATATTCCAAATTCAATTTAAATGTTGGCTTTTCTCTTAAGTTCTCCTGGGCATTTGAATAATGTTACATATCTCAATTAGAGAGTATATAATATTTAATTATTTTAATGTATCATAGTTTAGTTAGCTCTTAATCCACAAATTGATGTATGTTTTGAATATATTACTACTATAAATATTGCTAGAATGAACATCTTTGTATATCAATTTGCATTACATTAAATTTCCATATTTGAATTATTGAGAAAAAGTTATTGGGATTTTAAATGCTGTTCATAGATATCTAAGCTAGTAAAACCATGGTTTAAAATTTTTTTAAATAAATGGTCTCATGATATCCTTTTCTTTTTCATACTATTCTGAAAAAGGGGGAAAATCTCATTGTAATATCCCATTACATTCTTCCTAAGAAAATAAATTTACACCCAAACAAGACAGGCTCATTTCAGAAATAGCTCCCACATCTAAGGATTCAAGTGCAGACAGTCTTTTCTGCTGCTATCACATTTTTCTTCAGCAGGGTCGCATTTGAACTGATCAGGCATCTGGACTCTCATTGTGGATGCACCATTGTGAATTGGCCTTATTACAACCTAATCACACCCCACCCACATTACACAGCAGAGTGATTCAAGAAGACACAACATTAAGCCTACTAAATATGCATACATCCCTTCAATTAAAACTCTGCAGGATTGTTTTCATGTTGAACATACAGACTAATTGTTAATGTCCCTTAACTGTGCTAATGTGATCATTTGTGCAAATTAAATCCGTCTTTGTAAATTTTTCTGGGAAATATTCACTGTGCGATAACTAATAGGAAGGAAATGTCTTCTATATTGAAATGATAATTAACTTTTAACTATGATTTCACCCATATTTTAACATTTACTCTGTCCTTTAATGTCATGTTTTAGTCAGGAATGTCTACTGTCTTTCATCTAAAGTGTATGCAGTAAGCTCATTGAAGGAAGAAATGGTGTATTTGTCTTTGAACTATCATCAGTGTCATTTATGATAATAGCAACAAGCAAACAGTATAAACAACAAAAGCATCACATTGAGAGGGTCCTTAGAAAATGTACTGATTTGGTGAGGAAATAAATATTTTTGAATATTTATTAAAAACAGTTGGCTTCTCCATTAAGACATATGGAATATTTTGTCTATTTACTCTGGCTCAAATCTGAAACCAAATATGCTCATCCTCTCAAAAATACAAAATCAGAAGGTGGGCTTGAATTTTACATTTTGTGCTACACATATTTGATGTTAAAACTTTTTTTTTTCTAAGGTAAAATTAGTAACACATTTATTTGGGGGAGTATTTTTAAATCTTATGAGTATGGCAGGCACTAAATTAACTAGACTCCAAAAGCATATGCTATTTCTGAGAAACTGTATTCCTTTGAAAAATAAGAGTTTTTCTTCAGTTTCTAATCGGCTCTATAACATTGATACAGTAAAGCCAAATCCATTCTTAATGAAATGATTTGAAGGCTGTCCTAAAATATATTGAGGTGGCAGTGAATTTCTAGACATGCTAACACATAGCCCTCTTGTAAATAAACATATTAATATCTTAGAAAACCTGCATTGAAATGCAAAAATATATTATCAAGGCTCTTTCCTTCATTTTGCCATTTAAGTAGATTATTCTCTCATTATTTCATGTACGAAACACACACATATACATTTACAGTTCACTCTGTATTAGGCACTTTGGTGAGTATTGGAGATACAAAGTTCACTCTAACACACAGGGTCCCTTTATTTACAGCACACTTACTCAACACAAACATATGTACAAAGAGACACAAGCTCTCCCAAACCCGCATAAATATAAAATAACAATTATTCTAAAGTCTTTGCAGTTGTGCTGAGAAATTCTAGTAGGGATTTGATAAAGAAAGGGAGGTCAGAGAGTTTGTCTTGCTAAAGGATTGACCACACTGAGGTTGGAGAAATGTGTAAAAGGGGTGGATGGAGTGAAAGGAAAAGCCTCCTGGGACAAAGGGTATGGTGTGCATGCAAACACACCAGGGTAGAAGGAAGCAGGACAATTTTCAAACAAGTGTAGTTGGAGCACAGAGAGAAGATAGCCCAGCATGTGGTGGGGGCCATGGGTGTGCAGCCGGAGTTATTTAGGCTGGATTTGATCATGTAATCTATCAAAATCTATATGAAATTATTTGTAAAGCTTATTAAAGACAGACCACAGATATTGAGGGTGAAATAAATAAAATAGAAAAATGAATATAAGATAAATGTAGAACTAGTTTTCCTAAATTTAGAAAATTATTTGCTTTTATCAGAGAATCGCAAAAGCGCTAGCAGAAGCAAGTGAAGCATCCATGAGCAGGAAGTTAGATGCCACCGGCCACTGAAAGCGCTGCCACCCTGTGGTCATTCGTCTTGATTCAGAACAAGGGGCTTGCACTCCTGATAGAAAGAGGACAGGGCTGCCCCCTGCCGTCTTTGGCACCAACAAACAGGAGCTTGAACCGGGACCTAAAAAGAAAGAGGGATGCTCAAATATAGAAATGTGGATGGGGGTGAGATTTTCCTACTGACACCAAAAAAATCAAGACAGTTGCAGTCTCCCCCAGGACCTGTATGGTGATGGGAAGAGAGAGAGTGGCCACAGATTCTGAGAATTGCTAAATGCAAGTCAGTTCTATGAGATCTGGGAGACAAAAATAATAGGAAATTGTAATGCAAACAAACAATAACCAGAAAAAGATGAAATATTTCCATTGAAAACCTATATTTGTTACAAGGGGGTACGTAAAATGACAGAAATATGCAGTAAATTTGTGTGTATGCGCCTAAAAAATAGCCTGAAAATGTGTACAGCAAAAATTCGTACAATTAGAGGGAGCAATTGAGCCATCCTTGATCTTAGAAGATTTAACAACTCATCTGTCAGCAATTTTACAATCAAACAGAAAAATATATGTATAATTTTAAATTTGTGCCAGTATAACTGTGCAGTTAACAAGCTTCATCTAATGTGTATTTCTGCACTAAATAGCTAATGTATATTCTTCTTTTGCATACATGGGGTATTTATAAAAATTAATCTTAGATCATAATCTTAAATCAACCAAGTTCAAAGAATCAACGTACAGAACCACCTTCACCGAATACAATAGATGTAAGTTAAAAATGAGTAGCCCATCAAAAAATGAACACCCATGTGATGTTGACAGATTACTATTGGAGTAAAGTATTCATAAAGTTTAAAATGTAATTTATTCTGAGCAACATTGAGAGCTCAGATGACTGAACCTATGGTACAGACTGAAAGTTGTGTGTCTATGATTGGAATTCATAGACATTCATAGACGTAGACATTTATTTTCCTTCTAGACAGCCACACTGGAGTAGAGTCCATACTGCCTGGTTCTCATGCACAAAGCTGTGATTATGTGTAGGTTTTCTGGCCAGTAGGAACATGGTGTAGGTGAGTTACCTTAGACCATGAAGATACGAGTCATAGCCTAGCCAAGAAAACGCAACGAAATAAAAGTAGCTCAGGTTTCTGACCATTCTGAAACAAAACCCTTGCTTTATTAAATTGCTTAAGCCTAGACTGCTACATCAAAGCAAAATCACCCTCTATTTCCTATAATTTATATTATGTCTTTATTTCACAGCCAACTTTATTTCCTAAGTACAGAAATCAAATTGATTTCAAAAATACAAAGTGACCAACAGGTAACTCACGCTACTTGTTTTGACTTTGCAAACTTCATACGTTTCATAGTTTTCACTTCTAAATATACAGTTAGGAAGAATTAAATATATTTAGGTTTATTTCATGTAAGTGTTGGCTAAAACAAAATTTCATTCATCAGCATTTGGAATTTTCCACTACATGTGTGCTGTTCAGATTATAAAACAGAAAAAAGTACACGGCAGCTGGTGTAGTAGCTTAGACAGTAATGGCTGTTGACAACCGAGGTACACAATAATTTTTAGAATGAAGTTTCTACCATGTACGAATGAGTTGGTTTTTGAAAAGTTGCTTCATAATATTATTTATCTCAGCCTCTTGAGGGCAAGGATTTTTGCTTAATCTATAGAGTATGATAATGGTATGTTCTAACTTCAGATGCAATTGAATATTAGGAATTTGCAAAAGAGAAAGCACTACCAGAAAGGAGGCAGTCAATTTCTTGCAGTCTCCCATCCCAGAAGTAGAGAATATTAAAAGGCTACTTCACAATTAGTTGGTCTTTTTCTTATTCTAGTTGACAGCCTCAGTGGAGAGGGCATGGTACTTGTGGTCAGAAGAGCTGTGCCTATCTAGATTCTGAAACTTAAAATTATCTGCTCATGACCTCATACAAAAATAGATTTGTGATGATCTTATAGGATTCTTGTGAGGGTTCAAAATATATTTGGAAGTTATTGGCACAATTATTTGTACATGTCATTTGCTTGTTATGTAATGTATTGTCTGGTCACTATGCCTCAAGTAGGAATGTCTTGTGCCAATTAGGCTATTAATGCCTAGAATTAAGAGATTTCATCTTAAATTGTTATATTTATTCCTTAGTACATTACACACTGTTTTTATCCTAATACTTAATCAAAACTCTTTGTAAAATTGGGAAAATCTAGAAAAAAAAGTGAACGATAAAGAACAAAAAGTATAATAAAGGGGATAAGAGAAAAGTGTAAACAGATGTCATAGCATCATATGAAATACAACAAGTCGAAGTAAAGTAATGGGAATATATTGAGACCTTGGGTGTTCATATTTTGCTGAAATGGATTCTAGATATCAAACCAAGGTGGATAAGTAAGTGGTTAAACAAAACAACAAGGAGTTAATATGAAGTCACAGGGCATAGAAATAGTTCTAGAGATTGCTTACCACTCCATATGAAATGTGTGATATGACAATTTTTTAGAAGATTCAGCACACCATACACAAAATTCCCAGGCTTAACAAAGGGTATTGTTAAGAAGCAAAGGTCATCATTGGAAAACAAACAGCAATTATAGTTTTACTTGTTTTTGTTCTTAAGTATCCCGCAAGTTCACTGACAACCAGGTCTTGTCATAAATAATTGAAATAATATGGCACTATGTTTAGAGTTAAGAATTCCCAGTAAGTAATTCTGTACCAAATGAAGTACAGGATTTACCATATACATATTCATAGGGAATTTTTTATTGCTTTTCTTAAACAATCTATCAATTTACTCAATTCTTTAGGGAAAAATAAAAAATGTTGTGAAATAACAACGGAGAAATTAAGAGTTGATTGACTGATTTTCAAAAAACACTTGAAGTAAATGTGTTAAAATTAGAGAAGTAATAACTTTGTTCTCTCTGAAAGGAATTCTTGAGGGCATTCACCACAAAATCAAGTTCATAATGTATTCAAGCCTTAAAGTAACTCGCAACTGTTGAATAGAAAGCTACCCTTTAAGATCCACATTTTCTAATATTTACTTTGTTAGTATTCAGGACATTTATTGAGCCCAAATTAAATTTATTACATAAATGTTGATGCACATGTCTATGCCTGCATTAATATCCATATCTACATCACCTAACACAGTGTAGTACACACAGTAAATGCTCAGTCAGTGGTGTTACAGGTATCGCTATACCTATAACATCATCACATTGTTATACCTGTAACAACACCTAAAACATAATTTGAAAATAATGCTTCCTTCTCTTTCATAAATATGGGTAGAAATGACATTTGAAAATGGAAAATACAATTACTTTTTAAAATATGCTTTGACACAAAAACGTAATCTCAAACACTTCTGCTCCCAAATCAGTATATTCATTGGTACTAATAAAAGTTTGTTTTATTATTAGAGTTCCGTAACTTTATAAATTCCTTTTAATTTTATTAAAAATATAAGATACATTTTGCAAGTTCCTCAGCATCAAAACCTCTCCCTTTTTACATTTACCCTAACCGATAAAGCCCTTTTGGCTAGAATAGATGTTCCTGGGTCATTTCATAGGGTAACCTGAAGAAACTCTCCATGATTCTATTTTCAGCTCTCATTTCCTTATTACTTCTACTTTATAATCACAATGACATGAAAATAACTAACTGTTTTAATTGGTTTCTCTGTTGTAGACATTGTTCTGAGAGCTTAACTTATATTTATTATTTTTTGTCTTTACAACAACCTTATGAAGTACACATTAAAGGCTCTTTTTTACAGATGGAGATATTAAAATATAATAAAGTTTATGTTATTTGCTAAATGTCACAAAATGTGTAAGAGGTGAAACCAGGATTTGTACAAAAGAAGCTCTGGCTCACCAGAAATCATTTTCCCAACAAATAAAAAATATACTCCCTCTGCAATACCATACAGACCTTTGGAAGGAATGAATATTGCCCATTTAGATAGTTTGACACCTCCTAGAAAAGCTAGTTTTAAAATTTCTACTAAATTCAATTATATAATCAGCAATCCACTTTGTAATGAGCTCTACGATAGTGGCCAGTCATGTATACACCAGGAAACTGGGCACACTTGGCATACATCAGAGAATACTTAACGATTCTCAAGTTTTAGAGATAGACTGGATTAAAATCCTTCCTCTGTCATTTACTTTCCATATGATCTTATGCTAATTCTTTTCTTTTGTTTTTGAGATGGAGTCTTGCTCTCCTGCCCATCTGGAGTGCAGTGGTACGATCTCGGCTCACTGCAACCTACGCCTCCCAGGTTCAAGCAATTCTCCTGCCTCAGCCTCCCGAGTAGCTGGGACTACAGGCGCACACCACCATCCCCTGCTGATTTTTTTGTATTTTTAGTAGAGACGGGGTTTCACCATGTTGGCCAGGATGGTCTCGATCTCTTGACCTCACAATCTGCCCACCTTGGCCTCCCAGAGTGCTGGGATTACAGGCGTGAGCCACAGCGCTCGGCCGAACTTAGGCTAATTCTTTAGCCTCTTTGTCTTAGTTTCCTCATGTGTAAAAAAAGGATAGTAATATTCATGTCTCAGGGTTGTTGTGAGGCTTGAGTCTACTTATGAAAAATGCTGGAAAAATGTGTAACAATATGCACTGCATAAGTATTTTCAATAAATTATCGATTAGAGATATGTATAAGGAGATTGTGGCATAATAAATATGTAACATAATAAATAGGTAGATAAATACATGGATACATACACTGGTTGTAGATGGGAGGGTGTGTGTATGTGTGTGTGTGCCTGTGTTATTAAACACATTATTTTATTTCAGTGCTTAGTCTTATAACATCCTCCTCCTACTGCTAATGTAACCCAGAATTCACCTTATCCTGACTTTTAAAACTCAGACTTTCAAAACTCACATATTCCATGTCTTCTAGAAAATCTAATGCTATTACCAATGTATCACTGAGTTTGAAGGTATACAATATTCCCATCCTGATCCATAGCTCTACATCAGTTTTCTTAGGTATTAATTCAATGTTAAGGCCAAATTACCTTGTTGTCCTTGTCCTATTTCACGTTATGTTGTTCCAGACACAAAATTCAGTCCCTCTCTTTTATTTTTACTCCTCACCCTCACTAACAACGTATAATTTTATATTATGATTGTCTATTTCTAAAATGTTCTGACCCATTCCATCAACTGGAGATCTAATATTCAAGCAAAATTGCTTCTCCTCTTGATTGCCTTCCTCCTCCCTAGTTTTTGTCTTTTCTAATGCAGAGTGATTTGGGCACTGATTCTAACTAGGCCGTCAGTTAACCCATGACGTCTGAACTTAACCTTTTTTCATAGGATGTAGAAGCAGACTTTCTAAATAGAGTGGATCGTGTATGATGGGAGAGTTTCTCACTAGCTTAAAGGTGGGTATGACCTAGGAATCCATACCTGCTCCATGGAGCTAGTATAACTCTTTTCATTTGATCACCAGCCTCTTCCAGTGATTACTGGCCTATAATTATGTTAGTGACCTATTGCAAGTAAAATAATTAGATAAATATGCTCTGCTATCTGATGGCAGGTCATGAGGAGCCCATTTAAGAAAACAGTTATATCTTTTATTCTAGATATGGATAGGGGGAGGAAACAAAAGAGGGAGAAAGGTTAATTCTAACTTAAAACTGGGATAATTCATAAATATTCATATGACCCTGCCCTAATAAAAACCTCATTACCACCACATCAGACAGCTAATTTATCCCAATAGGCCCTCCTAATATTGCAATAATATTTAAAATTAGATGTTCTGCAGTAATCATATTGAAATTTGTTTAGTTCAGAAAACCTGTTCCAAGAAAAATGTGCAAAGCATAATGATCTTTTCCATGCCATTTAAAATTGAATTCTGGGGCTTAACATCGTACTTTGTTGGTATTTTTTGAATGCTTGAACAGATGTAAAACTCCTTTTTTGACGGAACACTTTTTAGATGGAATACTGGTCCATCTCTCAGAACGTCTTTCTCAGGCATAAGAGAATTGTATTTCTGCTTAAGTAAAGTACAAGTATGTTTCTAAACTTTCAGTTATCAACCTTAACTTTGCCATCCTGCACATCTGCCATCTAGAGTGCCTGAATTTCTCTTTAATCAGTATCACAGGCACTCAACGCTTGTCAAAATTGTACCTTAAGATCACAGGGTTATTTGGCACATCTAATATTAATCAGTAAATCTGAGAATCATGTTAATTATCCATCTATTTAGTTACTCTGAAAAATGTAATTTGACTATATTACCTCAGCTGCCTAAGCATATTTTAATGGATTATAATTTGATATTATTTATTCAGCTTATTGAAGAACAATCTAATCTAAGTTAGTCCCATCTGAAGGCTGCATCTGCCTCTTTAATAAAAACCTATTTGAAAGCATTAGTTTTTATTTCACTTGCTCACTGATTCATCAGCCACTTATTGTGCTGCTACTCTGTACCAAATACTGTGATTGATGTTTGAGCAGCAGATGGAAAGGGTGATGAGTGCCTGTCTCAGGGTTCAAAATGGAGCACAATAGTGAATACATAGAAATACATACATATTTGGGAGGCCAAGGTGGGTGGATCACGAGGTCAGGAGTTTGAGACCAGCCTGACCAACATGGTGATCCCGTCTCTATTAAAAATACAAAAATTAGCCAGGCTTGGTGTCGGGAGCCGGTAATCCCAGCTACTCAGGAGGCTGAGGCAGGAGAATCGCTTGAACCCAGGAGGCAGAGGTTGTAGTGAACCAAGATCGTGCCATTGCACTCCAGCCTGAGCTACGGAGCGAGATCCCATCAAAAAAAAAAAAAAAGAAAAGAAAAGAAAGAAAGAAATATATACATATGGCTGGGCACGTTGGGTTATGCCTGTAATCCCAGCACTTTGGGAGGCCTAGATGTGTGGATCACTTGAGGTTAGGAGTTCAAGACGAGCCTGGGCCACATGGTGAAACTCCGTCTCTAATAAAATTACAAAAATTAGCCGAGTGTGGTGATGCGTGCCTGTAATCCCAGCTACTTGGGAGGCTGAGGCAGGAGAATTGCTTGAACCCAGGAGGTAGAGATTGCAGTGAGCAGAGATTGAGCCACTGCCCTTCAGCCTGGGTGACAGAGCAAGACTCCATCTCAAAAACAAACAAACAAACAAACAAAATACATATAACTCAATGGACAGCACTGAAACAACAGAAGACTAGAAGTAAACCCAAAATATTAACAGAATCAGTGCGAAGAGAAGAGCAGAGCCTTTACTGGATGGTTGGTGAAGGGCAAGATGAGAATACAATCGTATAGTGCATCTGGATATTTCCATTAACACTGAGGCACATATGATGGTGTGGTCCCATGAGATTATAAAGGAGCTGAAAAACTATCACCTAGTGACATTGCTGCTGTCATAACTTGCTGCAACGTATTACTCATGTGTTTGTGAGGATGCTGGTGTGAAAAAATCTACTGTGCTGCCAGTCACATAAAATTCTCACACATACAGTAATGTACAGGACATAATAATTGATAATAATAATAAACAATTATATCATTGGTTTTTGTATTTACTATACTTATCATTATTTTAGTGTGTGTTCCTTAAGCCTATTGAGATTAAAAATTACCTGAAAACTTAAAAAAATAAATAAATAAACAGTCTCAGGTCCCTCGGGAGGTATCCAGAAGGCATCCTCATCATGGGAGATGACAGCCTTATTGGCCCTGAAGACCTTCCAGTGGGACAAGATGTGGAGATAAAAAACAGTGATATTGATGATTCTGACCTGTGTAGGCCTAGGCTAACATGTCTGCTTGTGTATTCATCTTTAACAAAATTTTTAAAAAGTAAACATCAAATAAATTTGAAAAAGAAAAACAGATTATAGAATAAGGATATAAAGAAAGGAATAAAATATAGAAAAGAATGTATAATAAAGATATAAAGGATATAATATTTTTGTATAGCTGTACAATGTGTTTGTGTTTTAAGCTAAGTGTTATTACAAGAGCCAAAAGTTAAAAATATTAAAATGTTTGTAAAGTGGAATAGTTATAGGAAGCTAAAGTTAATTTATTACTGAAGAAAGAAAAATGTTTTTGATAAATTTAGTGTAGCCCAAGCAGTGTTGATAAAGTCTACAGTAGTGTCCACTAATATCCTAGGCCTTCACATTCACCCACCTCTCACTCACTGACTCACCCAGAGCAACTTCCAGTACTGCAAGCTCCATTCATGGTATATGCCCTATACAGGTGAACCTTTTTTTAAATTTTTTACCTCACTTTTACTGTGTCATTTCAATGTTTAAATACACAAATATTTACCATGTGTTACAATTGCATACAGTATTTAGCACAGTAAAATCCCGTACAGATCAGTAACGTAGGAGCAACAGACTATACCATATAACCTAGGTGTGTAGTAGGCTGTACCACTTAGGTTTGTGAAAATCCATTCTTTGATGTTCAGTCAATGACAAAACTGCCTAAGGACACATTTCTCAGAACACATACCTCTCATTAAGTGATGCATATCTGTATAGGTAAGTGGAGTATATTTTCTACAGTAGAAAGGATACACAAATGTGACCCAAAATGCCAGGCAAGTTTAGAAGTGGTGGGTCGATATCCAATAAGAAGAAAAACATGTTTTTCGGAGTTCGTTTCTTAGGGAGTTGTCTGTGTTTGGAAGGAATACTTAGACAATGGAGTAAGCTGTGTGTGTTTGAAGATGGGAGAGGTAAACTTCTATTTGTTCTAAGAATACATGTTCTTTACAGTTAGTGTATTGTTGCCTGAGGTTTGCAATTGGGGGACCACTTCCTGCCAAGATTAGAGAGAAACAAGAAAATGCTCAAACATGTTCTTATTCCAGACAGACCTTGTGTCTAAAGGTTAATATTTTTCCTGATCTTGCCTAAAAACTAATGTCTACATCCACAAAGAAAAACAAGCATCTTCTGTAGCTAGAATTCTGTTTTAATTGAGATAATTTTCTGTCTTTTGGCCTGTGTGTTTAATTCGTAAGTACAGCCCTAGAATCAGCTAATGCTTTCATATTCTGAGTGCCTCATACATTTTAAGGATGCCCATTTTAGCTAATATGTGTTTATTAAATACACATTCATTGTGAAAATTACTCAAATTCATCAAATGCTCAATTATCATTTCCTGAAAAGAACATCAGTTTAGGTATTGAGAAGGTAATGTAAATATCCAGTTATAGAATTTAGATTACAGAAAGCTATACTTTGTGCCTTAGCGTGAAAAAATTCAATGGCAAACACTGAGTTGAAAAATCATACTACTCTTTCCATCCACCTCCACTCCCACACCTCTCAAAGTGGGAACTCTAGTAATTTATGAATGGTACGTGCTTTACACAAATGTGAAAAAGGTGCCTGGCATCTAGTGACACATGTAATGGGAATGAAAGGGAAATATCTCATGGTTGTTGTTTACATGTCACTGAGCTTTGGCTCAAGGAATAACGGTTGATGAAAACAAACCAAGTAAAGGTATTAGAAATATTATCAACTTTTTAAGTTAAATTTCTGGGCCACTGTGTAAGATCCTTACTGAGAGAGAGCCCTGTTAAGAATATTTTTGCCCAGGGACATTGCCCAATGTGTAGTATAACACTGTGATGTATGGTGGGAGTTCAGGGTCACTCGATATCAGTCTTGACCTCCAGAGACAATGGAGACTCAAAGTATTGGCCTGAATCTCCAGGAGGGGCTGCAAACTACAGGCCAGCGAGGCAGGCATGAGAGGATCAAACTGCAGTAAGAACTGAAGACACTAAAAACTCCGGTGAGAATTCTAGGGGGCATTCCTCTGTGTATTGCCATGCATTGTGGCCAAAAGATGCTAAACCCATCTGTGACTCCAAGAGAGAGAATGACTGGAAGCTCCACATGTGGATCTCTCTGGGACTTTGCCCTGAGTGTCTCTTTCCTTGGCTGATATTGAGTCTTTTCACTATCATAAAACTGTAATTGTAAATATAGTGCTTTTACTGAGTTCTGTGGGTTATTCTAGTGAATTATCCCATCTGAGGGTGGTTGTGAGGACCCCCAAATTGATAGCCAGCTAGTCTGAGGTAGAAGTGGCCCTGTAGACACCCAGTTTATGGCTGCTATCTGAAGTGAGGGCAGTCTTATCGGGATGGTTCCCTCAGCCTTTGCAGTTTGGCTTAAGTCGTGTGGACACTAAAAGGCATTTTTATCTATATCATATTTATAATCTTATGCTAAGAGTTGGCATCCCTGCTTGTTACAAAGTATAGTGCTAAATGTATAATGGTATGTAAAGCCTTGATTGGTAGTTGTAAACAAATAACAATCAAAAATGAAAATATAACTAGATTGATCTTATCAGAATCATGGAATAGATGGTTACGGTGATGGTAGAACCCTTCAACATTCTTCCTGAGAGGACAGCAAATGTGGAAAAGATAGCCTTGCATCCTTTGCATTTGCATAGTGAAGTAAAGCTAACGTGGTAATGAGGACGTGAATGCATGTGACTGCAAATGTGTGTCTAATGGGATTTCTTGGGCCAGGTGCATGGTTCTGAGAATGAGGGAGCACATCAAAAATATTTAATAGGAATGTCCTGGGATTATGAAACATTCCTCCACGTGGGCCATAATTTCTGGATATGCTTTGCTAAGTGCAGGAGGCAGCAAGGTATTAGATGTCATTTTGGGGGTAGAGGAGGCTACAGGGCAGGGAAAAGAATCATAATTTATAGATCCTAAAATACTGTTCCTTATTTCACTTACAATGTTTCGTGGACTCTACATGGTTTCCAGAAAGATCTTTGATTCTTCCCTTTGCTATAATTGGAAATATTAGCTTGGACATGTTACTTAGTCTCTCTGTTAGAGTAGGCAGATAGCCAGTAGCGAGCAGGAAAGGGAGCCCCTGGGAAAAAGAAGTCTGTACAGCAGCTTCTCTGCTTCCTCCAACCCTCCTTTAAGACACTTGGGGCCATGCAATATGTGGGTGTCTTTTCAAACAACAAACTGCTGCCTCAGCACTAGGATTCACAAAAACACAACACACACACACACACACACACACACGGAAGAAAACAGCATAGAAAATATCTTTGTGACACTGATAAGGTTTGGCTACATGTCCCCAACCAAATCTTATCTCAAATTGTAATCCCTATGTGTTGAGGGAGGGACCTGGTGGGAGGTGATTGAATCATGGGGGCAATTTCCCCCATGCTGTCTTTGTGATAATAAGTGAGTTCTCACAATATCTGATGGTTTTATAAGGGGCTTTTCCCCCTTTGCTCACCCTTTCCTATCACTTTGTGAAGAAGACACTTGCTTCTCCTTCACCTTGTGCCATGATTGTAAGTTTCCTGATGCCTCCCTATCCGTGCAGAACTGAGTCAAGTAAACTTCTTTTCTTTATAAATTACCCCGTCTCTGATAGTTCTGTATAGCAGTGTGAAAATGAACTAATATTGGAAATTGGTGCTGCAGAGAGTGGGGGCACTGCTATAAAGATAACCTGGAATGTGGAAGTGAATTTGGAACTGGGTAACAGTCAGAGGTTGGAACAGTTTGGAGGGCTCAGAAAAAGACAGAAAGATGTGGGAAGTTTGGAACTTCCTAGGGTCCTGGAGGACTCAGAAGACAGGAAGATGTGGGAAAGTTTGGAACTTCCTAGAGACTTGTTGAATGGTTTTGACCAAAATGCTGATAGTGATATGGACAAGGAAGTCTGGCTGAGGTGGTTGTGAATGAAAATGAGGAACTCATTGGGAAGTGGAACAAAGGTCACCCTTGCTATGGTTTAGCAAAGAGACCGGTGGCATTTTGCCCTTGCTCTAGACATCTGCAAAACTTTGAACTTGGGAGAGATTATCTGAAATTGGAATTTATGTTTAAAGGGGAAGGAGAGTGTAAAAGTTTGGAAAATATTCCGCCTAACCATGTGGTACAAAAGAAAAATCCATTTTCTGGGGAGGAATTCAAGCCAGCTGAAGAAGTTTGCATAAGTAACAAGGAACTGAATGTTAATAGCTAAGACAATGGGGAAAATGTCTCCAGGGCATGTCAGAGATCTTTTGTGTCAGCCCCTCCCTCCACAGGCCTGAAGGCCTAGGAGGAAATAGCGGTTTCATGAGCCAGGCCCAGGGCCCCAATGCTGCTCTGTGCAGCCTAGGAAGTTGGTGCCCTGTGCCCCAGTTGCTCCAGCTCCAGCTGTGGCTAAAAGGGGCCAAGGTGGAGTGGATCAAGACCATGGGAGCCTACCTCTTGCATCAGCATGACCTGGGATGTGAGACATGAAGTCAAAGGAGATTATTTTGGAGCTTTAACATTGAATGACTGTCCTGCTCTATTTCAGACTTGCATGGGGCTTATAGCCCCTTTGTTTTGGCCAATTTCTCCCATTTGGAACGGCAGCATTTACTTAATGCCTGTACCCTCATTGTATCTTGGAAGTAACTAACTTGCTTTTAATTTTTTTACAGGCTTCTCAGTGGAAGGGACTTGCCTTGTCTCAGATGAGACTTTGGACCATGGACTTTTGAGTTAATGTTGAAATGAGTTGAGCCTTTGGGGGACTGTTGAGAAGGCATGATTGGTTTTGAAATGTGAGGACATGAGATTTGAGAGGGGCCAGGGGCAGAATGATATGGTTTGGCTCTGTTTTCCCACCCAAATCTCATCTTGAATTGTAATCCCCATGTGTTGAGGGAGGGACATGGTGGGAGGTGATTGGATCATGGGGGAAGCTTTTTCCAATGCTGTTGTCATGATAGAGAGTGAGTTTTCATGATATCTGTTGATTTTATAAAGGGCTCTTCCCCTTTAGCTTACTCTCTTTCCTGCTGCCTTGTGAAGAAGGTGCTTGTTTCTCCTTCTCCTTCCACCATGATTGTAAGTTTTCTGATGCCTCCCCAGCCATGCAGAACTGTGAGTCAATTAAACCTCTTTATAAATTACCAGCCTTAGGCAGTCCCTTATAGCAGTGTGAAAATGGACTAGTACAGATACCTCTAACTTGGCTCCCCCAGGTTTTGCTGACATATGTCACCTTTTCTCTTTGGCTACACCCTCAGGTGTCTCCTCTAACCTTTGTGACACTGGTAACATGTATTATAGAACCTACCTCATCAAGCTGTAGTTATTTGTTTCCCTACTGTTTGTTGAGTTTCTAGAAAACACTAACATATCTTATGCAACCCTATACCCCAAGCAGCAAGCATATTGCCTGGCGTGCAGTCAGCATGCTTCTGTTCCAATTAAGTAGTCTGAAACACAGAAACTCAGAGTATGTGGTGGTGTTTTGCTTATTGTCTAGCAAGTTACAACCAAGCCCCTTGCACAGTTATATCACAAAGCCACGTTGTGGCACTCTATTTAAAAACTACTATATGGAGTAGGGACTTAAACAATAAGGAAAGATTTTCCCTTAAGTTATACAGTTGAAATTTATAATGACTCTCCCTTATATATTCAATTATAACTATGATAAATAACTATGATAAAACATGCATGATGATATAAATCTCATGTCAGGGCAGAATCAAGAGCCTACAATTGATTTAAATACTCACAAGTTCAAGTGATATAGATGAATTTTGCAAAGTCAAATTAGGTAAAATAAATCTACCCAGATGTCTTGCCAAATATGAGTACACATAGTTGCAGCCTTCAGCTATATCATACATATGTCCCCTTGAAACAGATGTATATCCATATTCACTCAGGAAATTGTGTGTGCTTGCATATCAAATATAAAAGAAGAATCAATGTGCAGATGAAAATAACTGCTCTCTAAGGGAAAACTCTAAAATTGATGCTAAATTTGTGTTTCTGTCCATATGTGTTTATGCACCTTGAGTTGTATATGAGCAAAGTGTGTAATTCTGGTGTTCCTATTCCTGTTGCATCATTGAGGCACAGAATTAATGTAAAATATCACCCTAAATGAAGCTTCATTTCACTGGAGGCATTCCTTTAAATATAGCAGGTAAACACTGAAAAGCACTTTGTGGTTGAGGAGTAATGTACCTCAACATGTCTCCATAGGAAATCAGAAAATATAATGCTACTGTAAAAAATGTAATTGCTAATTCTTTTCTCTAAAAGGGTTATAAGGCTTCTATTTTATAGTCTTTTTCTTCTTACAAATGCAAGGCATGCTCATTTTAGAAAATTTCACAAATTCACAGAGGTACAAAGGGTAGGAAGGGGTTGGAAGAAAAAATAAACTCACTTCTTCACACATCCCTCATTCAAATACACAACACCATGTCAGTTTTACACAAAGCATTTATATGTATCACTTTGTATGAAAAATACAAAGTATAACGTAAGATTTGTCAGACTATAGAAGTCTTTATGCATTTCTGTAATCTGCCCAATGTAACAGAGGACAGAGGATGAGTTAAAAGTGTTAACATTAAATTTTGGCTTGATAGTAGATAGAGCAATATCTACAATAATATTAAATGTAAAGCAGCAGTTTAGTCAAGAGCTAAGAGCTAAGATTGCTGTGAAGGCATTAGAGACAGACAACACAAAAACATTCCCCTTATTTTAGACAGAGCTCTAAAGCTTGGGATACCTCCTGGCACAATCATCATTCTAGAAGTCTAGAACCTTCATAACCTTTAGTGTTGATTCCAAATTTTAAGAAAAGCTAGTTTATTTTCCCTTTCTGTTTTCTAAAGATTTATTCAGATAATTACAAGTGAAGGGGAAGGAGGTAACTTAATCTTTAACTATGTATTTGGCACTAATAAGTGATCGTATCAATAATTTTCAATGGTTTCTTGATGTACAGTTTCTGGAGATGACATCTGACAGAGATGGAAGATCGTAATCACACACTCAGCTCATAGGGTTATAATAACACACAAACATTTCACGTACTATGTAACAGAAACTCTTCTAAGCCCTTTATGTCTGCTTTCCTCTTAATTCTCTCAACAACTTGGTTAAAATGTGATACCGTTTTTCCAGTTTTACAATTGAGCAAACTGAGGAACAAAAAGATTATGTTAAATTCTTAGCCTCACATAAGTAGCAATTGCAAAATGTAGGCTGTCAACTTAGGTACCCTGGAATTGGGGTTGGAATTTAAAATCACTGAAACAGAGTTTAGGATCATCTATCATTAACATATTACTTCACTTTTTTCCCTTAACTTGTATTTTGATGTCGCTAAAAATTTTTAAAGATATTAAATTTTTTAAATTTTATTATTTCAATTGTTTTTGGGGTACAGGTGGGTTTGTGTTACATGGGTAAGTTATTTAGTGTTGATTTCTGAGATTTAGTGCACCCATCACCTGAGCAGTGTATACTGTACTGCAATATGTAGTTGTTTATTTCTCATCCCTTTCCCAACCTTCCCCCTCTGAGTCCCCAAAGTCCATTATATCATTCTTATGCCTTTGCATCCTCATAGGTTAGCTCCCACTAATAAGTGAGAACATATGATATTTAGTTTTCCATTCCTGAGTTACTTCACGTAGAATAATAACCTCCAGCTCCATTCGAGTTGCTGCAAAGGACATTATTTCATTCATTTTTATGGCTGAGTAGTATTCCATGGTGTATATATACCACACCTTCTTTATCCATTCGTTGGTTTATAGGCACTTAGGTTGGTTCCATATCTTTTCAATTGTGAATTGTGCTGCTCTAAGCATGTGTGTGCATATGTTAAATATATTGTTTTAAATGATGGCATAATGTTCCATCTTTTAGAAATATTATAACTGATCTAATAATTTCTCTATTTTTAGATTGTTTCCACTTTCTTTCTGTCCTCATGATGACTGTGAGCATACTGGAATAAATATCTTGTTACTAAGTTAATAACTTTGAAATTAAAAAATTTCTATATGAATTTAAAAATTGTTTTCCAAAACAGTTTTACCAATTATATTTTCATCAGGAGCCTATGAGAACACTCAGATCACCACATTTTCAGTAATAGGAAATATTATCAACTTAATTTTATTGTGTTGGGACTTTGTGATCTTTGAGGCGATTCTTATGGACTTTATGCATCAACTTTCGTGATTATTTCTATGAACTGGAATAGTAAAACAGATGAGAAAAATCCAGATTTGAATGTGATGCTGGCAAATTTTAGTTCTATGACATCACACCTAAATTCTCTCTGTGCTTCAGTTTTCTTGTCTACCTGGTCTCTTTAATTTAGTGGTTTGTGGTTTTATAAAGGAGGAAATAAAATATTATGTGAACATATTTAATCATGTATAAAGTATAATCTAAATTTATGATATTGGCATGGTGGCTCACGCTTGTAATCCCAGCACTTTGAGAGGCCGAGGCAGGCGGATCACGAGGTCAGGAGATCGAGACCACGGTGAAACCCCGTCTCTACTAAAAATACAAAAAAATTAGCTGGGCATGGTGGCGGGCACCTGTAGTCCCAGCTACTCGGAGAGGCTGAGGCAGGAGAATGGCGTGAACCCGGGAGGCAGAGCTTGCAGTGAGCCGAGATTGCGCCACTGCACTCCAACCTGGGCGACAGAGCGAGACTCTGTCTCAAAAAAAAAAAAATATATATATATATATATATATATATATATATACACACATACACAATGGATGAATGGATGATCCATATTTTTTCCCTATGGGGGAAACAGAAAGTGCTGAGAACCTTGATACTGTTTATAAGAGTATTGAAGTTAATCTAGCTGAATCTCTTTTATTTTGAACTCTGATCTATTCATTCAGCATGAGTTGAATATAACAATAAGCTAAATCTACAATACATGTGTCTTAGCCTATTTGGGCTGCTGTAACAAAATATCATAGACTAAGTATCTTATAAGCAACAAAAATTTATTTTGGTGGACAAGAAGAGGCAGGTCCTTCAAGCCCCCTTTTTTTTTTTTTTATATATATAAGGACTCTAATCTCACTCTTGAGGGCCCCATCCTCATGATCTTCACATCCCAAGGGCCCTACCTCCTAATACTGCCACACTGTGGATTAGGTTTCAACATATGAATTTTTTAGGGACAAAAACATTCAGACTACAGCAGCACATTTCCAAAGAAAGGGACATTAATAGATACATATTCCTTTAAGGTCATGAGACAAACACCAGAAACTAAATTTAGGTCCATAGAATTTTATCCTCATGTAAAACATAAATATATGTTTTCTAACATACACTCAGACATGATTTTTTCTGCTTTTATTTTTAAATGAACATTATTTTTCAAGCAGTTTTAGTTTTACAGAAAAATTTAGGGGAGAATACAGAGTTTTCTGTCCCTCCTGTCAACATTTTGCACCAGAGTGGCACATATGTTGCAAGTGATGAACCTAATTGACACATCATTATCAGTTTGTAGTTTATATTAAGGCCCATTCTTGGTATATATTTTATGTGTTATGACAAATGTACAATGACACATATTCATCATGATAGTATCATACAGAGTATTTCCACTACCTTCAAAGTGCTCTGTCCTCCATGTATTCATTCATCCCTGCCCTTAAACCTTAGCAACCATTGATCCTTTGATTGTCTTCATAGTTTTTCCTTTTCTGGAATGTCATATGGTTGGAATTATATGTTATATGGCCTTTTCAGATTGGCTTATTTCACTTAGAAATATGCATTTAAGTTTCCTCCATGTCTTTTTGTTGCCTGATAGCTCATTTCTTTTTAGTGCCAAATAATAATTCATCGTCTAGACGTATTTTTATCTATCTATTGATTCACCTGCTGAAGGACATATTGATTGCCTAGGTAAATTCCAAGGAGTGTGATTGCTGGATAGTATAGTAAACATAGGTTTCATTTTTTAAGAAACTGCTAAACTCTCCTCCAAAGTGGCTGTATCATAATGTATTTCCTCCAGCAAAGAATGAGAGCTCCTATTGCTTCACATTCCAGGCAGCATTTGTTGTTGTTACTGTTTTCTATTTTGGCCATTGTTATAAGTGTGTAGTGTCACATGATGTTTTTACAGCAGAACATACATCAAAGTTTACAAGAGCTCTGTGCTTATTATAATACAATTGAACTTGTTCTTGAGAAGCCTGAGGATTCTTAGAGAGCTTTCTTCCTGGACAAAAAAATAATCTCAGACCTTCATTATAGAAGTAATAAAAACAAGACCTATAGTGATTGCTAGAGCAGTGGATTATATATTCAAATAAAAACCAAAAGAATACTTATATATTGTTTTGCCTTATAAACACTCCTATTCTCTTAAAATATGTAATATTACTCTAGTATTATGTACTTCTGTCCTTTAGCATCCTTAAGGCATTTTTCAGATACTATTTAAACAATTATTACAATCAGATTAAATGAATTAATGGGAGATATTATGTCCAATCTGTATATAATAGGAGTACAAGGCTTTTGTTTATTAGCTGAATTATGTACATAAATTTTTCACTCTGACCTTTATTGGGTGTGTGACTAAGAATTAACTGGGAACTTGCAATATAGAAAAACCAATTAACAGGAGCTTGAATAGGTCTGTCATGAATGTTTCTACCAGCACTAAGTATAATCAAACAAAACGTTAAGTAGGATATCAATTTCTTATATATTTGATTGTTAATTAGTCTGCTTTTGCATTTTTTCTTATTAAATATTTTTAAAAGAAGATTGGGAGGACACCCCTTTTTACTCCTTCTATCTTCTTTATTATTAACTTTTAAAAAGTACAATTTAGTGGGGTTTTTTTGGTATTGTAACTCGTCTTGCTAGAAAAGACAAGAAAATTATACCTCTACTAATCATATCCATACTTCACATACTAGTTCACTGTGTCTTTTATTTTTATATGACATTGTTGTTTATATAGTCATTACTCATTTAGATTTGCATATTTAACATTTCATTCCTCTTTGTCGCTTCTAGATCTTTGAAATATACTCTAGAATTCCTTTAGAAGAATAGTATGTATTAGTGTGGCTTCATGGTAATAAATTCCTATTTCTTCTGCCTGAAAATGTTTTTATTTCACTTTTATTCTTGGAGGATATTTTACGTAAAGGAATTCTAAGCTGACTTTTTTTCAATCATTTATTTCATCACATTGAAGATGTTCCATAGTCTCTGGCTTCTATTGTTTCTTTTTTTGAAGTCATCTTTCAGTTGTTCTTCTGAGTGTAGTGTATCATTTCTCTCATGGAATTTTTCGTCGATTTTCCTTTTGTTATCTGCATTCTGACACTGTTGTGTTTAGCTGTAAATTTACTTGAATTTATTTGACTGAAAAGTTGTTGAGTTTTTTAAATTTAGAAACTGTTGTTGCCTCCGTTTCTAATAAATTTTAGTCAAAATCTTCCAAATTTAACTACTTCCCCATTTATTATCTTATCATGTGAGATTTCAATTAAATATGTTATCTCTTCTAATATTACTGTCAATATATATGAAATCTCTTGCAATTTTTTATCCTTTTATTTCCTCCCATCATTAATTATTTCTTCATTTTATCTATTTACTTTAAAAACTATTGATTGAATTCTTAATTTCAGCTATTTTTTTCCCAGTTCTAGTATTTCCATTTGGCACATTTTGAATTCTGATATGTAACTTTTGATTTTCTGAATCACTGCCAAAATTTTTAATCTTGTCATTTCACTTCTCTTGAGTAGACGCAGTAGTTATTTTAAATTCTATGATGATTCTACTGATAAGAAGATAAATAGAATCTGAGTCCGTTTCTGTGATCTTGTTTCTTCTGGTTGTCATTCACATTGTTTTATCTCCTCAATTGCTTTATCTATTTATATTTCATGCTGGATATTTCATTCATAAAACTCTGTAGTAAAACCTTGAGGACTTAAATAATATTAAATTATTCAAGAAAAAAAATTCTGTTTGCTTCTCCTAGGCATCCACAGGTACTGGCCATCTGGGAACCCTTTGATACATTATTTGAGAACTGCAGGATTACTGTCATTGTGGGAAAGATAAATATTTGGGGATGTTGAAGACTAAGATGCTGGCAAATCCAGTGTCTGTTAGGAGTCAGCCTCCTAATTTGCATATGGCTGTCTTCTTGCTGTGTTCTCACGTGCTGGAGAGCAGAGAGAGAGAGGAAGCAAGCTCTCTCATATTTCATCTCATAAGGGCACTAATTCTAGCTTGAGAGCTCCACCGTCATGACCTAATTACCCACACAGAGCCACACATCCTAGTACCATACCATCGATACTTAGGGTTTGAATATATCAGTTCTGAGGAGACAAAAGCATGCAATCCATAACAGCCTCCTAGTCTCTTCTGGATTAGCAAATATCTCCAAGGTAAAAGCATTCCCACATGCTAGATTACTTCAGAGTTTTAGACCAGCAGTTCCTCATTACCATGTTAGCCTCTGTATTAATTAATGTTCTATGACTGTTGCAACAATTGATCCCAAACTTAGCAGCTCAAAATAACAATATATATATTTCTAACAGTTTCTGTGGGTCAGAAATCAAGGCAGATCATGGCAGGATTTTTCTCAGGGTCTCATAAAGACAAAATTAAGGTGGCAACAGGGGCATGGTTCTCATCTCAGTTTCAGTATCCTTTCCAAATTCCCTGTTGAGGAAAGTTATTTCCTTCTTACCTGTTCGATGGCTCCCTGTAACTTCAAGCCATCCAGGGCATGATGAATCCCTCTTCATGCTTCAAATCTCTGAATTCCTCTTCAGCTTCTGCTTTTAAGGGCTCATGTTATTACACTGCACTACCTGGATAATCCAGGATGATCTCCCTATTTTAAGACCAACTGTTTAGTGATCTTAATTACATCTGGAAAGTCCCTGTGACTGTAACAAATGCATGAGTGTGACAGCATATTTGCAAGCCCAGGAATTAAGGCATAGAATGATCTTGGGGACTGTACTTCTACCACATTCACCAGTGCCTCTAGGAAGGATTTGTTTCTCTTTAATATTTTTTCAGTTTTTTGGTGTTTACAGCTGAAGCATTAGATTGAATACATCTTCTGTCACTACTGGAAGCAGAAATCCTCTTAGTAGAATTTCAGTTTAATGATTTAAAAGTTTGTCTTATACTTTTCTCTTCTTGTCCAGCAGAGCAGGTAAGAATGCCAGCCTATGTGATTGGCTAAATTCAATTTCAAGTTTCCACTGATTTCTATACGGCTCTCTGCAATGTTCTTCATTTAGTTCTGATTCCGTCTTTATCTATTAATTCGAAGTGATATTACCTACCGTATTGAATTGTTATGAGGATTAAATGAACATATACAAAATTATTCAGAGCACTAAAACTTGTACAGTAAATGTAAGTTTTCAGAATGTTAGTTATTATTAATCAGACTTTAGTATAATGTGTTTATATTACAAAAAACTACAATTAAATAGGAAAGCAGGTTATTTACCTGTGTTTTTATCTCTAAGGAAAATACAACTTTTGAAATATTGGACCTCATTTTATATTTCTGATATCAATTCTGCCAGTAAGTTACAACTAGATATTTAAATAAAATGAAAACAACAACAACAGCAAAAACAGCAATGTCATCAGTGAAATTAAATCATTTTATCCTTCTTTAGTCTTGACTTTTATGACATTCTTGAGTAAATATTTAGAAAATAATTTAAGAGGATAAGACCCAGTCATGTCCAAAACAAATTGTTTTGCCCTGAGATCAGTTTTTCATGAGCTATATTTGTTTTTTTTTTTCAGTCCATAAAAATACTTTCAAAATATATCTCAGCAGCAGGCAGTAGACAATGTCAGAAAAAAGCACTCTGAGTCCTAGAGCTACATATTCAGCAGATATCATTGCAGCTTTTACCTTAAACATTGTTGACCATGTTTGAATTCAAGTTAAAATATAATATTTCAGTACATTCACACCTTCTGTCAAAGAACAGTGTCACAAATAATTATAAAGAACTCAGAAAACAGCACAAAAAGCCATCTGTGAGATCTGAACAGATGTAGCTGTTCAAATTCTTTGTTCACATTGAAGTTGGGAATTCTCAAGTTTTAACAATTGGTGTTTAGATGTGTAGAAACCAACAATGGAAAAAAAATCAATTATAGGAAAAATGATTTTTATAATTTGGGTTAAGGGTTCTTTTTCCTGTTATACATAATTTATTCCTTTTATACATAAAAATGTATAGAAAAATAAAATTACATTAGACACAATAAAAGATTAAAACAGAAGAAATAGCAACCATTAGAAATTCCTTTATGTCGCTAATCAAATTTAATACTTTGTATTAGACATAACACAACTGAAAGATTAGAAAGATTTTGTTGCTAAAAATGAGGAAGTTGCTGTCTCCTAAATCAAGTGTTCAGATGTGTCTACTCTTCTTCATTTTCATCAAAAGCATCCTTTAAGACTATGGTCTTAAGCTTTAGCACACTTTGGACTTCTTAGAAGATAGTGTTTAAAATCCTCTGTCTGACTTTACCACAATTAATCAGAATCTTTGGAGATAAGACCCAATTATGATTCGGCTTTTGCTTATTTGGTTATCACTTCCCAAGTGATTCTCATATGCAACCAAGTTTAAGAACCAGTGTTTTAAGAGCTATTGTAAGCTAGGGATAGGTGGTGTTTGAAATAAAAGTTTATGTAAAAAAGGAAATAAGCCAAAAAGTAACTATGGATGTTATCTTTTTGCCTTCTAGATCACTTTGCAACAAGAGAATTGTTCTCTAAACATCTTTCAGTTTTTCATACAAAACTATGGCATGACTTAGCTAAAAAATAAGTTCCTCTTAAATAATTAAAATGGCATAGTTGAATTGCTTTAAACATGAACTTAGTAATAACGCAGGTTAAAGGGAAGCCAAGACATTTGCCTAAATATATAGCAACAATAGTGAAGGCAAACAAAAAGAAACCCTGAGAGAAACTAAGGGTTAAACTGTTTCTTCCAAACTTCGTATGTTGAAGTCTTCTTTTGTTTGCTACAGCTGCAATAACAAAGCACCACAGACTTGGTGTTTTAAGCAACAGAAATATATTTTCTCACAATTCTGGAGTCTGGAAGTCTGAGGTCAAGATATTTGGCAGGGTTTGGCACAGTTGGTTTCTGTGCAGGTCTGTTTTCTTAGCTTATAGCTGGCAGTTTTCTCCTGGCATCTTCACACGGTCTTCCCTCTGCATATATCTTTGTCCTAATCTCCACTTCTTATAAGTGTGCCAAACATATATGATTAGGGCTCACTCTAATGACCTAATTCAAACTTAATCACCATTTTCAAGACCTTGTGTCCAAATATTGTCACATTCTGAGGTACTAGGTGTTTCGACTTCAACATATGGATTTGAGAGGGAGACAATTCAGTCTATATATACATATGTGTATGTATACACACACACACACACACACACACACACATAAAAATTCCAAACCCCTAGTATCCCAGAGTATGCCATTCACTGAAAATAGAGTTAGTTGAGTTAGTTGCTGCAGATGCAGTGGTTAAGTTCGAGGAAGGACTTAGTCCACTCCAATGTGAACGGCGTCCTCCTATAAATAATAATGAATACAGACACACACAAGGAGAATGCTGAATGAAGACAAATGCAGAGATCAAGGTTGTACATCATCTATAAGCCAAGGAATGCCAGCTTGCCAGCAAACTGCGAGAAGCTAGTAGAGAAGCATGGGGCAGATGCTTCTCTGCAGTCCTCAAAAGGAATCAACCCTGCTGATACCTTGGTCGCAGACTTCCTGCCCCAGAACTGTGAGACAATAAATGTCTAAGTTGTTCTAAGCCACCCAGTTTGTGGTACTGATACAGCAGCCCCAGAAAACTAATATACCCACTTTTAGAACAGTCTTTCAACACTGATAAAAATTAAAAAACTAGTTTTATTTTTTATAAAATGAATACTTAAGCATTTGATGAGCAAATCATCTGAAATAATGTGTGTGATTAGGTGTATCATGCCAAAACAAGAGTCACTGAGAAATAACTGAAGTTATCCCTATTAAGAATCCAGAACAGATAATGAACACAACAATAAATACCAATTGGCCTTAAATAAACTTTCAAATTAAGGTTAAAATTACTTTATTCCTATCTGAGTTATTCACAGAGCTCTCCTGAATAAGTAAAAAATAATTTGTCACCAGGATTTACTTAATTAGCTTCATCACAATGTTAATTAAATATTTTTAAAAATAAAATGTGGTATGACTTTCTTAATACTTAGCCTACATACAGTTATAATCATAAGCATATTTCAAAAACTATGTTAAAAAGCAGCAAAATTCAAGAAATATGCATTTATATGAACAGTGATCTTTTATCGAAATTAAACTGTCATTTTCTTTGTGAATCATTTTTTCTTTTTTTTTTTTTTTAGTTTAGCATATTCATCTTATGTGTCATACTGTGATTCATTTCTCCCACCGAGTTTTCTTCTTTTAACGTCTATGAACACTGTGTTGGTTGATTTATATGCACCCATGATGTCATATTTTTGCCAATATAAAATTTTAAATTGATGTACATCAATTTCCATGTAAAGTCAGCCTCTCTTCTTCCCTCATAAGCCCAAGTCCATGAAATGAACAATACATGTTGTAGCCCGAACAAAAGCACAAACGAAATACAAATATTGTTATAAGGTGTTCTTGTTATTTATTAAAGTGAGGGGGGCTGTTTATTCCACACTTCTCATATTTCCCTGTGGAGAAAACTGTCTTCATGATACACACTTGGCCTCATTGATTCCTTCCTGGACAGGGTTGACTTTATTTGACTAGTTAGATTGGTAGAAGAAAGTGAGGCATACTTATTTTAGCTGCTTCTTTCTTCATTTCCAGATTGGCCAGCTTGCAGAGAAGGCGTATTCTAGTTGCTATCCTATAAGCAAATAGAGGGCCTGCCCAGACTTGCAGCTGTGAAGACTGGGGAAGTGTTGGGACAGCCAGTCAACAATATCCCCCTAGGTTTCCCATCCTCCAGCCAGGATTGAACAGGCACAGAGTTAAGCCTCTGCAGACCTGGGTGTGATATCTTGCCCCCTATATTGACTAGCTGTGTGACTTTAGGGAAGTTTTTAAAACACATTGTGTCTCAGTTTCTTCAAATGTAAAATGGATCTGATTCTATAATCTCCTTCTTCCAGGTTCTGCACAATATACATGTGCTAATACATATTAAATGCTTAGAAACAGCCTATATTCAAGAACAGTATTCGCTATTATTAATCGCCAACTGATTGCCTTCTATGTTCTGTCCGTAATTGTTCAGAATTTGGCTATAGCAGATAGTAGTATCATTTGTTGATATCTGATTCCCAACATTTTTAGAGCAACAACATAACAAAAAATGCAAAATGTTACAAAAATTATGGCTATCCCATAAGGATATATTTTCAGAAATTACTGGGAAACCCTAATCTAGAGAAAGAAAATGAAACTAAATATAAACCCATTCCTATGTTTATAGCATTTTTCACATTATCTAATTAAGTGTAATAAAACCATGGCTATAGTCATTAATTTAGGGAAGGGTTGTAGTTCAAGGGCTGGCTGGTTTAAAGACTTATTTTTGAAACTCTACAGCATACTTTATATCCAACTTCTGCTCCAAACACTGGTAACTCATTGCTTTAGGATGCAGGAATCAATCTCTGCCACTACCATGAAAAAGAATGATTCTCTCACTAATGAGTTGAATTTCCGCCCCCCCACAACACCCATGCACAGGTCTTGAGATGGGGTATGCAATAATGTTCTCAGTAGCAGTATTCTCAAGAACCACCGTAAACCTGTTTCCTAAAATATAAAGTGGAAATGAGTAAGATAGCTACAACATAATATTATTATGATCCCAACATGAGAAATTTATGTTAACTTATCAATAAGACAATGAGTGCAGATAAGTGTTTTATAAAGATTAGACATTGTTCCTTCAAAAATAGTCTCATTTATAATCATGAAATATTATTCCTTGTTGGCCATCTATGCTCAGTTTAAGGATTCAATTCAGCTTATAGCAGAAAATGGACTTTAGGTCAGTTACATCAGTATCTGAATTGCTGATTCTGCAATTTATAAGTTGTGTGACCTTGAAGAAATATGTGATCTCTTCTGAATTCCAGCTTCTTTATTTATCAGAGATGTTACTGCCACCTATCGTAACTACCTCAACATAATACAAATCTATGTGATATGTGTAGCCGTACATTAAATGTGTGGCTATAGGAGCAGTATTGTTACTTTATTGCCTCATTCTTCTTTCCTGATTACATATAAATATTATATGTGAGATTTTATGAGAAACTAGCCATTTAATGATACAGGGTTACCCTTCAGAATGTCTTACTTGAAAATTTATGAAATACACACACATATACACACAGATGTTTAGGAAGCCTCGGGAGAAAAATTATATTTACATATAAAATATAAATTTACAGGGAAAATGTGCTGCTTAAAGTATACCACACCCTAAAATGTGCTGTTATATACTATGCCATGGTATATTATAATTAAAGTATATAAATCCACACCTGAATGTCATCTTTGAAGTTTTAGTTCCTAAAGCAGTCTTCTATACGTGTGTGCACACACACAAACTTTAGTATGCCAAACAACTTATTTTTACGCACTATATCAGAAAACATCTCGTTAGAACTTCTAAGTAAATTGGAATTGATCCATCTATTCCTGTAAAAAATAGGTTAAAGTTAAGTGATTTTAACCCATCCATGATTGAAAATCTTATTCTCTTAGTTTACTTGAAAAATGAGTGTTTACTCGCGTGTCATCTTGGGCTTTGGTGTGTCAACATACTTGCTGAAGTTATTGCAAATTAATCTGGAGAAGTGTCTGTACTAAAAGTTATAAGATAGTCTTTAAGAGATTAATAACAGAATCACTAGACCAGGATCAATGACTAAGTCTCTGACTCAAATATTATTTTGGAATAATTCCAACATAAATATAATTCATATTCTGATTTCCTATTATCTAATAATTATTTGACCATGTCACTTAAATTACCTAAAGTATTTAAACATTTTGAGCTCAGACTCCTTACCTAAAAACTAGAATAAAGTTTTAGTCCAAAGCATCGTTATAGAGATTTAAAATGTCACTTTATATGCAAGAATAAAAACATTTATTTCCTCCATCCTAACCCACATGAACAAATTTTAAACCATTAATTAAATAGTGTATACTTTAAAAATGAGATATACATAACTTCCTCTAGTTAGATATTTTAGTATAATTACATAGTTTGTATATATAGATGAATGTGCATATATGTATTTTTTTAAGTAATATGAGATAGTTCATTGGTTGAATACTGCAAAATCCTTTTTGTGTTATTTGCAGAAGTTATTTGCAAGAGAGATAATTGTATTTAGTTTTGCTGTTGCCTTTGCTTTTTTTAAGATTCAAATTTTAACAAAAATATATGCCCTTAATAGCATTCCTTATATGCACACACATCTGTGATGTTATTGGAAGTAAAGAATGTTGTCTGTTAGAATCAGCATATTTTTTTACTTTAAAATTTATTTTAATTGAGGGATACGTTTTCAAAAAATGCCATGAATATTTTTCCTTGTTATAGTTTAGTCAGCATTTTCACATATGTATCAGATAGATTAGGAAAAAACTGGCAATACAATCTGAAGGCTGAAAGTTTAAACGCAAAAAAAAAAAAAAAAAGCATAGAAATACAGAAGTCATAGTTGTCATAGCAACATAATCTGGCTACATTCACATTATCCTTTTTCTCACTAGAAATATTTTCAAAGCTCCATAGAGTTGCTCCAACTGGAATGGGAATGTAGTCTGTGTGCATTTAATTGAGAACTTAAAGCCACTGTTAATACAGTCCATAGTCACCAGAAATAAATAAATTAAATTTATTTGAAATTTAATTCAGAGAGTATAATCATTTAGGCGGATTCCTAGTAATTTTATCGTTATGAAATAATGTATAGTTAAGACTAGGCTTTTGCTTCTATTCAGAAGATATAGAGAGAAAGCATCCCATAGTAATATTTTAAAATCCTCCCAAGGTTTTACTAAATCTGTTTCCTGTTATTTCCCAGTGGATTTCCACTGATGTTTATAATAAAGCTGCAGGTGCTAGATATCTTCTTGTACCAGGAAATTTTGTGTGTACTATTCTACATCTTTAATCTGAATATAGGCATGATTCTTTGAATCCTTTGATTCCCCTATTTTCACTTCAAGATACATCATAAAATGAATAATATGTTTAAATGAATCCCATAGTCTGATCCCTACCTGATGTTTTGCTAGAAAATAAATAATAATAACAAAAAAACTTCTACTTTGGAGAACATCAATATGTAGCTCAAAATAATGTATTTAGTTTAATTTCAGAAACACTTTTTTTAGCTTTCTTTACTGATTTAACTGATTAAAAGTATTAGTGTATTTAATCACCAAACCAGCACATATTTGTATAATAAAAATTATAACATGAGAAAAATAGTTAATAGGACTTGGCTGAAAGAAATAGAAATAGAAATTACTAACAAAAAATATAATATAGATGAGAGTGAGCTTCAGTGACTTAAAAGGAGCTGCATCTCTACCTTAAAAAACATCTAAGACAGAATCGACAAACTTATGACATTTTAAGCCTAAGTATTTAACAAATATGATGTGAAATGGTCAAAATGTAATAACTGTTCAATATAGTAAATTTGCCTAGAACTTTTGGTGGGAAACAGACATATTCTTTGTATATTTTAATGAAAATTATTGATCAAATAGTGCAGAATACATGGATTCATTTAGCAATTCATAATTATACAAATGTCAAGCAACAATGTAATTTTCTCTCTCCACATTCAGTGTAAAGTTATTGGAAAGCCTTTGTCCAGTTCTTCATAAAATGAGACACTTTTGACAGTGGGGTAAGGGGTGTAAATTTCGTTAGTTATGATTATCTGGGAAGGAGTGGCACAGTTCCTGGAGGGTCTGAAAATTGTACTGCAGGGACATGATACGTTGGGTGAGGCCAAGTGAAAGCCCAGTCAGAGTTGGAGTAGCTGGAAACTGTTTAGACTGCAGAATGCTACAGAGGGGCCACAGCAAGGACCTTGTCCAAGGTTATTAGTAGAATCTACCTCCATGACTCTCAGGGCCGTCTAGTGGAGCAGATGTTACATTGTAAAAATCATTTAGGAATCATAAAGTCTATGGTAATGGTCTACTTTTACTAACATTTGCTTTGCTCTAGTTTTGATCCATTGTTGTTTCTTGTGGTTAGAGGCACATACTTTAGGAAATTTCCGGGAAAAGGTATTATCTTAAACCTAGAGTGCAGCCAAATTGACAATGTCTGCTTTGTCCATAAGCAACATGACCATTTCTCAGATTTGACTCTACTACGCTGATATTGTTACATGTAAATAACTGACCCAATGGTGACGAAGAGCAAGCTAGTTACCTTGTATATAGGAGAAAATTCACTACTGTGATAGACATTAGTTCATGTGTTAAGGTTTGTAGGGGATTTGGAGATTGGTAATCCTTTAAATTATGAAAAATATACAGAAATACCTAACTTCAAGGGGACATGTTTAAAAATGTCATAGTTCATATAAAAACAATATATTTCTTTTACCACAAATATGCTAAAATATTGGGAAAAAATAAATATTGCAATAAAACTATGAAATTACACAATCATAGGGACTTAATATTAATATGTTAATTACTTCAAAGGCACACAGGAAAAGAAATAAGCTACCAATTGACATTAGACTTTTGCCAGAGCTTTGTGTGTTTGATTTTAATACAATAATAGCATCACCTCTTCCTGGTCCTAATTTATTTTCTCAACTCTACAAGAATAATAATAACATTTCATATTAAACAACTGACATATTTAATGAATTTTGGTAAAGCTCTGTACCAATTTATAAACTAATTTTGGTGTGCCCTTTTTATGTTTAACATGAAAAACTATATATTAATTGCATTATTCCATATATGTCTTATAAAATAAAGAAAATCATAATTAAAACTAAAGCTCAAATGTCACTAAAGAAAGAAAATTCAAGATAGTTATTGTGTTAATTTGGTTTCAATGAGAATTTTCATTTGTAATTGTATTTTCAAATCACTTTCATAAAAGACATACATTCAATGTGTAAAAAGGAAAGAAATCATGAAAATGAATGTATTAGGGCCTATCTAATTTTGTATATAGTGAAATAAACATATATACAACATTTTTTTAATTAAAAAAAATTTTTTTACTTACATTTAAGAAAAAAACTGACACCCACAATACTACCTAAAATATATGTCAGTGAATGTTGTCCTCTTTTTCCCCCTCTGGACAAATGTTACATTTAAGAATCTATTTTATCATCTTATAAGTAAATATTTTAGGAGAAAACTAAAATATTCCTAGTATTTATAAACAGTGAAAAAAAACAAATAAAATAAGCACAAGGTTTCTGTATAGTAGTCTCCCTTATTGTTGTTTTGTAAGAACACTTAACATAAGATCTATCATCTTAGAAAATTTTAAGTATAAACGTACAGTATCATTGGCTATAGGTACTATGCTGAAGAACAAATCTCCGGAAGTTATTTATTATGCATAACTGACACTTTGTACCGTTTAACCATCACCCCTCCATTTCCCCCCAGCCCCTGGCAACCCACATCCTTCTTTCAGCGCTTTTCAACCCTCTGTTATGAAGTATTTAACATTAGTGTGAACTAGTACAATGGAGTCATGTACCCTTAGAATCTAAACCTGATTCTGACACTTGCTTTGTGACCTTAAATAATTTCCTGAAACCATTAACTTCCAAATATATAAAATGGGGTACATTATGTTACTAGACCTTGCTTGATGTAAGGCAGAATAAATGACATTAAATTAAATCTCTTGCTCAAGGACTAATGTATTCCAAGATGTCAAATTCAAATGAAACTTGTGATTTCTAAATTAGAATACTGAATAATTTGATTTGGGGCAAACGGGAATAAGTTCTTACATAATTGAATTTAATATTATTTTCAGTTTCTTGTAAGAGACAAAGTTTCCTTGTTGGTATGAACACTCCTCATGTTGCAGTGTAGTCTTACATATTTGGAAATTGAACACTGTATTTAACAGGGAAAGAAGCTCTTGATTCCTTAGTTTTATACCATTTACTTTACATACCATGGATCTTACTAGCTCTCTTTATAGGGGATTTTCTTTGCTTGAATTACTTTACTAATTTGTTCAGCATTAACGACTTTTCCTACATGATCGAGAAATTGTTCTTTTATAGACACATGATCATGTATTTATGCTAAACATATCTTCTCCAGTTATATATTCATTAGGTAAAAAAAGTTCAACTCTAATTGTCTTAGGGTGAGTTAAAAGGCTACTGCTTATGATTCCCACTATATGGTAATGACTGTTAAAAGTCACTGTTAAATATCTGATGTTTAAAATGTGTGTTTCAGGAAAACATTACCATCTTCATTGTAAATATCAAATAAATTATTATGAGTATTTTTTGGACTGACATATTTACAACTTATTCTAAATGAGGAAAAGACATAAAAAAAACCAGAATCATGTACATCTGTTATTGATTCCTTCGGTAGATGTTTTAATACTTAATCTCCCTGGACTTGCGGTGGGGAAAGGCTTAAGTGAACAATTTTGTGATTCAAAGAATACTTGTATACTACCATTCCATGAGATAAGATTACCTATAGAACTGAGCAAAAACTTAAATGATAAACTTGCAAACTCTTATGAGAAAGACATATGTCTTGAAAAATAATGCATTAAACGAAACTTGAGATATTGTTAAACATCCTTATTTACAAAAACAAAATATAAGAACAGTATGTTTTAGAAACAATAGGGGATTTCAAGTGCCTTCTCTATTATAATTTGAAAATCTTGCACAATATGATACCAAAGTAGAAGAGAGTTTAGAAAATGATTCACACTGATATCTAGTGTAACTCAGGAGACGTTTATTACAAAAGGTTATTTCTGAAAATTCACCATTGTTTTGCCTGGACTGAATCATCCTGTCTAAAGGTAAGTCTACTTGAAGGAAAATTTTTCGATGACTTTCAATGAAGAGGAGCAGTTTTCATGAAACATGCCCACAAAATCAGGTCCAGGGATTGTCTTTGAGAAAATCTTCTGTTTGAAAACCTGTGATGAACGTTGTAGATTCTTTGCTTTTACATTTATTAATTTTAACATGCATGTTTCTAGAGATTTGAGGTTAAGTTTTAATGAAACAACTATGTTATTTCCCATATTTGCTATTTTTATTATTTGCATTATATCTGTTAGGATGCTTTTGGTAGGAAACATCAGAATATTTCAAATCAAACTGGTTTAAATGGTAAGTTTTCTTGTTGTTGTTGTTTTTAATTCTGAAGTATATCTAGAGGTAGAGTGGGCTCCAGGATTGGAGGCTGCCTTTCAGCCTCCATCATCTCATGCAAAATGTGAAAAGCCTTTGCTTTTAAGTTAGCCTCCCTCAGTGTTGTAAGATGGATCCAGAAGATGGAAGAGTAATATTCACATTTGTATGTGTCTCCTTCTTAGGAGCAGTGACAATTTTCTAAAAGCTCTCTCAGCATTCTTCCTTCTATACTACATGGTCAAGCATTGGATCAGAAACTCAGTGAAACACTAATCTCTAGCAAGTGCAAGGGTTTACCACCATTTGGGTTGGAATAGATATTGTGGATTGAATCATAAAGACCTCCATACAGAGAATTTCTTGTTATGAACAAAATGCTTTAGAAATCTTGAGAACAACAGAGGAGGGGCAGTGGCTCATGCCTGTAATCCCAGCACTTTGGGAGGCAGAGGCAGGTGGATCACCTGAGGTCAGGAATTCGAGATCAGCCTGGTCAATATGGTGAAACCCTGTCTCTACTAAAAATACAAAAAGTAGCCGGGCATGATGGCAGGTGCCTGTAGTCCCAGCTACTCAGGGAGGCTGAGGCAGGAGAATCACTTGAATGTGGGAGGTGGAGGTTGCAGTGAGCTGAGATTGTGTCACTGTACTCCAGCCTGGGTGACAGAGCAAGACTCCATTTCAAAAAAAAAAAAGAAAGAAAAAAAGAAGAGAGAGAGAGAGAAAGAAAGAAAAAAAGAAAGAAAGAAAAAGAAAGGAAAAGACAAGACTTTCCAACAAGAAAAGCAAGAACAAGGGGTTTATCGTCACTGCACTCAAGATCCTGAGGACCAGAGGAGTCTGAGTATGAGCTGCCCTCTGTCGTAAGGAACGAAAAAACCAAGGGAGAATAGCAATAAGACAAAAAAGCAAAATAAGACCACATGGCTTGCTCTAAAAAGAAAGCTGGTGAAGAATCAGACTGGACGTAATCTTTGGAAAGCCTGTGGAAATATCTTCAAAAAATACAGATGAAAAATGGGTTACTCTGCTATTTATCTGCCTAGGATAGCCAAATCAGACAATCTACAAAACTTTCTCCACCAGGAGGTCTCCATTTTCTACCTTTGACATTTGGAATCAACTAATCATAATATGCTGCCAGAATTAATTAACAGACATATATCAATAAATATCAATACATATATTTAGGATCTATTGCACAATTGAACAAGTACATTTATATATTATATATATAATTTTACTATTTTATATATTAATTTCAAATAGATATAAACACACATATATATATTCATATACACAGGTATATTTGTATTCTATTATGTGGTGGTTAATTTTATGTGTCAACTTGACTGGGCCACAGGGTGCCTAGATATTTGGTCAAACATTAATCCATGTATTTCCGTGAAAGTGTTTTGGATGAGATTAACATTTAAATGGAATGACTGGGTGAGCAGATTGTCATTCCTAATGTGCTTGGGCCTCATTCGATCAGTTGAAAGCCTGAATAGAACCAAGAGGCTCACCATCCCTCAAAGCAAGAGACATTTCCTCCTGCTCAACTGCATCAAACCAAAGTATTAGCTCTTTCCAGTACTTCAGCTTGTCAGTCTTCAGACTGAAACTTACACCGTGAGTTCTCCTGGTTCTGAGGCCTTCAGACTCAGAGGAACTCTGAGTTCCTCAACTCTCCTGGTCTCCAGCTCTCCAGCTTGCTCACTCACACTGCAAATCTTGGGACTTCTCAGCATCCATAATAGCATGGATATATATATATGCACATCTTATTGGATTCGTTTCTCTGGAGAACTCTGATGAACACATGCTATTAAGCATAAAATCTTATGGGAAGGCAGGGCATGGTGGCTCACGCCTGTAATCCTAGCACTTTGGGAGGCCAAGGCGGGTGGATTATGAGGTCAGGAGATCGAGACCATCCTGGCTAACACGGTGAAACCCCATCTCTACTAAAGATAGAAAATATTAGCCGGGCGTGGTGGCAGGCGCCTGTTGTCCCAGCTACTCCAGAGGCTGAGGCAGGAGAATAGCGTGGACCCAGGAGGCGGAGCTTGCAGTGAGCAGAGACCATGCCACTGCACTCCAGCCTGGGCGACAGGGCGAGAATCAGTCTCAAAAAAAAAAAAAAAAAATCTTAGGGGAGAATGCTCCTGGCTGGGGGAAGCAGTATTGACACTATAAATTGGAAGAAAAATGATGACATAGAAATTGTCAAATGTGTTTATCTTCTGTGAGAGCTAAGACAAAAAGCTATTCCTTTCAGGATGTAGTCATCCAGATTTTTAGCATTCTCATTTGTAAGACTGTCTGTACAGGTGAATATTTTTGGAAGACAAATTATTAAAGGTCATTATACATGAAATGTTTTACTGATCGTTTTACTTATAGTTCCCAGGAGTTACATATGTTAAAATATTAACTTTTATACTTTATATATTAAATGCATATTAACTTATTAAAGACAGAAAGACATTTTAAAAAATCTTTCTTTGGCATAGCAATTTTTATCTCTACTTCATGAAAAATATATAAAATTCATGTTAAAACTGTCGAAGTTTTCAATGGTTGACATTATTTAACATTAACTACAGCTAAGTTCTTACTTATCAGTCTCTGGCTACCTAAAGGTTTTTTTTTTTTTTAATGTAGTATGCCATATTCAGTAGTTTATTAAGTCAGGTTTCTACTGTTGGGCATTTTATTGCTTGAAATACATTTATAATCCTTCCTTAGAAATAGAATTTATGGTTCAAAGAGTATACATATTTTTAAATATTTTTAACGTAAAACAATAAGTTGCCATTCCAGAACATGTAACACCTCCTAACACAGGCATTATAGAACAGGGTCTCTATGATCAAACCCGAGACAAACTTCTTATTAACATTTTAAAACTCCACTATAGGCCAGGCGCGGTGGCTCACACCCATAATCCCAGCACTTTGGGAGGCCAAGGCAGGTGGATCACGAGGTCAGGTGATCAAGACCATCTTGGCTAACATGGTGAAACCCCATCTCTACTAAAAATACAAAAAATTAGCAGGGCATGGTGGCGGGCACCTGTAGTCCCAGCTACTCGGGAGGCTGAGGCAGGAGAATGGCGTGAACCCGGGAGGCAGAGCTTGCAGTGAGCTGAGATTGCACCACTGCACGGGAGAAAAGAAGGAACGCCCATAAAAAAAAAAAAAAAAAAAAAAAAAAAAAAAAAAAACTCCAGTATAATCATACCATGTGTAAATGTGAATTGTTTAATTCATCTCATTGATAATTAAAATTTTATATTTTACATTATTTAATTATTCTACAAATAAGTCATTTTTCCTTATTTACATTTAGAGCTTTTTTATAATAAAATAAATGCGGTTATTGTATCACTTTAAAAGATATGTCTCCCAACAATTTTATAGATAGCAACTGTAGGTTTTTGTTGTTTGTTTAAATCTTCAACAATCATCTATCTCTCTACACGTCATCAGGTAAGCATTAATTTTTGTTTTTTTCCAAATAATCTGGTAATCAATTAAAAAAATTGTTAATGTGGCCATATTTTACCACGAATTGAATTGTTCTCTTTATCATGATAGAGTGCCCTTACTAGTTGTGTGACTCTGGGAAGGCTCTGAGATTTTTGGTTTCTGCAACCTCGTCTGTAAATAGGAATAATAATAGTACATTCCTAACAGGGTGGGTAGGAGAGTTAGTTAATGTATCTATGTAGAAAACTTAAAAAGAACCTGACATGTAATTAATACTCAATAATTAACTCTTGGCTAGCTAAATATATTTATATATTATACATGTTAAATATTTCTAATTGTCAGATCTGCTGGAATTATTGACTTTTCATTGGCCTATCCATAGTTATACTGCAATGAAACATTCTTGTTTATGAAATGTTCCCTAAATCATAAAGTCAGGAAAGTCATGTCATTCTTCAAATACTACCCATTGCTCTTCTATAGATTAAAATTAGTATCATGGTACTAAGTTTTCAATTGAAGAGTTAGGCAAATAAACTAACAAATAAGCATCCCATTGAGTTTTTTTTTTTTTTAAATTAAAGAGAAAGATTTGCCATGTTTTCAAATCTAAATCTTTCACTTAGGAACACTGAAGTTATATAATCTAAAGATAGAAATACCATTTGACCCAGCAATCCCATTACTGGGTATATACCCAAAGGAATATAAATCATTCTATTTTAAAGACACATGCACGCATATGTTCATTGCAATGCTATTCACAATAGCAAAGTCACAAAGTCAACCTAAAAGCTCATCAATAATAGACTGGATAAAGAAAATGTAGCACATATACACTATAGAATACTATGCAGCCATAAAAAAGAATGAGATCACATCCTTTGTGGAGACATGAACGGAGTTGGAGGCCATTATCCTTAGCAAACTAACACAGGAACACAAAATAAAATACCACATGCTCTCACTTACAATTGGGAGCTAAATGATGAGAACACGTGGACACACAGAGGGGAACGTATCCACTAGGGCCTTTTGGAGAGTGGAGGGTGGGAGGAAGGAGAGATTCAGGAAAAATAGCTAATGGGCACGAGGCTTAATACCTGGGTGATAAATTAATCTGTACGGCAAACCACCATGACACATGTTTATCTATGTAACAGGCCTGCACGTGTACCCCAGAAGTTAAAATAAACATTAAAAAATAAAATAAAATATAATGCAGTGGTTATTTGTCATTCTACAACTAACCTGTATTCTTATAATGCCAGAGCAATTTAAAAGTTCAAAAATATTTACCCTGGGTGAGATATAATAATCGGTCCATGTATGAAATATAATAATTGGTTCATCTGTCAATTGAAAGAAATATTTTAATATTTAGTAATTAATTTCTCCAAAGTATTACTAGTATGGGCATAGCAAGAAGACAGTCGGTATATATAGAAGTTGTATCTCTGCTGAGTACCACCTAAAGTAGGCATTTAATTGAAACACAGGCTGGCACTTTACACATCACCCTTTGTTAATTGGTCTTTGGAGGCTGTTTGGAGGTTTCCAATTATCAATCCCCCAAATCCCACAACAATAACAACAATTTTAAAAAAAGAAGGTCACCTTCTCACTTTCTCTTTCTACTAATGAGTAGTGCCAAAAAGTGACAGAAGGAAGAGCAAATATCACTGTTTTATTATGTTTATATCTGGTTTATCAGAGATCTGTTTAAAAAGTTGTAAATATGGACATGGTATAAACTTAGCCAAAGTAGGGACTTTATTGTGATTGTTTGTATTTGGAAAACAAAAATCAACACCAAGAAAAAGTTAAACATTACAGGCATGCATGCAAACATATATATTTCTGACAGTACGTTTAGGATAAATGCAATACATTTAAAACCACATATAAATGATTTTGAAATATAACAGGCATAAGTATTACATTTGACCATTCTTAATTTAATTTTCAGTATTTGTCACTGCAATGTATTATTTTTATTGTACGTCTGTAAAGCCAGTACAGTAGCATATTAAATCAGCTTGCTATCTAGTTCTATGCAAAATGCATTTGGAAAATTCCATGGTAAGCTTAAAGAAGAAAATTTAGCTTCAGATGTTTACATCAGAATTTTTACCTCAAACTATGACTGGAAAAGACAAAAGTATATAATAATTATGTGATAGACACAGATAGTAGCAGCTTCCTAAACACAGCTGTACACAGTGTCATTGTTAGAAACTTAATCCAAGATAAAAACTTTAAAAATTGAGAATGGTAAAAGTACAATGAGGCATTAGGCAACTCGAATTTCTCCTCTGTCTTCCAACATCTATTTTCATTTTGATGTCCTAGTTCATTTCCTCAATGCTTCTAGATCTTGAAAGTGATGTGTACTTTAATAAATTGAATATGGGTAAAAATTAGTTACAACTAGAAATGTCATGCCATGTAAATAATTTTTATATAAGAAAAATGGTGCAGTTTCTTCCTAGCCTTGATGGTCTTTACAATTTGGCATGATTTTGCAGTGGCTGGTACCGGTTTTTCCTTTCCATGTTTAGTGCTTCCTTCAGGAGCTCTTTTAGGGCAGGCCTGGTGGTGACAAAATCACTCAGCATTTGCTTCTCTGTAAAGTATTTTATTTCTCCTTCACTTATGAAGCTTAGTTTGGCTGGATATGAAATTCTGGGTTGAAAATTCTTTTCTTTAAGAATGTTGAATATCAGCCCCCACTCTCTTCTGGCTTGTAGAGTTTCTGCCAAGAGATCCGCTGTTAGTCTGATGGGCTTCCCTTTATGGGTAACCCGACCTTTCTCTCTGGCTGCTCTTAACATTTTTTCCTTCATTTCAACTTTGGTGAATCTGACAATTACGTGTCTTGGAGTTGCTCTTCTCGAGGAGTATCTTTGTGGCGTTCTCTGTATTTCCTGAATCTGAATGTTGGCCTGCCTTGCTAGATTGGGGAAGTTCTCCTGGATAATATCTTGCAGAGTGTTTTCCAACTTGGTTCCATTCTCCCTGTCACTTTCAGGTACACCAATCAAACGTAGATTTGGTCTTTTTAGATAGTCCCACATTTCTTGGAGGCTTTGTTTGTTTCTTTTTATTCTTTTTTCTCTAGACTTCCCTTCTCGCTTCATTTCACTCATTTCATCTTCCATTGCTGATACCCTTTCTTCCAGTTGATCGCATTGGCTCCTGAGGCTTCTGCATTCTTCATGTAGTTTTCGAGCCTTGGCTTTCAGCTCCATTAGTTCCTTTAAGCACTTCTCTATATTGGTTATTCTAGCTATATATTCGTCTAAATCTTTTTCAAAGTTTTTAACTTCTTTGCCTTTGGCTTGAATTTTCTCCTGTAGCTCGGAGTAGTTTGATCATCCGAAGCCTTCTTCTCTCAACTCATCAAAGTCATTCTCCGTCCAGCTTTGTTCCGTTGCTGGTGAGGAACTGCGTTCCTTTGGAGGAGGAGAGGCGCACTGCTTTTTAGAGTTTCGAGTTTTTCTGCTCTGTTTTTTCCCCATCTTTGTGGTTTTATCTACTTTTGGTCTTTGATGATGGTGATGTACAGATGGGTTTTTGGTGTGGATGTCCTTTCTGTTTGTTAGTTTTCCTTCTAACAGACAGGACCCTCAGCTGCAGGTCTGTTGGAGTTTGCTAGAGGTCCACTCCAGACCCTGTTTGCCTGGGTGTCAACAGCGGTGGCTGCAGAACAGCGGATTTTCGTGAACTGCGAATGCTGCTGTCTGATCGTTCCTCTGGAAGTTTTGTCTCAGAGGAGTACCCAGCCGTGTGAGGCATATCTACAACTATCTGATCTTTGACAAACCTGACAAAAACAAGAAATGGGGAAAGGATTCCCTATTTAATAAATGGTGCTGGGAAAACTGGCTAGCCATATGTAGAAAGCTGAAAGTGGATCCCTTCCTTACACCTTGTACAAAAATTAATTCAAGATGGATTAAAGACTTACACGTTAGACCTAAAACCATAAAAACCCTAGAAGAAAACCTAGGCAATACCATTCAGGACATAGGCATGGGCAAGGACTTCATGTCTAAAACACCAAAAGCCATGGCAACAAAAGCCAACATTGACAAATGGGATCTAATTAAACTAAAGAGCTTCTGCACAGCAAAAGAAACTACCATCAGAGTGAACAGGCAACCTACAAAATGGGAGAACATTTTTGCAACCTACTCATCTGACAAAGGGCTAATATCCAGAATCTACAAAGAACTTAAACAAATTTACAAGAAAAAAAAAAACAACCCCATCAAAAAGTGGGCGAAGGACATGAACAGACACTTCTCAAAAGAAGACATTTACGCAGCCAAAAAACACATGAAGAAATGCTCATCATCACTGGCCGTCAGAGAAATGCAAATCACAATGAGATACCATCTCACACCAGTTAGAATGGCCACCATTAAAAAGTCAGGAAACAACAGGTGCTGGAGACAATGTGGAGAAATAGGAACACTTTTACACTGTTGGTGGGACTGTAAACTAGTTCAACCATTGTGGAAGTCAGTGTGGCGATTCCTCAGGGATCTAGAACTAGAAATACCATTTGACCCAGCCATCCCATTACTGGGTATATACCCAAAGGACTATAAATCATGCTGCTATAAAGACACATGCACACGTATGTTTATTGCGACACTACTCACAATAGCAAAGACTTGGAACCAACCCAAATGTCCAACAACGATAGACTGGATTAAGAAAATGTGGCACATATGCACCATGGAATACTATGCAGCCATAAAAAATGATGAGTTCATGTCCTTTGTAGGGACATGGATGAAACTGGAAACCATCATTCTCAGTAAACTATCGCAAGGACAAAAAACCAAACACCGCATGTTCTCACTCATAGGTGGGAATTGAACAATGAGAACACATGGACACAGGAAGGGGAACATCACACTCCAGGGACTGTTGTGGGGTAGGGGGAGGGGGGGGATAGCATTAGGAGATACACCTAATGCTAAATGACGAGTTAATGGGTGCAGCACACCAACATGGCACATGGATACATATGTCACAAACTTGCACATTGTGCACATGTACCCTAAAACTTAAAGTACAATAATAAAAAAAAGAAAAATGGTTAAACACTTATTATATGTTTATTTTACAGAAAGGCTTTACCTATAATCAATAACATGTGATTTTTAAAATGATGGTAATATTCAAACAAAGAAAATGTCCAAATGAATTCATATTGTACTCATTTGGTATGTTTCCCCATTTATAAACAGTGAAAGACCAGGTGTAGTGGCTCACATCTGTAATCTGAACACTTTAGGAGGCCAACGTGGGCAGATTGCTTCAGTTAAGGAATTCAAGAATAGCCTGGGCAACAAAGTGAGACCCTGTCTGTACAAAAAAAACTACAAAAATTGGCTGGGTGTGGTTCTGTGTGCCTGTAGTCCAAGTTACTCATCTTGGAGGTGGAGGTTGCAGTGCAGTGAGCCCAGATTGCGCTCCTACCCTCCAACCTGGTAACAGAGTGAGACACTGCCAAAAAAAAAAAAAAAAAAAGAGAAGAAAAAATAGTAGTAAATAATGAAACAACTTATAGCTAAAGTTGCATTTGAGTTCTTGTAGCTTATGATTTCTTCAATAAAAGCATTAAAAATATGTGATTCTTAAGAATGATTTATGATTCCTCGTGTTTTAAACTTTGCCCTTGCAGCAAAACAGAATAAAAAATTTCTTATGAATCTGAGTATTTTATTTTTCAAAATGTATTCAGGAATAAATGGATAGATAGCTATAGGAATAGGGTATGCTTGCACTTTTCAAATTCTTATATTCTGGTAATTCAAGAAATGCTATTTGTCTCCATCTAAATAAATTTGAGTAGAGAAGAATTGGTTCCCATAAAGAGCACACATTTGCTATAATCACTGAAAGCAAAACTGATAAAATGCCAAAGTGAAGATGTAGCCACTGAGATGGCTTTGGAAAAATAAAATGTTTAAAACTTTTTTCAAGAGCATAAACTATTTGAAAGTTATATTTAAGTAAAATATGTGTAAATTGAAACAAGACAAAAATAAGTATTTTTTAAAAAATGGAACTGAGCTGATAAGCATAAATTCTATTTTCTGTATACAACTGAATAAATTGACTTTTAGTGTCACACTGTTTTAAGTGAAATATAGGAGCTAGTGCTGAAACACTTTAATATTGGAAGTGGTTACATATAAAAGATGATGATGGAATATACAAGACACAAATGAGTAGACTGGATGTAGCAAAGTGCTCCCAAAATATAGATAATACTGGCAGCACAGAAAATGAAGACTCAAGTAAAATATTTGTGAGACACGAGTGAATAAGGAAAAAAAAGATAAAGATAAAAGCAGGGTCTCAAAACATTGACTTGCTCAGTATAGAATACTGTGTGAATGAGAATAAAGATGTATTTTGTTTTCTTCTGGGCCCTGTTTCCAGAAGCTTAGTGAAAGACTTAGGCTATCTTTTATAATTCAAAGGAAGAAAAGCACACTTTTAAGATCTAAAGAAACCTCTGTGTATAGAGTATACCAAGGACTCAATTTCAAGTATCATATCCACAGAAATGAAATCTTCAGATAAATATTAGTAGAGACTGTGGTGATTGTAATGATGTGATGAAATTTCCATATTCAGTTTATTATGGTAAATGCCTCTCACCAAATCTCTTCTTCAGAAATGCTGTTTCATTACATTTTAGTGAGAACATAAACAAAAACAAGCTCTCTCAATGTTTTAGCATAGGGGCTCTTTGACTTCAGTTCATCAGTTATTGACTGCCTTCATGCCAGGCTATTTTTGCTGGAGTCACGATACTTGTCCTTGAAACTCGCTGGGCTGGGAGACAAACAAAGAAGTATAGTACAAAAGGCCTATGATAGAGGCATCCTTGATGTGGGAAGGTGAGGAAAGGTGCCGACTTAGGTTTTAAACACAATGCTCTCAATGCTTTTAGGACAACTGCAAGGAGGGGCTAATTGTGCAATATTTGGCCCTGTTGGGCGTGTTGGAGCTGACAACTGACTGATGCATTGGCATTTGAGTTGTAATGTGCAAGCAGAAGTTGAAAGTATGATCAGCAGCAATAGCATGAGCACAGCACAGAGGCCTGAAGGCCTGGCCCTGAAGCAAACGGGTTCCAAGAAAGACCTGTCTGAAGTGCAGGTAAGAAATGAGTCTGAAAGGGACATACGGTCCCAAGGTTAGAAAGTCTATTGTCTTGAACTACTTTGATTCACAGAATGCTTTACTAAAGTGGGGCAACATTTTACGTTTTGATGAAGTGTAAAATAATATAATTGAAATACTGATGTTTCCTCAAATTCTCTTTAGTTTCAAGTGAATGATTTTCATGGACTTGCAGATTTAAATGCTATAAGAACTGGATCATAAAACCAAAGAAGAAATGTTATAGGTTTCCTACATAGAGACAAAATAACTTATATATTTCTAACAGTAAAATCCAATTGGTATTACTAGTATGAGTAGAATACACGTAGTACCCCAGGGACTCCAAATGGGGAAGGCAATGGTTTTTAAATATCTACGACGTGTGTCACTATTTTTTCTCTGAACACAGAGTGATTGCTTCATTCTGTGTTCAGAGAAGGCAAAATTGATTTCTGATAGAATATGAAAATGGACAGTTAGAAGCAGTCCTGTTCCCCTTGCAGATGTTCAAAACTGCAGACTTCCCTCCTACTACATGCAGGCGTCCTACTGTAAATAGGCAGTACATTCTCATTATGTTTGATAAATTATATTTTCGCATGTTGGCATTATTTTTGAGTTGCACAGACACACACAAAATCACTTAGACACACATACAATTTTCCAATTCATATAGCTATCAACTTCTTCTACCTTCATTTACCACCTGCTTACGACATACCGCTAAAAATTCTTCTATTTCCATGATAATTTTTTATAGTAAGTTAATTATCATTATTTCCCTCGATGTCACATAAAATTGTTGTGATATTATATAGTTAAAGTTAGCTGTTAGCATCTGGAGTATTTCTCATCATTCTTAAAATAGACAACAGTAATAATATAGAACATTAATATTTCTATATCCATTTAGGAGGTGTTTGTAAAAAATTCCAGTTGATAATTCAAATGTAGCTGCCGCAAAACCATTGCCACGTGTTCACTGATATTTCTGAAGTTATTTGGTTTGGCTATGTTGCCAGCTAGCAAGACACATCTAATAATCTTACTTCACTTTACAGCAATTTGTTGGTATTTTATTCTAAACATTTATGATAAGATGCTACCATACACATTTATCATGTGTGAGATAATAAAGTATCATTATATGAATATAAACATTATATAACCACTGTTTGAAGACTAGTGGTACATAAACATCGATTTCGGCAGTATTCTAAGCGTACAGCCAGCAGATGCTATACTCTATTTTTTTTTGAAGAGTGATCAGCTACAAGTCTAAACAAAGTGAGCTCACAGATGCTGTATAGTTTAAGTTAATTGCTATCATTTCAGTGTGGAGATGTTCTAGAAAAAAGCAGCAAATCTCATACCAGCTATTAAAAACTAAATGTATTATATTACTCCAACATCTGCTATTTATTTTGTTTTTGCTTCACGGCAGGTACAATTAATATTGTTTTAGTCATAGATTTATAAAATTTTCTCCATGGGTAATCCCGTTATGGAAAATGTTTGCACTTAAATACCCACAGATATTTTTTTAAACATTTTTAATATGGAAAAATTATAAGAAAAAAACCCTTAATGTACCATGTATTATATTAATTAATCCTAGAGTAACTTCAATGATTAGGCTTTCAAAGAAGCCGGAAAGTATGGAAGCTATACTAACAATGACTTTCATGAAGCATGACACCTTTTCCTTCCGCTCTCATTTCTTGAATTTAGTGGAACTCTACACTGGAAACTTTCCACGTTTTCATTTCTCAAACTATGTGCCTGCTCTTTGTGTTAGGTTCTGGGGATGCAGTGATGAAGAAAGCAGATAGGATACTTCCTTTTTGGAGCTCACATTCCTCTGAAGAAGACAGACAAGGCAAGTAATAAACAGCTAAATGCATGAGGGTTTTGAACGGTGTTAAATGTCACAAGAAAATAAACAAAGAAGGGAATAGAGACGCAGGGAAGGCAGCTTCAATGAGAATGACCAAGAAATAGCTCTTTGAAGAGGTGAAACTTTGGCCAAGAGCAGACTGATGAGAAAGAGCTAGGCGTGTTAAGACCTGGGGGTGCACATTTCAGCAGAATACACATAAATCATAAAGGCTGTAAGACATTAACAAGCTTGATAAACTCAAGAAACAGAAGTTTATTAAGCTTGCTATGAAACTGGAATATATTGAGTGAGGTAGAAGATGAGGTGGTGATGAACCCCGTCTCTACTAAAAATACAAAAAATTACCCGGGCATGGTGGCGGGCGCCTGTAGTCCCAGCTACTTGGGAGGCTGAGGCAGGAGAATGGTGTGAACCCGGGAGGCCAAGCTTGCAGTGAGCTGAGATCGCACCACTGCACTTTAGCCTGGGAGACAGAGCGAGACTGGGTCAAAAGAAAAAAAAAAAAAAGGCAGATGACATAGGGCCTTTGGGCTTTGGTGAGGAGTTTGGGTTTTATTCTCAATGCAAAACAAAGCCACTGGAGCATTTTCAGCCGTGAGGATCTAGTATGCTTTGAAAGAAAAATAAATATTTTTTGACTTTATGTGTTGTATAAATGGAAGGGGAAGAAGTATGGAAAGAATTTGAACTCTCAGTTGGAAGCATATTGCAGGGAATAGATTTCAAACAGACAGAATGAAAAGAAAAAGAAATATTTGAGATATACAAACACACACATATATATATGTATATATAATTGCGGTTGGGCAGAAGATACACACTTCAGATTAATTCTCTTTTGGTCCTCTAAATTTTAACCTTGAGAAACATTACTGTTTCCTTAGTTCTTAAAAATTTTCCATAACAATTTGCTTTGCTAACAAAAACCAGAGAAATCAAAATCCCTATTATCTAACTTCTGTTGCCATTATTATGCCTGTTCCCTCATTTTTCCTCTTCATGAAAAGGGGAACAGCTGCTTACTATCATCCATATTCTTTTCATAAACTTGAAGTCTGTTATTAAGCAGTCCATAAGTTTGTGATGTCTAATTCACATGTCATCATCCAAATTGACTATTTGAAGTCAAAAGCACTGAAAGGGACTTAGTCATTTAAATGACCAAAGTAACCTGGCAATTATCCATTATCAAACTTAAACAATGAACATCATATTATGAAAGAAATTGAATCAGTGAAAAACACCAGCAAGCAACTTGAATGCTTTTAAAAATTTGACTAAAAGGGTCATTATGTTGTGCACCAGTTGACAAGAGAGGGCACTTTCGTGTTCTTGCCAAACAAAAACGAAAACAAAAAATTATAGGAGCCCGTTCTAAGTACTGGGGTAACAACCCTAGACACCGTCTTTGGCTTCACAGAGGTAACAGGCCAGATGGGCATTGAGACAAGTGAACAGGCACATGGAAAACAGCATGGTGAGTAATACAGATGGTGGGAAGAACAGGGTACTATGGCATCCGCCGTGGAAAGAAGATAGATCTAGGTGATGGTAAGTCTAAGACAAAGGAGGAATAAAATCATCAAGGAAAGCAGGAGATAGGGAAGGAAGTGGAAAGCAGACAAAAAAACCCACAGCAGCTGTAGAAGCCTGAGAAGATGAGAGAGTCATGTCCTTAGAGGGAATGAAAGCAGAGACATAACGGCACAAAATGAGATGGGAAAGTGACAGAGCAACACATGAGTCTGTAATGAATGGTAAGATTTTAGATGTTGATTCTTATTTCATCCTTACATGATTTTTTGAGATAATTCTGCCAGCAGCATGGAAGACAGCTTGGAAGGAAAAAGGCTAAAATCAAAGAAACTGGTTAGGTGTTTATAGGAGGAAGTTATACATCAATATGAATATTCAATTTTATTGTCTTATTGAGACTGTCTATTAGATGTGGGAAGAAGAATTGGACCCATGGGACTCCTCTCTGCAGTGTAAAAAATTAAAATTGTATGCATTTCTCATAGTCTTTAACCCATATTTTTTTCTATGTCACTTATAAACAGTAATTGATGCCTTTGTTTTCAAATGAGATATTTCTGGAGTGATAAATCTGGATCTATGGATCTTACATAAGGTATCGCCTATCAATTGCTGATATTGTTGATACTATATATTCTTTAAATTGGTTTTATCTATTCCATTTTTTACGTTTTATTCATAACAAGTTTAATGTGTGACAAATCTGAAATCAAAGTATTCTAATATAATTTTCTAATATCACTTTTTAATTAAAGATACTTATTCATCCCATTGTCGCATTCACTACTTTTTATTCAAAATGTTGTATAATTGTTCAACTGTATTTGGTGTTTTTATATCATGTTAGTTTCCTGTAACTGATGGGTCACATGCACTTGTCAGTGGTAAATTGTTCAGCTTTATGAGGCTAATACGTGAAGATTATAAGAAAATCTAGGGTTCTTAGTCAATGTGCCGCAGTTTGAGTTTGTATCTGAATGATGGTTTTTACAATATTTTAACTCATTTACTATCATGAGCAAAGTAATGCACATTTTTTTGGTAAAAAGTTCCTGAAGGTAGGAAAGTGTATGAAGAAAAATAAAGCCAATATGTAAGAATTCATACAACACAATTGCTTTTGTTGGAAAAAATGATTTAGTTAAGGACAATGTTGACATCTTTCTTCTCTTGTGTTAAGCTGGTGACACTCTCAAGATTTATATTTTTTAAACTTTACTTGCCCAAATATATACACTGAAAATTTGTCAATACTATATTTCTAAAGTTTTAAAACTTTTTACTATCTTTTTTTGGGTATATACTTGTTCACATATAGGCTACAAAAAATAACAAGGAAGTTAACACTGTCTAATTATTTTAAAAGTATCTAAATCATTAGGGTACACTTTTGGATAAACAAGTTAGAACTGTGAAAAATGGGTACAATGTATCTATGGGGAAATATTACATACTTTGCTTTTATTATAATTTTATTTATTGACCTGGGCTATTCTACTAAACCTTCCTTAAAACTCTTGATGCTGTAAATTTCCCCTGAAAAATTCCTTCTTTAGAAATGACAGATTTGAAAGTGCTTTGAAGTAATGGATCCTAACTTCTAGGACCGAAAAAAAAAAAAAAAAAGAAAGAAAGAAAAGAAATGGACTGCTTTGCTTTGCTGTGTTCTGCTCAGTTTGTAACAGTATGCTCACACATATTAGGTGGTCCATCTATGTTTGTTGAACAAATAAACAAATAATGAGATACAAAATACTGATTAAAACACTAGTATGCTGGTAATAACAAATCCATCATACACTATATTTGTAACATTCAAAGATATATAAGTTCCCTTTAGAAACCTTTATTTATTTAGAAATGACACACTTCAGTCAGTTTTAAAACATAAAAAATATTTCATATAAACTTAATAGTTAATTCTCTATTCCATCCTAATTTATTCCTATTATTTATCTCATATTTGTTCATGAATTATTATTTTAACATTTGTGAAGAATATTAAAAAGAGAATATTTCAAAAGACTTATTTTGTTATCCAAATCACAATTTACCTTCATTATCAAATTTCTAACTCTAAAAAGGATTCTTTATAAAATGTGAAAGCCCAAGAAATATAAAGCAAACTCTATTATAAAGCTATAAAAGACTATTGTTAAGTCTTTTAACTTTACAAATTTAATTGTTACTGGCCGGGCACGGTGGCTTACACCTGTAATCCCAGCACTTTGGGAGGCTGAGGCAGTTGGATCACGAGGTCAGGGGTTCAAGACCAGCCTGGCCAAGATGGTGAAACCCCGTCTCTACTAAAATTACAAAACTTAGCCAGGCGTGGTGGTGGACACCTGTAATCCCAGATACTCAGAAGGCTGAGACAGAGAATTGCTTGAACCTGGGAGGCGGAGGTTGCAGTAAGCCAAGGTCACACTACTGCACTCCAGCCTAGGCAACAGAGCAAGACTCTGTCTCAAAAAAAAAAAATTAATTGTTACTTTGTACATTGCATTCCATATTCACGCTAGCTGTTTTCTAATATCTACCCTCTACTTCCACAATAGGGATTTAGGTGGGCAGCAGCACTTGGCTGTTTACAAGTTGAGGGTCCTGTTTATAAAGCAAGGTAGTGTGCCTTCTTCCTTTCCTTGTTTAGTATCCTCCATGTAACTTGTCTTCCTCCTGTAGATGTAGATAAAAGCTATCTCTTGAAGATGGTAGAGCACATACCACCCCTGGAATGATAACCTCTGAACTGTCACACCAAAAATCATATTTATGGTGTTTAAATGTTTGCATTTGGTCACATGAAACATAATATTTACCTTACTTAAACATTTAGGGCTTCACTGTTACAGAATCAGAATTGACTCCAACTAATACATTTCCTTGATTAAGTAAAACATAGTCTGAGGTGTCCCGGATTATTTGTTTTCATTAAAGTAACGCTATTTCATTTTGATATAAATTAGTAATGGTTAGTGACATATAGTATAAAATGGTATATGGGATTATCAGCTCATTTTATTATTCGTTATTTGCCCATGCTCAGGTAAAAGTTCTATTATTCAGATGTTTTCATTAAAAGAAAAAAAGATTGTTAAAATACATGGAAACTTACCAATACTTCTGTTATCACCATTTTTAATCCTTCATGTGTCTTCAAAGCATACAATGTACAACAATTCAATTTTAAAATGTATAATTCATTTGCAAGTTTTCTGACAATCCTTAGTGACCTTGGATTTTCAGCTTTGTCCTCCTCTCAATAACAACTTGTATAAGTTAGAAGAAAGAATTGGTCCCAGAAGAAATCTCCTAAACTAAATAAATTTTAAAATCCTTTCATGCATTACACTGCCAATCACTGTGGATAATCCCATTCAAGCTCCATAATTAGTATTCTAAGGTATGGATTCCCACCTGTACCATGTAGTACAACATCATGAAGTGGGGAGGGGTAGAGAAAGGAGAGGCTCCCAGCAGACTTTTACGTGATAGGATGTGGGAATCGATTTTAATTAATTCTGCCTCTTTAAATCTGTCTGCTCTTTTGGAAAGATTGCTATCTGTCTCCAGCACTATGGCGAGATAATTAATAGAAGCACTGCTGGAGACTGATAGTGCAGGCGGCTGATACCCGTGGCAGGAGCTCTCCTCATCTAACTGCCACAGAATTGTGAAGGTAAAGAATCTGCAGAAAAGTGGAACATTCATTTTTACTAAATAAATGCATTAACTATAGCACACATTATAGAGTTTTTTTGTTGCTGTTGTTAATCTAGCATGTAACAGAAATAAAAGAGATTGTTTCTAAACCACTTTAAACTGTTCTGGCAACTACCTTAGACCCTTCTGGTGAAGCATCTCTAAATAAGACAATTGACAGCCACTATCAGTAGCAGCAGCAGTGGGCATGTGTCCCTGCTTGCCACCCCACAAAAAAGCAAACAAACAAAAATTATTCCCAGATGAAAACTATGAAGTTGTAAACTATAAAAGGGAAGATTAAACATTGTCTGTGTGTTCTCTAACATCCATTTGATTTATAGTTTTTTTTTTCCTTTTTTGCCAGAAGTTGGTCTTATCCCATTTTCTTAGCATAAAAATAACAATTCTCTTATAAGGCAGTTTTACCTAGCATTAACACAGCAAAGAGTAAACTCTGTTTGCTTTAATAATACTAAATTGTAACATCATCTTTTCTATTTGCAAATATTTGTCCATCTACTGGATGTATAAATCTTCATTGTGACAAAAGTATGATTGATTTATTTATAATGGTCAATGGAAGGGCTATGAAACTATGTATTAAGCTACTATGAGAACAGCGGCATGGCTCAAATAATCATCTTTATATTCAGCATGCTTCAGGCAATCACTAATTTTTGAAAAATCTATTGTTCTCTAGTTTATCCCAAGTACTCATTTCCAACCTCATTCCATCAGGTATTCTCTGAGGAGTCTTATCCCTATGACTTGCTCAAAGCAGGTATTGTCTATTTTTTTCGTCTATTAAGAAAATAACAAAATTTTAAAACCAAATAAGATCTTGGCTAGGATACCATATGAAAGGTGAATACACATAGACCCAAACAAGTCCAAAAGATTGCATAAGTCATAAAGTTAAAACTGGAATCAGAACTGGCAACCTAGACTTCTGACTTGCAATTCAGGTTATATTTCACCATCTAGACTGCTATGCAGTCTCAGAAAAAAAAAAAAAAAAAAAAAAACTTAGGTTGATTTCAAAGAGGCCACCACACATGGATTCTTTCTTCCAAAGACTTGTTTTATTCTTACCTTATTCTTCAACGTCTAGTATACATATATACAGCTCAGAATTGAAATGATGTATTTTCATGTCCTTATGCTAAACAATTTTAGGAATTTTTTTTCCCGTTTTGGGGTTAAAAAGTACTAAAATCAGGCAAGACCATTTAGCTGCTTTCTTTAGGAAATACTTGCTTCTTGAAGACCTTGAAGCAACTGAATAGTTCGCTCATCAGGACTTACAGCTTACTCTTCAGTACTTGCCTGAATACCATCTCCTCTCTAGCCCCTCAATCCACAGTTATTATACCACTAACTCTACCTAATCTGAACTGGCTCCTTGAATTGCATGGCTTGAGTTAAAATTTCCCACATTTATTATGAAATAATTTTTAAATGAAACCCTATAAATATCGGTCTATTTTTTTCTCCTTTCTGATATGTTTTTAAGACTGTCATGATGGTGTTATCCCACTATTAGAGTTCTCCAGATAAATAGAAACAATAGGATGTGAATTTATATATACAGAGGCATTTATTTTAAGAAGTTGGCTTATGCAGTTGTGGATGCTGGATAGTCTGAAATCTGCAGGGTAGGTTGACAAGCTGGGAACTCGGAGAAGAACTGATGTTGTGCTTCAAGTCCAAGACTGTCTACTGGTAGAATTCTGCTTATCTAGAGGGAGGTTACCCTTTTTCTTAAGGTCTTCAACTGATTGGATGAGGTCCACCCACCTCGCGTATGGTAATCTGCTTTATTCAAAGTATTCAATGTTAATCTCCTCTGAAAATACCTTCACAGCAATATCCGGATGTGTTCGATTACATATCTGGGATGTGGTCTAGCCAAAGTGACACGTGAAATTAACCATTGCATCCCTTGTAGCAATGAATAAAATAAATTCCATTTTACCTGAACAACAATTTTTCTGGTGGCCTTTCTGAGAAGTTGACAGCTGACATGTTTCTAAGCATTAGGTCTATATAAAACTGATGAAGACAATACAGTTTGTTGGTTAACTACGGAATCTAAATAGGTGATAAGATTCATGAGAAAAGTTTCTTCTGTTTTGTTAATTGTAATATTTTTAGTGCCTAAAACAATTCCTAACAAATAGCAGGTACTCAGTAGGTATTTGAAAAAAGCGTAAATGGGCTGGGCACTGTGTCTCCCACCTGTAATCCCATCACTTTGGGAGGCCAAGGCTGGTGGATCAAAAGGTCAGGAGTTCCAGACCAGCCTGGCCAACATGGTGAAACACCATCGTTACTGAAAATACAAAAATTAGCTGGGTATGGTGGTGGCTGCCTGTAATCCCAGCTACCTGGGAGGCTGAGGCAGGAGAATCATTTGAATCCAGGAGGCAAATGTTACAGTGAGCCGAGATCATGTCATTGCACTCCAGCCTGGGTGACGGGATGAGACTCCGTCTCAAAAAAAAAAAAAAAAAGGTAAATTAAAAAATTAATACGTCAAATATTCTGGTGTATTCCTGGTAGAGAAGAAGATTATATTTTCAAAATTATATCTTAAACAGTGTACTGTGCAATTGAGTAACTGAAATTGAATATGTACCAGATATACAACTGTGGTATGACCCTATATGTCTGCAACACAAATATCCAGATCCACAACATGCACAAAAAAACACTTTTTTTATTGACAAGTATTTTTTTCCTTATGGGAAATTAAATTTTAAAATAGTCTCCATCACTCATGCAAATATCAGTTGTTTGAGCGATACATTTTGCATTCTTATATCATTTTACAAACAGAGCTCATACATGATGTTATCCCTCAGTCATAACTGTTTTTTTGTCATACTTTAAAATATTTCCTCTCACTTCTTAATGAATGACACTTCAAAGATGCCTGACTTGTCGCTTGTATTTATTCACCTCTTTATCTTGAAAAGCTCCAGTGGACAAACCTGAGCATAAAATGAGGGAGGAGAATGGCGTGAACCCGGGAGGCGGAGCTTGCAGTGAGCCGAGATTGCGCCACTGCACTCCAGCCTGGGCCACAGAGCGAGACTACGTCTCAAAAACAAAAAAACAAAAAAACAAAAAAAAACAAAAAAAAAATTGCCACCCAGCTTTTCATGAAGACTTAAGAAGTATTCTGCTTCATGATTTATATCCTGGGTTTTATACTAGGAGCATGTTATACTAAAAATTATCTCAGATGGGTCAATTTCTTTTAAATCTTTATGAAAGCATCTTGAAAGTAACCCATTCTTATTTCGGCTAAGAACTGAAAATGCCTGGAGAAAGGAAATCCTGACAAAGTTGTGTGAAGGGCATGCGTGCCACGGCGTGCCCCCCAGGACTTTTCATAATCACAAGTAAATGGTTATCCACAACATTAAGTGCTACAGGCCCAAGATATAAATATAAGCAGTAACGTCTGCTCTTTAACTTATATATGTCAAATCTCCTATGAAGTTACCAATCAGAACAGGTTTTACTATTTACACCTAGGTAGAGGTGCAAACTAATAAATATTTTACTGTTTGATTCAAGAAATTTCTGGAAACCAATTTATTCCCAAGATCTTGCTCATCTGGAAAAGCAATTGTTCTATCAGTTTAATTGACATCTTAAATGGTGATTTAAAATATTTGCAAATTATTTCTATTGTTAAATTTATAATTAATCTTTAAGAAAATTTATAATAAATCACAAAAGAAAAAAGTAGATTTTGTGCATAAAACCATTAAAATACAAACAAAACCTTATGTCTGACTTAGCATGTATTACTGATATGTACTTTAATCTACAAAATTTCAGTTTGTAATTTCTCAAACACACACACACACACACAATTACACACACAACCTAGTGTTATAAAGGTGCCAGTGGTATAAAGAAAGATTATGAACTTCAAAGTCCTAATTTCCCAGAGAGAAAAAAATTGTATATTCAGAGATGTAAACTGATTCAGGTAAAATACCTAGATAGTGGTTAAACTGGCAATCAAAGTCTAAAACCTAACCAATACATCACCCAGTTACAAAATGTGTGTAATGTGTGTATGTAGGAACTCACATGCATCTATGTGTATATTTGACCTAAATTATTCCCATATATATATATATATATATAAAATCAAGCATTTTTAAATGCATGAGTCCCATGGAGAAGAAGTAATAATAATTACAGGAGTAATCTCTTACCCACAGATCTGTCCCTTGGTGTTACAAAATGAAAAATCTAATTTTATCTTACACATTTGTTAGTTGTTAGGTTTTCTTCTCAGTCATTCTTAAAAAAGTATTAAAATATTGTGTTTTGAGTTTTATTGTATTTTATTTGCTAGAATAGCATTATTTATTAAAATAACACAGGTGAATAATTCATTTTGTGTTAATGATTCATATTTCTTGAATGGGGCAGAAAGTTATGTCATCAGCTTTTGTTAGACAACAATCATTTATAACCTTGAAAACTGTGATCAGACCAATTGAATCCACATGGCTAAAGGATTGGACTGAGAACTAAGATCACTTGTGTCAAATTGACTTAATCATTTGTTTCAGGACATTCTTTTCTGGGAAGATAAGAGTATAAACTAATAATTTACTGTTTGCTTCAGGAAATTCCTATAAATACATTCATCTTGATAAAGAGTTAATTTATCTGAGCAAACATGTCTTGTATTAGGACAATGGTTATCTTATCTGAGCAAACAATTTGCTTTTCAAGCAACAGTTAAGTTATCACAACTTGCTTCAAGATCTTTTCTGCACACAAATTCTAAACTGTGATGTCATGAACTTTACATACTTCCAGAGTTCCCTGCTTGTACATGTCCTCTTTAAGTCACTTGAACCCAGAATCCTGAACACTGAAAATTTAAAAAAATACATCTATGCTTACATTTATACTTCTAATAAGAATTTTTCATGTTGATGTTCTGCCTTGATGCCATATGCCTAACAAACTTAGCTTTACTTTTTTGAGGAGGTGTTGTTTTGGAGAGTTAAAATTTGACAATCTACTGACTTTTCATCATTGAACATCATGGTAATTTAAGTGTGTCTCAAAAAGGAATAAAAGTCTGAGAACCACATCTCTAGATCTTACCTTTCTTTATCTACAAAATAATAAAAATCTGTCTTACATTTTATTTAACATAGTGGGACAGTATATTATTATGTGATACAGTTTTCCTTGTTAACAAAATTGATCAGAAACTATCATTATCAAAATATGAAAGCAAGCACTGTTTACACCCTTTCATGTGTGAAGTAATGTGAAAGAAAATGATTATCATGTACTCATAATTTAATTGTTAACATAATTGAGTATTTTTTAAACAAATGAAGGTCAACTCTGTTAACAGTATTAGATGTCTAAAAGCAAATTCCTACAAACACATGAAAAAAGTAGCAATGGTCTTTGCACATGAGGTTCACAAACTATTCTAAGTATTTGAGCCTCTGAAAATTTGTTCAGTTAATCCATTCTCTTCTAAATAGTGATTTGTTTAGTCTTTTGGTTTCTAACCTATAAAAGCAAGAGTAGAAAACCTTAAAGATGGACTCATGGGCTCTTTTTCCCATCATGCCGAAATTTTCACTTGCTACAGAGTTTCCAAGTTTAAATAAAGTTTGGTCATCTTCATTCTAAGCACTGAGTGATCATTTCATCTCTAAATTTAACTGCATTTATTCACCAAGTGAAATGCAGTACATTTTACTTATATAATCTAATATACAAAAAGAAAAAATGGTGTTTGTGAGTGAACAATAACTAAGATATAGAACTTCAATCAATTCCCCTATGTACTAATTGGCTAAAGTATAAAATATTTTATATCAGTTTCCTTGAGGCTCTCTTTGGCTTACAAAATTGTGGAATACATTTTTACACTTTATATGTAAGAGTGTTACAAAGGTATAATATAAATCCAGTGAAAGTTTAGTGTGTAAATACTCACATGTGCTTTTTACATGTTTTTAAAATAATTTTATCTAATTAAAAGACTTGAAAGAGTAACACATACAAAAAAAATACTCTTTATACAGATTCTTTAATTGTTTTGATTTTACCTCAGTTTTTTGCACTTATTCAACACCCAATGCATTTTATACTGAACTATTTAAGAGGATATTTGAGATATGCCTATATTTCTAATTTTTTTAGTTATATTTATCACATAAAACCATTCTACCATTATTGAAAAGAAAAGCTTTTATCATCAATATATTATTATAGCCAATCTGTAGTTAAATTCAACTGTTGTCTTTTCCATATATGTTTCCTTCTTCAGAATGCTAATATAAATTCATACTTGATTGATTAAATAAAGAAACAAAGAACTAAATAAATACAAAAGTTCTTCCTTACCGTAGAATCATAAATATGGACAATGAAGTTAGAGGGCAAATATATAACGAAGAACATAGTATTATATAATCTCAAACAATTTCCACATAAATTGCTCATTAATGAAAAAGGGGAATATTGTCTCTATAGTGAAAATGTTAAGGATTACATTAATAAACAATCAAAGGGAACATCATCATTCAAGTGACAAACTGCCACCACATTTCTGCAGATATGATGCCTCAGAAGGAGAACAACATCACTTCCACGGCATTCCTGCGCAAAATGACTAACCTGAATCTAGTCATGAGAAACTGAGAATCTCAAATTGTCAGACATTCTAGAAAATAATTTGCCTGTACTCTTCAAAAATATCAAGATCATGAAAGACAAAGAAAGTCTGAGAAATTGTTTCAGATTAAGATACATTAAAGAGATAAGACGACGGAATGCATCGAGTCCCAGAAGGAGGGATTAGCATATATTGTGTTTGCATATCATCAAAACTGACACTGAGGTAATTCTGCTTGTCTTTTTCTCAAGTCAAAAGAAATAACCATTAATAAATACATTACAAATACATTAGAATATCTATGTCAATCAAAACTTGAATGAAAGAATAACCAATTTATTATTTATTCCTGTGATTAAACAATGCACACGTTTCAAAATATGGTATTAAAGGAACATGTCTCTACTTGCCTCATCACAAAGTCTTAAACAGCTTCATGTTCATCATTATTAAACAAAGCCCACACAAAAACTGCACATCCCTAGAAACTGAAGCAGCTGAATTACACTAACAATCAACCAAGGGGTGAATAAAAGTATCTACTAAACACAAAATTTAAGTATAATCCTCAATGGATATGATGGTTGTAGCAGAGAATGACATGTCTAGTCTACTGTAATAATTACTTATGTAAGAAATTCTTTATTGTTATTGGAGAGAGTCAATCACCTGGTTGAATATAAAAATCTCTCTCTTTTGGCCTGTACAATCCACAGATTCATAGAAGATTTGGAAGACCTGGAGTCCCACACTCTTACTAGTATCTTCCAGTATAGATTATTTTTATTAAAGTATAGGATAATTTTCAGACTGATTTTTTAACAATGTTTAAATCAAGTGGTGCGTACACTTAGATGTGAACACATCACATATCATGATTTTAATGTTTAAAAACGTTTTTGTGACAATTCCATCAGCAACAGATTTTTTTTTCTATCTGTTTTGCAATTACATGCCTCTCAAACTTCTGGGTAATAAGAACTGTAGAAAAGTAAGTTTACAAAATTTAGAAGCAAATATCATGTATTTGCTTTTAGGTTCTCAGAGTATATAGAGTTCCTCAAAGAGAATACACAGATCACAAAGCATAAAGTAATACTCAGAAAGTCAACTGCATTAAACATTAAAATAAAAAAGTATTTAATATAATATGTAAAAAAACACACAAATCTAAAATGAAATGGTTAATGAAGTTGAAAAATGTGGACAAAGAATATAAGAAGGTAATTTTAAAAGAAACTAAAATGGTCAATAAACTTCTGAAAAAGTGCTAAATCTCATTGGAATTAAGTAACTGAAAATGAAAATCATAAGGATACAATTTAACATCTACCATAATGGCAAAATAACCATCCGATTTTCAACTATTAGAAAGTATGCTAAAGAGCTTCTGCACAGCAAAAGAAACTACCATGAGAGTGAACAGGCAACCTACAGAATGGGAGAAAATGTTTGCAATGTACTTATCTGACAAAGGGCTAATATCCAGAATCTACAAAGAACTTAAACAAATTTACAAGAAAAAACCCCATCAACAAGTGGGCGAAGGATATGAACAGATACTTCTCAAAAGAAGACATTTATGCAGCCAACAGACACATGAAAAAATGCTCATCATCACTGGCCATCAGAGAAATGCAAATCAAAACCACAATGAGATACCATCTCACACCAGTTAGAATAGTGATCATTAAAAAGTCAGGAAACAACAGGTGCTGGAGAAGATGTGGAGAAATAGGGACACTTTTACACTGTTGGTGGGACTGTAAACTAGTTCAACCATTGTGGAAGACAGTGTGGCCATTCCTCAGGGATCTAGAACTAGAAATCCCATTTGACCCAGCCACCCCATTACTGGGTATATACCCAAAGGATTATAAATCATGCTGCTATAAAGACACATGCACACGTATGTTTATTGTGGCACTATTCACAATAGCAAAGACTTAGATCCAAGCCAAATGTCCAAATGACTGGATTAAGAAAATGTGGCACATATACACCATGGAATACTATGCAGCCATATAAAATGATGAGTTCATGTCCTTTGTAGGGACGTGGATGAAGCTGGAAACCATCATTCTCAGCAAACTATCGCAAGGACAAAAAACCAAACACCGCATGTTCTCACTCATAGGTGGGAATTGAACAATGAGAACACTTGGACACAGGAAGGGGAACATCACACTCCGGGCCCTGTTGTGGGGTGGGGGGAGGGGGGAGGGATAGCATTAGGAGATATACCTAATGTAAATGACAAGTTAATGGGTGTAGCACACCAGCATGGCACATGTATACATATGCAACTAACCTGCACGTTGTGCACAAGTACCCTAGAACTTAAAGTATAATAATATATATATATATAAAAGAAATATTAAAAAAATAAAATATCCATGGCCCTATCATTCCTATGGCTTTTGCAATAAGGGGCCATGCAAATGAACTCAAGTGTGACAATTACTGCCAAGCCGGTGTAAACCATATAACTGGTCTTCCAAGGGATAGTGTAGAGAAGGAAGGGCACTCTACATTGAGCAGGATTGCCACAGGTGGTTGTGTATTTTGGTGGGGGTCCCTTGTGGTATGGATGGCTGCATATGAGGATATACTGGTTGGAATGGATCAGGTTATCTACAGTAACAAACAGCCCCAGTCTCAGTGGTTCAACACAACAAAAAGTTCATTGTTTGCTCATGCTGGATGTCCAGCATGAGTAGGCAGGGAGATCCAGGCCAGGCTATTCCATATCAATATATGCCTCTACAATCACCTAAGCAGGGAGAAGAAAGTATGATGAATCATGAAGGGGCTCTTCAAGCCTCTGCCTACCAGTGACACATGTCCCTTCTGGTTCCATTTCATTGGCCAAAGCAAGTCATATCCCCACATCTAATTACAAAGGAGACAGAGGTGTGCAATCTTATATCCAGAAGGAGAAAAGAATGAGACTCTTTGGAAAAATTCTAATGACTACCACGGTAGGGGGGTGTCCATTTGGGAGGACTCCAGTGCCATCTTTATGTTCTAGTAGCAACTTTCAACTGAGATCAGGAAAAACGGCTTCCACGTTTGTATGTCCGGTAACCATCCTCACAAGTCAGGTACCTTATTTCCAAAGGTAGGTCTTGTGAATAGTTTTCTAGAGAGAAAAGCAGTAAGTCGTAACTCTTCTAAATAGGTTCACTATAATTTTTGCATGTTTAAACTAAGGTTTTCCCTAAAACACAGAAACCATTATTGAGAAACAGCATAAATAGTGTAAGATTGATTCTCAGAGCCTCCAGAAATAAAACATGCTTCTATGTAGTGGACACTAAAAAAAAAAAAAGAAAGTATGCAGAGCAATTAAAAACTCAAACAATAATTGTGAGAACGTAAATTGGAATAAACAATTTAGAAAATAATTTCAATATATATTTACTTAAAAATTTGCATACCACTCACAGAAAATTCTACTTACAGATATCTCAGAAAAATATTTGCACAGGTGCACAAAGACATGCATAAGAACTTTTATCATAGCTTCATTTAGAGTTAGAAAAAAATTAAATTAACAATGGAATGGATAAATAAGTACCTGAATATAAACAATGGAACTGTGCAGCAGTGAAAATGTATGAAACGAAGCTGCATTTATCAATATGGGTAAATTATTAGATTATATTGAATGACAATGTCAGATGGCAGAAAGATACACAGATGATAACTCCCATTTGAAAATTTCATTGTATTTAAAACAGTACTTTAGAAGTACATTCCAGTGGAGAAGAGAAAAAGATACCGTGGAACAGACACTTAAGAGACTTCAGCTTAATATGTCCAGTTGGCCCTTCCAAATCCTGTGGGATGATGGTATTTGGAATTATTATCTAAGTATGCTTACTGTTTCTAGAATACAGTACAGAAAGATGGCACTCAAATCGATTCCTACTCACTACAGCTACTTAATCTCAGGTGTGTTTCTCATCAACTACAGAATTCATAACACCTATTTTCTTCTATAATTTTCAGTCAAAATCACATTAGGGAAGGAAAAAAATCTTCAATTTGATTTTTATGAAAACTGTAGTTAGATAACTCTATCACATGGAAACTAAATATGTGTTATAATATATTCCAAAACAAACATAACTGACTTTGCATTGAAAAACTCCATTAAAAACCATTCAGTTATGGAGTGTCTATTATATTCCAGGAATTGAGCCAAGACACAGGGACACAATTTTGAAAGAATTGAAAACAGCCTTAACACGTTTATGATCTGGATGGGTTTAAGGTGTAGAATGTGATTTTTTTCATACATTAGTGATTTTTATTAGCACAGTTGTAGAGTAAGTAAAGTGTTGTTTTATGAAAAATTAAAGGTAATTGGAACTCAAAACACCAATGTTTCATTAATGTGAAACAAAGAGAAGATATATATTCAGTTCTTTACTCTGTCATCGTCTATAAAGAGAAGAAGGGAAGTATTAAAAAATGGATAAGATTAGGACCCATGTTATCTACCTGGTCTCTGCAACTGATTTCCTATTTGGCCATCAAAGGCCACTTATATTCTTTGGACCTCATTTTAAAAAATTATCTAGGTATAAACTAAAGAAGATTAAATAACCTGACATCCTATAATTGTGGGAAATTTAAATCCCAGTATAAAATTAAACACGTATTTCAAGTTAACACAGCTAATTAGATGTTCCTCTTCTAATATCATTATTTTATAGCAAGATTTTAAAATTACAATATTTGAATAACTCGTTAAAGAATTATATCCTCTCTTCGCTTAGGTTGTTCTGACATTAGCCTTCAGTATGATCTCCTGCAGAAAACAACAAGCAATCATACAACACGCACAACTTAAAGCTTTTTCTTAAAAAGAAGCTTCCCCCAGTGATGGTTACTAAGAGGTGTCAACTTGATTGAATTGAGGGATGCCTAGATTGCTGCTCAAAGATTGTTTCTGGGTATTTCTGTGAGGGTGTTGCCAGAAGAAATTAACATTTGAGTCAGTGGACTGGGAGAGAAAGACCCACCCTTAACGTGGGTGGGCACCATCCAATCAGCTGCCAGCGTGGCTAGAACAAAGCAGGTAGAAGACGGGATCTGCTGGCTTGCTGAGTCTTGTGGTTTTTATCTTTCTCCCTCCTGTGCTGGATGCTTCCTGCCCTTGGACATCAGACCCCAGGTTCTTTGGCCTCTGGGCTCTTGGATTTACACCAGTGGTTTGCCCAGGGCTCTCTGGCCTTCTGCCACAGGCCGAAGGCTGCACTGTTGGCTTCCCTACTTTTGAGGCTTTTGGACACGGACTGAGCCACTACTGGCTTTCTACCTCCTCAGCTTGGACATAGACTATCGTGGGACTTCGCCCTGTGATTGTGTGAGTCAGTTCTCCTTAATAAACTCCCCTTCATATATACATCTATCCTATTAGTTCTGTCTCTCTGGAAACCCCTAATACACCCCCATCCTCCTATTAGTTCTACATTATCAGCAAACTTCTTACACCCATCCCTGTCAAATGAAGAGATTTGGAGATGGATATAATAGGGGAGTGGGGTGGGTAACCAAAACAATACAAATAGTATTTTCTTATGATATTCTATGAAAATCTAAGTTAGGATTTTTGATAATTTGGGGTATAGAAGGAGCACCCAGTAATCTGTACACTTACTGGCTCATTTAATTGGGCATATATAATCCAAACTCAAAGCCAGTGTTTCTGAAAATGTTTCCGTAAATAGACAAGATACACACGTGGACACATATGTACACACGAACAATGCAAATTTTTACAATACAGCTCATATAAAATATGCTGCACTTACTGAGTTGCACTGACTTTTTTTTTCATTTTTTCTATCAGGTAATTCACAAAGTAACTCACCCAGAGATATTCACATATCCCCAGGCGTGAATTTTTAAAGCATCCCATTCTTCTTACACCTGTGTATAGTCCAAAAACTAATTCCAAAACAATCTTTTTCTTCAACTGATAAACAGGATTTGTAGAAATAAAACTTAAACCTCTACACCAATAAGCATATACTCATTAGGTCTACAATAGGACAATAGATTAAAGAAAAGCAAAAACAGAGTTGGCATACAGAGGAAGAAAGCTTATACGAATTCTCTGACTCCTCTTTTTATCAATGTTTTTCTTTGATTCTGTCAGCAACTCCTATACGTTGCCCCTAATTGAGAATCAGCATATTTATTTTAGGCTTCAGTTGTCAAGAATTGAGTTTTTTGGTCCATTCCAACCATAAAAATTCCAATAAAGTAGACCAATATATCCATATAGTGTACAATGTTGATCAGCCTGCTAATGCTGACATATCATTAGATTAAATACAAATATTAAAGCTAATTTTTTGCTTCCTTTGGCTACATGGTATCATTTAAAGAAAAGAAATGGCTTCCGAAACATATACCTATGAGGTGCAATTAATAATATGGTAGCAGCTGGTTAACAAGTTTAGAATGTATTTTCTATTGTATTTTGTAGTGTTATTATCCCATTTAACTATATGATCCTAGTTTGTTTAATATTACTTTTTTTAGATAATTGGTAAGTAATATTTGTGTTTCTTCTAAACATTTATTGTGCATCTACTATAGGTCAAATGCTTTACTCACATTTTAGCATTAAATATTTCCTATAATCCTAAAGCACAATAGTGATAAAGTGAGAATGTCTCTGTTGGTCACGATTCTGTAAGGGAAATTTTTGAAATTGGTTTGCACTATAGTTGCAAAATGCATACACTGTACCACGCTAAGTTATAATGTTTATCAAAAATTATCTAAGTTGAAACTCAACATAGTAAATGATAATACAATTTAATTCAGACTCATACATTCGAAGAGACAACAACCTAAAAGTAATGCAGATGAGCCAATTGTATTTAATGATAAGACTACTGACTGTTCCCAAAAGTCCATGTTTTATTTTGTCAAATCCTTGAGAAGATAGTTCTATGACTCATTCTCTGTCCCCAAGCATATAAATATCTTACACTAACAACTCCTCTTTTTTTGAGAAACCAAATGTTTCCTAGGTTTTTAGTCTCCCTTATTGCAGCAAGTAATAAAACCAATTTGCTGAATGTATTCTTAGTGGTCTTTGGCTGATGCACATGAACAATTATTAGTATCCTAATTTTATAGAAGAAGAATATAAAACCTGAAAGAAAAGGTGTTTAACAAAAGCCCATTGTATCAGATCTTAAAGAAACAGTTGAAATAATCTAGTCCACGCTTTCATTTTACAGATGAGAAATCTGATAAAGGATGGGGATAAACATCATGATCAATGTACGATTTTTTTATTACTCATAACTGAAATAAATATTTTTATTTATTCTTTTAGTCTCTATTCTTTATAAAATAAAATGCTATTGCTACAAGAAATATAACAAAATATAATCAATTTGTAACAGAAGTAACTACAATTAGAGTGAAAATTATTTTAAATTCATGCAAAAATATTTTAATTTTTAATTATTTTTCTCACTTACGAAATAGCCCCTTACAAAATACGTCTATGCCCTTATCGGAGAATGACCAGTTTCTTTACAGCCTATGGACTCAAGTTGCAATATTAACTCTGCCCTAGGTAAGCTGCCTGCTGGACTACTCTGTAGACTTTTGACCTGCCAACCTTTGCAATTAGGTTAGTTCATTCCCTAAAACCTGTCTTTGTGTGTATGATATATATAAACACACATGTACACGTATATGTTCTATTAGTTCTTTTTTTTTCTGAAGAACATTGACAACTATAGAGGACATAATTAATTAATCCTAGGGACACTCAAATTAAACAGGTAAATAACCCCGATCTAACATAATTTCAGGTAGTGGTGAATAGGACTCTAGAAGACAAACTAGGTGTTAGGGAATGATGTGTAATATGGTGTGGTAGGGTTTCTATATTATATAGGAGAGCATGAGAAATTCAATTTGAAGAAATGATATTTAAGAAGAGAATACCTGAAATAAAAATGGAACTGGCCATGGGAGGTTTTGAGAGATCATTCACTGCATAGAGAACTACAAGTACAAAGTCCATGAGTCATGTGTACTCGAGGAACAGCAAGAAGGCCACTGTGATTTGACAAGAAGATGTTTTATGAAGAAAGAACGATGTCAGTTCAAAGAAAAAAGTAGCTACTTTCTGAAAAACCACCCAGAATCACACCTAACCTCAAAAGTGGAGTGAACTACCAGACACCAAGGAGTTCATTTGAAAATGACCAAATAAGGGAAGCAATGTGTAGAAAAGCTGTGGACTCACTCATTTCACTGAGGAATAAAAGGATTAACCTTCAAAATGGGGTGTTGTTTTCCTATTGTAACGGAAAAATAAATTTAATTCCTGCTTGTATCTCACATGTTCTTTTTTTTTAGATAAACAAGTTGCACATATTTCTTTTATAAGCTAAATTTAAACTTAACTAAGAAATGTAAAAGTATATGACAGTAAAATTTTACACAAGGTATGCAGAAACCATGCCTGATTTGTATGCAGGATCCACAGTCAGTGTATTTGTATAAGTTTATTTGTCTCCATAGTTCACAGCACAATCTTAAACCACTTCCTTTGATACTAAGAAGGCTGTTTGATGGTGACTATGAAAATACTAGCACTTAGAAAGAATCCTAATGAAATTAAAGATGTGGATTTTTTTACCATCTCATATACAATAGCTACAAAAAAAATTAAAATACCTAGGAATACAACAAACCAAGGAGGTGAAAGATCTCTGCAAGGAGAACTACAAAACACTGTTGAAAGTAATCATGGATGACACAAACAAATAGAAAATACTCTGTGTTCATAGATTGGAAAAACCAATATTTTTTCTCAAAGTAATCTACAGATGCATTGTTATTCCTATCAAATTACCAATATAATTTTTCATAGAATTAGGAATAGCTATTATAAAATTCCTATAGAATCAAAAAAGAGCCTGAATTACCAAGCCAATCCTAAGCAAAAAGATCAAAACCTGATATATGATATTATCTGACTTCAAACTATACTATAAAGGTACAGTAACCAAAACAGCATGGTACTGGGACAAAAACAGACACATAGACCAATGGAACAGAATAGACAGCCCAAAAATAAAGCTGCACACCTAGAGCCATCTGATCTTCAAAAAAGTTGACAAAAACAAGTAAAGTGGGAAAAAACTATTCAATAGATGGTGCTGGGATAACTGGCTAGCCATATGCAGAATGAAACTGGACCTCTCCTTTCACCATATATAATAACTAACTCAAGATGGATTAAAGATTTAAATGTAAGACTTCAAACTTTAAAAACCCTTGAAGAAAACCTAGAAAACAGCATTTTGCACATTGGCTTTTGCAAAAACTTCATGACTATTCCTAAAAAGCAATTGCAATAAAAACAAAATAGACAAGTGGGACCTAAACTAAAGAACTTCTGCACAGTAAAAGAAATTATCAACAGAATAAATAGACAACCTACAGAGTGGGAGAAAATACTGAAAACTATGCACACAACAAAGGTCTGATATCCGGAATCTATAAGGAATGTAAACAGTTCAATAAACAAAACATATATAACCCTATTAAAAATGAGAAAAAGACATGGACACTTCTTGAAAGAAGATATACAAACAGCCAACAAATATATGAAAAAATAATCAACATCACTAATCAGAGAAATGCAAATCAAAACTACAATGAGATACCATTTCCCTCCAATCAAAATGGCTAGTTATTAAAATGTCAAAAAACAGCATATACTGGTAAGGCTGTGGAGGGAAAGGAACACTGTTGGTGGGAATGTAAATTAGTTCAGCCCCTGTGAAAAGCAGTTTGGAGATTTCTCAAGGCCTTTGAAAAGGAATTACCATTCAACCCAGCAATCCTATTACTTGGTATATATCCATGCACATGTATGTTCATTGTTATATATTCATGCACATGTATGTTCATTGCAGCACTATTCACAATAGCAAAGATGTGGAATCAATCTAGGTGCCTATTAATGGTAGTTTCAATAAAGAAAATGTGATACATATAAACCATGGAATACTATGCAGCCATAAAAACATGAAATCATGTATTTCGCAGCAACATGGATGCAGCTGGAGGCCATTATCCCAAGTGAATTTTTTTTTTTTTTTTGAGACGGAGTCTCGCTCTGTCACCCAGGCTGGAGTGCAGTGGCACGATCTCGGCTCACTGCAAGCTCCGCCTCCCGGGTTCACACCATTCTCCTGCCTCAGCCTCTCCGAGTAGCTGGGACTACAGGCGTCCGCCACCACCCCCAGCTAATTTTTTGTATTTTTGGTAGAGACGGGGTTTCACCGTGGTCTCGATCTCCTGACCTCGTGATCCGCCCACCTCGGCCTCCCAAAGTGCTGGGATTACAAGCTTGAGCCACTGCGCCCGGCCTTTCCTAAGTGAATTAAAGCAGGAACAGAAAACCAAATACCACATGTTCTCCCTTACAAGTGGGAGCTAAACATTGGGTATACACGTGATATGATTTGGCTGTGTCCTCACCTAAATCTCCTCTTGAATTCCCACGTGTTGTGGGAGGGACCCAATGGGAGGTAATTGAATCATGGGGGCAAGACTTTCCTGTGTTGTTCTTGTGATATTCAGTAAGTCCCATGAGATCTGATGGTTTTCAAAAGGAGTTCCCCTGAACAATCTCTCTCTATTCCTGCTGCCATTCATGCAAGACATGACTTGTTTCTCCTTGCCTTTGCCATTATTTTGAGGCCTCCCCAGCCACGTTGTGAGTTCTCCATTAAACCTCTTTTTCTGTATAAATTAACCAGTTTTGGGTATATCTTTATCAGCAGTGGGAAAACGGACTAATACAACATGAACATAAAGATGAGAACAATTAACACTGGGGACTATTAGAGTGGGGAGAAAAAAGAGGGGCAAAGACTGAACAACCACCTATTGAATTCTATGCTCACTTCCTGGGTGACAGCATCGTTTGCATCTCAAATCTCAGTGTCACAGAATATACCCATGTAACAAACCTGCATATGTACCTCCTGGTTCTAAAATAAAAGTCAAAATTATAAGCAAAAAATGTTTTATGTATTTATATAATATCTATATATATGTGAAATACATATTTCATATATTAGAATAGATATATAACACACACATATGTGCATACACATACAGCTCATGGGCAATTATTTCTCCAATGAATTAAATTCAAAAAGCACAGGTTTTTCTCAACGTAAGTGAAATTTTGACCTAGTTGTGCTTGGATGCATCAGCCTTGACAGCAGGAGGTATGTTATAACCTTAAGATTTATCATCGTTACACAGAAGTTACAGGTTAAAAGATACCACGGTCAAAACTAGATTTGTGTCATTTCTGAAATCAATATATCACTGACACAAAATCACAGTCCATAACATTACCCTAGGCTCATAGTGGTTCACAATGATATACTCGAAAATCTCATTTCAGGAACAGAGAAGCCTGAGTCTGTCACGCCAAGGTGACAAACGAAAATTTATCTTTTAACCAAAGTAATAAAATGTCTTCATTTTAATTTGGAAAATTAAAATATTAAATAATTAGAGGAGTAATTTTAGACTAAAACAAATATAATTGGGCAACAAAAAAACTGGATAATATTAACATTGGGGTAAATGTCGTAACTTTTCCTTTTTGGTGACATTAACAACATTGTGTAAATTGACTTCTTGAGAAGCTCTGTAGAAAGTTGGAAAGAGAAGGTGAACTGAGATGTAAATAAAATATTTTACATGTACTATGAATTACATATATATTTATTTATTGTATGGTCTCATTATTCTTCATACTAACTGATACGGTTTGACTGTGTCCCCACCCAACTCTCAATTGAATTGTGTCTCCCAGAATTCCCACGTGTTGTGGGAGGGACCCGGGGGGAGGTAATTGAATCATGGGGGCCGGTCTTTCCCGTGCTATTCTTGTGATAGTGAACAAGTCCCTTGAGATCTGATGGGTTTATCAGGGGCTTCTACTTTTGCCTCTTCCTCATTTTTCTTTTGCTGCCACCATGTAAGAAGTGCCTTTTGCCTCTCGCCATAATTCTGAGGCCTCCCCAGCCATGTGGAACTGTAAGTCCAATTAAATCTCTTTTGCTTCCCAGTCTCAGGTAGGTCTTTGTCAGCAGCATGAATATGGACTAATACACTTACACTGCATGTTCATGAACAGTCAGCAAGTACATGGAGTGAGGATATTTATCTATTTCTTGGACAGGTTAACTAATTACATAGTAAACTTGTACACCCACCACAAATAAACATAATAATTATAAAGCTCTGGGTACTCTACCACTGTACATGACTATGTTTTTGATCACTTTGTTATTTAATAATTAATTCAACACGATGTTTATCACCTACTACTTAAGAAACACTAGCGTCACACAGGATTAAATAAATGATCCCTGTCTGTCCTTGAGGGAGCTCACAGACTTTGTGTGTTTGTATGTGTGTGCATGCGTATAGAATTGCAGAAGGCTGGGATGGGCAATTATAGTACAATATGGTAATGCCTATGATAATTGCATACACAGAGCTCTATAGGCACAGAAGGAAATCTATGTAACAACACTCTGAGATGAGGAAGGATTTTCAGAAAGAAGTTTATTCTAAATTTAGTTAGAGAAACAGGATTTTTCTAGAAAAAATAGGAATGATCTGGGGGTTGTGAGAAATTTTAGAACTGTGAAAAAGACGAATGTATTTAAAATCAGTTAAGAAATTTGTGATCAGTGTGTTAAATTTGGTGCGTATCTATCTTACTGTTCAGTTTACAACTTTACGTCAGAATGGTTCTTTCTTTCTCTTTATTATCAATATTTTCACTGCCCAAAACACACTAAATTAATAAGTTCTAAGAAGTAACATTTGGACATGGTTTCAGGCAAAGACACTACCACCAATTAAGATAAGTTTCTAATTAGAAATATCATATAGAACATGCTTGAATTATCATTCTGTTCACACAACCCTAAACATGTATACACCAAGTAAACATGTTGAAGAGTTATTGTCTTCCACACCTTCATTTTTGAATATGGATGATTTCCACATTTCCAAGGATTCTAGTCTTTCATCATTATGGTGTCCTAAAGTTAAGCGTGATAACTGTATATTTAAGAGAAGTTTAGGTGCTAGATAGCTATGAGCTATCCCACTACTCCCCAAAACAGAAAAAAAATCTAGTGAAGAAATAATGCAGAAAGAGGAAAAATCTTCCAAAGAATGATTCCCTTCTACTCCATTCCACCAAATACCACCCTCTTCCTTCTTTGGTGAGTGATACAAATCTTCATTGCATTACACTTAGTGTATAATCCAAATTTATTTATTCATAAGGTGTTATTCAGTTGATACATTGTTTTGGTGAAGCTTATTTAGTTGTTTTAGGTTAGGATAGACATAATTTTTCTCATAAGAATTACTGAAATAGTCTTTTACTTCATGAATTCTAATTTTGGGCCTGGATTATTTGGGATGAATAAGAATAGTAACATTATTATTATTATGGGATAGATGTGTACTAGTTAAACATGACTTTATTAAAATTATTGGGATCTTTGCATTAAAGTTTCAGTGACAATAAGTAAAACATCTTTCATTTGGTTTTTGGCTCTGTATATGTGTGTGTGTGTGTGTGTTTGTGTGTGTTTATGTTTTCTGGTAAATGCCTTTTTATGTTTTTCACCCTTTTTCTGGTGGCAGAGATTCAAGGAAAGGTGTTCTTTATTATACATTTTGATTGCGTTCTAGGAGTAAAAAATATTATTTCTATGTAAGTTGCAAATTTGTATTCTCAGCTGGTTATTTTCCCTTTAAATTTGCTTATGTTGATTTTGCCATAAATATATATATATATATATATTTTGAGATGGAGTCTCGCTCTGTCACCCAGGCTGGAGTGCAGTGCTGTGATTTCAGCTCACTGCAACCTTCACCTCCTGGGTTCAAGCAATTCTCCTCCTTCAGCTTCCCGAGTATTTGGGAGTGTGCCACCACTCCAAGCTAATTTTTACATTTTTTGTAGAGACGCGGTTTCACCTGTTGGCCAGGCTGGCCTCGAACTGCTGACCTCAAGTGATCGGCCCACCTCGGCCTCCCAAAGTGCTGGGATTACAAGCATGGGCCATCACGTCAGGCCAGATATTAAATTTTTTTATTTATAAGTCTCATCATGTATTTAGAAAAAAATTCACAGCTATGAAATTTAAAATGTGGATAATGTTTTCATTCAGTTTGTTGTTGTTGTTGATGATGATTAATGTAGTTTAGGTGTTTCAGCCTTGTGGGCTTGCTACTATCTCAACGCTCCCATTAATCAACATATTGTAAAGATACTAATAGAGTTCACAAAACGGAGGCCTTTCCCATGGGGAATTTCTCTTCATAGTAAGGAAGAAAGAAAATCTACATTTGCTACAAGTAGATATATAAAAGAAAGTGAGGAAAGAGCTGAGACGATTCTATATACATCTCCCACTGTTTGAGTCATTCTAGTCTGCCCTTGAATTATTCCAACTCTACGAAAAGGGGCTCAGCACTCCTCCCTCAACAAACTATGAGAACTAATAAAAATTAGAAGTGGATTGAATTATATAAATATAATGTGTTTGGCATCAATAAAGCAAAACATATTCCTAAGTGACAGTATTTGTCAACTTTAAATTTCTCTTATTTCTATTTATTCAAGAAAATACATTATTTTTAATCAGTATGTAAGATCAATTTCAAAGATTAAAAATGTTAATCATTCTCTAGACAGCTTTTATTTTAACAAATTTTATAATCGAAATAATTTGGTTGAAATATAGTTTTCTTAAAAAGAATGAAAATTCAAAAACTAAAGTCCTTAAGAGTACATTCCTAAATCTGTGTTTTTTTTGTCAGTTTTTTAAGTTAATTGATAATATGTCTTTCAACTGTTGAGTGGCTTTTAAACTACAATTTTATATTTAGAACAAAAAACACCTTTTATACAAAGACGATATCTACCAAGTAAGAGCTATAAAGGCCGTCCAGAATTTATCTTCATTAAAATAATATAGAAAATGTATGTTTTGATATTTACTAAAAAACTATTGTGCAATTTTAAGGTTCATTTTCTGGGTTTTTTTATTTTTTTTTATTTTTAATGACGTATATTTGCTTCAATCCTGAAGGCAGTTTGTACAACTAAGTTCTTCTCTACCTTGGGATCTAAATGTTGCTACTCTTTCGGTAATAGCGCTTTGATGTTTATCAAAGCCTACTAGCTGAGAAACACGAAGCAAAAATGCAGAAATGGCTTCCTTCAAACTATTTATATTTAAATATGTTTCAGACATATGGGAAAAATATTTTCACTATAAACAAATACATTTCACAAAGGACATTTTTTATGTTCGATGAGGATTTAAATGGAGATTTTGGTCATGTGTAGTACCTAGCTATATACACTAAAAAAATGCATTTAATTGTTTTGTAAATTCTGAGCTACCCATTGGATCAGACAACTTTATCAAAATATTAGTAAATCATTACCAAAATTTAAAACAATAACCCCAGTTGATATAGTTTGGCTCTGTGTCCCCACCCAAATCTCATCTAGAAATTTAATCCCCATAATCCCCAAGTTGAGGGAGGGACCTAGTAGAGGTGATTGGATCATGGGGGCAGTTTCCCCGTGCTGTTCTTGTGATAGTGAGTGAATTCTCATGAGACCTGATGATTTTGTAAGTATTTTACAGTTCCTCTTTTACATGCGTTCTAACTCCTGCCCCCCATGTAAGATGTGCCTGTTTTCCCTTGCGCCATGATTGTGAGTTTCCTGAGGCCTCCTCAGCCATGTGCAACTACAAGTCAATTAAACCTTTTTTTCTTTATGAAGTACCCAGTTTCAGGCAGTTCTTTATAGCAGTATGAGAACCAACTAATACACTGGTAATTGGAAACAGAAATTAATTTTTCACCTTTATATCCCTAGTTCCTCACACGGAATTTGATTCATAGTACATATTTAATACATTTTAAATAAATTATGTATAAGTTCATCTTCTTTATAACAGTATAACAATTGCTTATGACAAATTGCTGGCTTTGGTTTTTAAAATAAGCAAACTGGTTTTTGCTAATGCTGGCTTTGGTTTTTAAAATGTGTAATCTAGCCAGGCACAGTGGCTCGTTTTTGCAATCCCAGTACTTTTGGAGGCCAAGGGAGGAGGATCACTTGAGGCCAGGGGTTCAAGACCAGCCTGAGCAACATAACCAGACCCAGTTGCTACCAAAAGAAACAAACAAATAATTAGTCGGTGTGGTGGCATATGCCTGTATTCCTGGGTACTTAGAAGACTGAGATGGGAGGATTGCTTGAGTCCAGGATTTCAAGGCTGCAGTGAGCTATTGTGTTAGTCCAGTCTCAGGCTGCTATAAAGAAATACGTGAGACTGGGTAATTTACAAAGAAAAGAGGTTTCATTGACTCATAGTTCTGCATGGCTAGGAAGGCCTCAGGAAACTTACAATCATGGTGGATGGTGAAGGGGAAGAAAGGCAACCTTCTTCACAGGGCATCAGGAAGGAGAAGTGCAGAGCAAAGGAGGGAAAGCTTCTCATAAAACCATCAGATCTTGTGAGAACTCATTCACTATCACAATAACAGCATGGAGGTAACTGCCCCCATGATTCAATTACCTCCCACCAGGTCCCTCTCATGACATGTGGGGATTATGGGACCTACAATTCAAGATGAGAGTTGGATGGGAACACAGCCAAACCATACCAGCTATAATCACACCACTACACTCTGGCGTAGGTGACAGAATGAGACCCTGTTTCTCTCTTTTTTTTAAGTGTGATCTATAGACAAATATTTATTTATGACTTTTATAAAAGAGCTTTTCCAAATACTTTTGGTATAAATATTTGCTTTAGTAGTCTGTAAATAGTAATTTTAGCAGTAATAGGAACAGCTCACTGTCAGCTGAAACACAATCATTACTGACACAATAGGAGTACTGCAGGAAAAGCAAACACCCTATAACCTTACTCATTCCTATAAATCCTCTCTCTTCACTATAAATGTGACACTTTTTATGTGATTTTTATATGATTTTATATGACTGTCTTCACTATAACTGTGACACCTTTTATATGATGAAAAGAATGACTATTTGAATGAACTATGCATGATCAGGATAAGTCAGCTGATTATTTCAAATCCTTGAGTTGTTACATTTTAAAATATATTTTGAATCCTCTATAAATATAAAGTGTGCATTTCAATTTTGTACGATGTTATTCAAAGTGTTGCACTCAAGAAAAAAATGAATCTTGATTTTTCTAAGCAAAGCTTTACAGCTCCAAACCGAGGCAAGAACCTTGGTCAAATCTAATCTCATTAATCATCCCAAAGATTAAATATTTTTGCATGGTCTAGAATTGATACAAATTTTCAGTTTCAAAAGCAGGAATTGAAATTGGAAAGTGCCTGGGGCACAGGATAAGTATAATTTATATGACTGTGATGAGGCTTTTGCCGATGCACCTTTTCTTCCTCTTTCTGTCTATTTCATTTCTTTGGCTCTGCAGTTACTAAGCCAGCAACCCCCAAGTCTCCTCCCACTACAGGACTCTTCATTTCTCATTTCTCCCCTTGCACTGACCTATTTTCCTCCATTTTAGTTCCAACCTAGAATTGGAAAGCTTTGTTAGCTGTTATTCTCAGCAGTAATGGGCAGCTTTCCTTTGGAAGTAAGTGACTGCAATTGCCCCCTAATAGGTTCTGTACTCTTTAGTTCAGAGTAACTGAATCTATTAATTTCCCCTGCTTCTTGGGCCAGAATATACTTCCAATGAAAGGATGGTGAGGGGAGGGATCCAAGCTTCTAGGGATACTATTGAATAGCAGACAAGGGATTGGAGGAAATGGTAAAGATAATTTTTCAAGAAAATTATATTAGAAAAGAAATTGGTACTCAAGACCTTGGGAGTCCAGCTCTTTCAACAGTGTGTCCTGGATGTGAGACATGCAAGGAAGATCGCTTTGGAACTTTAAGATTTAATGACTGACTTTCTTGGTTTCCGACTTGCATGGGGACTGTGGCCCTTTTGTTTTGACCAATTTCTCCCATTTGGAATGGGAACATTCCCCATTACCCAATGTCTGTACCCACATTGTATTGCGGAATTAACTAACTTGTTTTTGATATTACAGGCTCATAGGCAGAAAGGACTCACCTTGTCTCAAATGAGACTTTGGACTTGGACTTTTGGGTTAATGCTGGAATGAGTTAAGACAGCCAGGTTCTAGGCTGCTATCCAAGGGCCAACCCCACAAAGGGAACTTTTGAAAGTAGCCACTTCGGGTCTTCTGTGTTAGCTTCTTCCCCACCCAGTATGTGTCTACATTCACGTACTGCAAAAATGGCCCTATTATATGTTATTCCCCTCTATGTGCCTGTGTGTTCTCATCACTTGACTCCCACTTGTAAGTGAGAACATTAAAAATCTGTTTTTCTGTTCCTGCATTGGTTTGCTGAGGATCATGTTTTTCCCAAACTGGGCTGCTGAACACCTCTTTTCCTTCCTGAAGTCTGAAATTCCAATAGTTGTGGCTGGTTTTTGCTTCTATATGACTGACCCCTATTAAAAAGCTTGGACTCAGACACACCCAGGCTTTTCTGGGTAGAAATATGGCACGTGTTATTGCATAGTGATGCTAAAGGAAGAACCTCATGATGTGTGACATCTTCATTTGTGTAATGGGGAAGGGGGTTGAAGAGAATAGTGGAAGTCTATGCCTACATTCTTTTTTTTTTTTTCTTTTTTCTGTTTTTTTCTTTTTGAGACGGAGTTTCACTCTTATTGCCCAAGTAGGAGTGTAATGGCATGATCTCAGCCCACTGCAACCTCCGCCTCCTGGGTTCAAGCAATTCTCCTGCCTCAGCCTCCCAAGTAGCTGGAACTACAGGTGCATGCCACCACGCCTGGCTAATTTTTTGTATTTTTAATAGAAACCAGGTTTCACCATGTTGGCCAGGCCGGTCTCGAACTCCTGACCTCAGATGATCTGCCTGCCTCAGCAAAAATTCAGCTCTCACATCTTTTTGATTAATTTATTAAATTTGACATTAATAGATTATAGCTGTAATTATTAATAATTAATAAATTTATGGCACATTAAAATAAACTTAGAAGCTAGCAACTGCTTTTAAGAATAAACAACTGTTACAGTCAGTCACCAGTCAGCCTTTTAAATAAAGACTACTGCAGGTGAGACTCACAAATAATATTTATGAAAAGAAAATAAAATAGAGGAGAGAAATGACCAAGTCCTGTCAACATTTTATAATTGTTTTAGCTTCCTCATATTTGTTTCATTTCTTCCTAGTTATGAGAGGCACACACTGAGTTGGCATTAATACTAAGCTATACTCAATTCTTTGAGTACTGAGGGTCCTCCAGCAATTCACTGAACTCGTGCATGTTCTTAGGACCTCTAAAACACACACACACCACACACACACACACCCCACAGCCAATTCTTATCTTGATTACTTGCAAACAAGAAGATATTTCCTATTCTGTTCTCTCCTCTTTTATTTTCTTCCATTTCATTCGACTTTCTTCTATAATATTCTATTCTAATTAATTCCCTTTTAATTAAGTCCACATTTAAACTAAAGGCACATTTGTATCCCAGCATGCAATTTCATGATGCACTTAATGTGACTCTATTCCAATTAGCCTACCAAGAAGTCATCCTAATTTTTCTACCTTATATTGGTCACATCATCTGCAGAAAAACACACGGAATCTTTCCCTTTTATAAATTTTTGTGCTAATCAGTGCCAAAAAAGACATGGTGTTAATGTATTAGTTATTCATTGCTATACAATGGATTACTCCAAAACTTATTGGCTTAAATATTATAAACAATGTTTTAAAATATTTATTTTTAATAATGCTTTATTTTTAATAAATAGTTTTATTTTTAATAAAATAATGTTTAAAAATATTTATTATTTCATAGTTTCTAGGGGCGCCTTTGGCTCAGGATCTCTCACTGGGCTGCAATCATGGTAGTAGCTCTCGTTACAAACATTTTAAGGTTCGATGGGGAAATTGGCTTACACATTCACACACGGCCATTAGCAGATCCTCACTGGCTGGTTTCCAGAGTCATCAGTCTTTGTCTTAGGCCAGTTCGAAACATGGCAGCTGGCTTCCCTCAGTGGGGAAGAAAGCAAAAGAAGGCAAGCGAGAGAAAAACCAGGTTTTTGTTGTCATCTAATCTTAGAGATGACATACCAACACTTTTGCTGTATTTTGTATATTAGAAATGAGTCAGTAAGTTCAGCCACACTCAAGGGATGAGTGTCACACAAGAGGATGAATAATAGGAAGCAAAGTATTTAATGCCAACTCAGTGTGTGCCTCTCATAACTAGGAAGAAATGAAACAAATATGAAGAAGCTAAAGCAATTATAAAATGTTGACAGGACATGGTCATTTCTCTCCTTTATTTTATTTTCTTTTCATAAATATTATTTGTGAGTCTCACCTGCAGTAGTCTTTATTTAAAAGGCTGACTGGTGACTGACTGTAACAGTTGTTTATTCTTAAAAGCAGTTGCTAGCTTCTAAGTTTATTTTAATGTGCCATAAATTTATCCTTTATTTTATGCTGTAATTATTTTACTTTTGTAACACAAAGGCAGATTTATATGCACCTTTATTTACTACAACTTTAATTGTGTGCTTGGATGAGGGTAAGGGTAAGGGGTAAGGAGAGAAAGAGGAAGGAAAAGAAGTGAAATCAAAGAAAAAATAGATTATCATTATTATAATTAAAATGCATTGAATACTCATTATATATCATTCCAATAATTATTTATATATAATATAAAAATTTATCATAATATATAAATATATGCACCATTTCAAGTACTCTTGATATATATGAAATATATATATTATAATATATAATACATGAAGTATATTAACAAATAAAATATGTATGTAATACAATGTTCATGTGTAAATTTATAATATAAAATATGGTATAACATACTTAATTATGAAACTATAATTATATATCATTTTAGATGTGTATAGTTATGTATTTATATAAAATATAAGTTGTAATATATATATATTTTTTCTATTGAAGAAGGTAATAATATTTCCATGCTAAAATAAGGAACCTGAAGATGGATGTGGTGCAGTTCACTCTATCAGAACTCAAATTTTCACCCAAAGAGTCTAGTTGCTAAGTCCACATTTTTCAGTACATGATGTCTTCCTATGTGGATTTGAACACAGAATCATGCATATACCATATTTAAAACTCAAATGATGCATATTTCAAAAAAACTTTAAATTAGAAACTATATCTTAAGTGTGTATGTCAGGAAATCAATAAGTATTAGTCAAATGAATAAAGGAATATAATAATTTATTTTGAGTTTTCTTGAAATTGGCCTAAAATAAAAATATAGGTTACAGATTAGATACTTGCTTTGTATATGTGAGAAAGAAAATAAAAGGAAAAAAGAGAAAAAAGGAACAGATGTCAAAAAAAGGAAAAAACAAAATTTTAGAGAATTTGTTTTAACTTGATATTGTAATTAATGTGTCAAGATGGATTTTTACACCAATAGTATGTCACATATTATAAGCAGTTAAAGCACAGCCCAGTGAAACGTTTGAAGTTCTGGAATTAAAGTGATATAATAAAGAACAAAAAATTGTAATATAGAGTATGATATAATTGCACATACCCAAGGAAAACAAGATTTGTAAAAACTAATCATGTTCCGAGTTTTAAAATGTAGCAATATATAATAAAACTTATAAGCATATAAATGTTAATGTGAATATTTCCATTTGGTTAAAAGAGATAAATTTATAGTTATTTCACTAAAATCTGCAGGGTTCTGGAACAAAGGAACTTATTGAATTTACTATATTTCTCATAAAAGTGTCTCAGAAGTATTAATTTCATGTTTGACACAACTTTTCACAGGCTTTGTGATTTTATATCTCTGATTTACCACAGGCTAGGTTTCCTGGTTGATAAATTCTCAAATTACCAAAATTTTAAAACTGAAAGAAGATTTCTTTTTTAAATACAACAAGGAAGTTTGGTTGGTTCAGTCTGAAATATGAACTTTGAAATGAGTTCATTTTACCAATGATGATGTAACTATAAATAGTTATATATTTATTTGTAAGAATAAAATATAAATTAAATGTAAAACAGTTTTCTTAATTTACTTTTTCTGTCCTTTTAGTGGCTTCATTTAAAGTACAGTAAAATCTCAGACACAAAATAATCAAGAATTTAGGAATAAGGGGATAAAAATGATGTAAAAGAAATATTTTTAGAAGAACAGGAGTTTCTAAACTTTTAGTAAACAGGTAACATACAGAATCAGCCTGCTTTTAAGTCAAGTGATGATGTGGCTCATGAGAAAAGTACATCTTCCGAAAGAACTTATGTTACAAATAATTCTAAAACTGTTGTAAAGTGATTGGCCAGTTTATTGCAAAGAATGAACAAAACGTGTTTTGTTGGACAGGTGGCATCTAGAAGAGAATAGATTTTCATTTAAAAAGAAATAACAGAGGGGAAAAATGCCAAGTTAAGATGGCCTAGTGATAGCAATTATCAAAACTAATAATAGCATCAATGAGGGTTAAGATAAATTAACTCTTCTTAACATTTGAGAAGAAAGCTAGTACAAATCAACAGTTCTCACAGTTCTCAAAGGGTCTTGTATTTGCCAGACTATAAATAGATTAGCCCAAAGGCTTACACTTCTAAAAAATTCAGTCCTTACAAGTTAGAAGGATACCTAGCAAAATGATCAATGTAACTTTCATCTTATCCGTTGGCTTCATATAATCCTTTGGAGATATGTGGAATAAAAATGAATCCCTCTTCTGTTTGGAAATCTTTCAAATATTTGAAGAAATCTATATTGAGAAAATATTGCAGATATATTATTATTTATCTATAATATATATATACTTTTTCATAATATTAGCCAGATGTTTGTGGTAGGGAAGTTTGCAAGACCAAAGCAAATGTACCCAAACGTATTTTTTTCTTGTGTTTTGTGAACACCTATATCAATGGAGCCATTATGTAAATATCAGAGATGACATCCCACTGCTTGGTGGCAAGGATTATTGGGATTGAGCAAGAAGGGAGTCGTAGACTCATGGCATCCTGGTTGGCTCAGAACAGTCATTTATCTTAGGAATCAAACAGCTTTCTATTGAAAAGATACCTGTGGCAACCACAATGGACTAAATATAAGGGGCCTTTCACTCTTCGATAGGTACCAAGTAAGCATCCCAAATTCTTATATGACCCTCTGGGGTGGGAGTCCCAATTAGGCCCAAGATTATACAGGCTGATGGCTGTATGTCTGAATTAATTTTAGTCAAAGAATATTAAGAACACAAAGAACATAACAGAGTAGCCTCTTTGCACACTTAATTTGGAAACAATATATATCAATTACACAGCAGTTAAATTCTCCTTAAGTTTTGTTTTCTCAGAACTCTTAAGTCTAAACTCCATTTGAATCTTCTTGCCTACCCACTAGTCTTCAAAGCAGGATGGGTATAAGAGCAGAAATCTAGTGCCAGAAGAAAAATAGATTGTAAGCCTGCCACCAATTAAAAAATTCTTCACCCAAGTCTAAGTTTTCGTAGATATAAAACAAAAGAGTAATGATATAAGGCACAATTTGGAGCACAACCATGAATTATCTACAAATAAAGAACAGAATAAAAGGGAAGTAACACTGCCACCTGATAATTCAATCTATATTTAATGCCTTAAAAAAGACATATGCAATTCCCTTTCATGTAGAAAGACATTGCACAGGCTGATGAGACTATATGGAACATAAGTTTGTCAGTTCTGGGACTCTTCATTTTGTTCCATTGTAACTGTATTAGTCTGTTCTCACACTGCTATATAGACATACCTGAGATTGGGTAAATCATAAAGAAAAAGGATTTAATTGAATCGCAGTTCTAAGTGACTGGGGAGGCCTCAGGAAATTTACAGTCATTGCAAAGGTGACGGGGAAGCAAGGCATGTCTTACATGACACCAGGCAAGAGAGTAAGTGAAGAATGCCAGACACTCTAAAACCATCAGATCTCATGAGAACTTACTATCACAAGAATAGCAAGGGGGAAATCCGCCTCCATGATCCAATCACCTCCCACAAGGCCCCTCCCTTGACATGTTGGGATTATAATTCAAGATGAGATTTGGGTGGGCACACAGAGTCAAACCATATCAGTAACATTTCTAAAATTAAGATACATCTTCTCTAATTAGCGAAGTGTCAGAGTTAATTGGAGACATTTCTTATTTTAGTCACATAAACAATGGTAATATCCTTATAAGCACTTTTTTGCAGAAAGGATATTATGAACTAGGGCTTTCTTTTTTTTTTTTTGAGATGGAGTTTTCACTCTTGTCACCTGGGCTGGAGTGCAGTCGCATAATCTTGGCTCACTGCGACCTCCGTCTCCTGGGTTCAGGCAATTCTTCTGCCTCAGCTGCCCAAGTAGCTGGGATTATAGGTGCCCACCATCATGCCCCACTAATTTTTCTATTTTTAGTAGAGACAGGGTTTCACCATGTTGGCTGGGCTGGTCTCAAACTCCTGACGTCAGGTGACCTGCCTCCCTCGGCCTCCCAAAGTGCTGGGACTACAGGCTTGAGCCACCACGCCCGGCTTGAGCTCCCTTTTGATTACAATTTGGCTTACTGCATATTACTTTGACAGTGGTAAGACAGGTTAGCAGAAAACAGAAATGTCTAGCTTCCCATCAGTTTTAGTTTTTGTTGCAGTTTGTTTTCCAACTCACTATTATTAAGATATGTCATGCCTTCCTGCTTTTTGGCATACACGTATATGGTGGTCATACTATGAGCTTTTCGGTACCATTGTCATTTTGGAATATTGGTGATCATGGCAAGCCAGATACGGGGAATTTGAGAGGTAGAAGTCAACTAGAGAAAGTGAGACTGAGTGTTTCAGCATATTCCTTCCAGTGACACGTTAGAGCTAGTATTTATATGATGCAACATAGGAGGTATGAAGATTAGCTAGAAAATTTGTAATGATTCTTGTAGGACATGCAGATTGCTAATATCAATGCAATAATAGTAATTGAATCAGTACCTTAAGCATTTTTTTTTCCTCTCTGTGTAGAAAATAAATTTCTAAGGAGGATGGCATTTAGCACTTGCTAAATAATTTAGGATACATTTATAATATAAAGAGTATATATCATGGAAACAGAATTATAGAAACATTAAAAATCATACAGTAATGAAATATGTTCTTTCTTAAACTGAATAGGCTAGTTCATAGGTTGGTGATGTAAATGAATTCCACATAATTTGTAATTTCTATCTTCATAATACATAGCCCTTTTCAATATTTTATTAAAATATGTGTTTTTATTAACTTGTTAGAGTCAATGGATTGGAAACTAATACACCAAAGTGAGCAGAGAAGAATAACTCTTAATTTTCAGCCAGTGATGATATTTCAGTGAGAGAACTTTTATATGTGACACTTTTTAAAAATACTTGTGCTCTTTAATTGACTTATTGCAATTTGAAATAACTATTTTATTGAAATATCCAAAAGGCAATTATATGTATTTATCTTAAAGTACTCAGTACTCCCCACATTCATTTAATGAATACTTATTGAACACTTTGAACACTTATGTTAAGAAATATACATGTATACCTACATATATACCTACAATATACACAATATATTGATATTTACAACATACTAAACAACACACAAACACATTAATAAGCACAATTTTTGCTCTTAAAGTTTTACTACTGGAAACTTAATAAAAATTATACGAACTAGAAGATACAAACTCATAGTAAATAAATATTTTTTGTTAGAAAATCTGAATGTAAATTGAGTTTTCAGAACTAAAAATATTTGAATGGATTTTATTTTCAGATACAGCACATACAGGGGCTTTACATGGTGCTAGGAAAGATGTCTGGGGAAAATGGTTTAGTAGCCACTGAGGAGGTAGTAGTTAATTCAACTGAGAGTATTCAAGGAATAAACATTGCCAGATGAGCTATAGACATGTTTTGTAAACTGACATAAATACTATTATAAATGCAATTTCAATTTTGACTTGCCTATTTTCCTGTTGTCACTGGTGTGGGGCTATTACAGCAGCATGAGGAACAGCAACCATAATAATAACAAACATAATGTTGCTCAAACTAACTGGTTTCTTGGTTAAAGGATTTTTTTTCTTACTGTTTATAACTAGAATCAGTTGAAGTAAGATTTCTCCTGTTGATCTCCATAGATAATGTTTTTATAAGAGATATTTTTTAGGGCAGTTCTAGGTTCACAGCAAAATTGAGAAGAACAGAGAGTTCTTACATACCCGTTTACCCACTAGTCCCACACGTGTACAGTCTCCTCCATTATCAACATCCCCAAAAAGAGTGGTACATTTGTTATAATTGATGAACTGCATTGACACAATCAATGTTTATAGTTTACGTTAGGGTTCACTCTTGCTGTTTTACATTCTATGAGTTTTGATAAATATTTAACATGTATCTACCATCATAGTGTCATACAAACCATTTTCACTGCCCTAAAAATCCTCTGTATACCAACTTTTCATACCTCTCTCCTAATTGCTGGCAACCACTGAACTTTTTATTGTCTCTGAAATTTTGCCTTTTCCAGAATGTCATATATTCTAAGTCATATAATATGTCAAGTTTTTAGATTGTCTTATTTTATGTAGCACTTTACATTTAGGGTTCCTCCTTGTCTTTTCACGGCTTGATAGATTATATTTTTTAGCATTGAATACTATTCCATTGTCTGATTGTACTATAGTTTATTTATGCATTCATCCACTGAAGGATGTCCTGGTTGTTTCTAAGCATCCATAATTATGAATAGAGCTGCCATAAAAAGCCATGTGCTGCTTGTTGTGTGAACATAAGCTTTCATCTCCTTTGGGTAAATACCAAGAGTTATGACTGGATCATATGGTAAGAGTACGTTTAGTTTTTTAAGGAACTACCCCATTGTCTTCCAAAGTGGCTATACCATTTCGCATTACCTCCAGCAATGAAGATTAGTTCCTGAGTCTTCATACCTTAGCCAGAATTTGGTGGTGCCAGTGTTCTAGATTTTTGTCCTTCTAACAGGTGTGCAGTGGTTCCATAGACATTTAATTGAAAAGAATTCAGTACATCAGAAAATTAGGCTCCATAGGTAGCTCTGTAAGCCAAAGGTGTTACTAGCAATGCAGCCTTCATCAACTAAGCAAAATGCCAGTTTTGGGAAGCCTTGAAAGAGATTTTGTATGAGCTATTAAGGGCATCAACTTTTAAAAAGAGGTTTTTTGCCTTTTTAAGTCAGTGAATATTTTACCATCTTAGATTGCTTTTCAATTATCTTTGGTTTCCTCCAGCTGATGAATTTGTCTTTTAACATCCTACAACGTTGTTGATGTAATGCTTCTATTTTTAATCTTAACAAACAACATTTCACTTTCTGATTAAATTTATATTTACAATTACCTTCACCCTGTTTACCATATATATTTATTTTATCTATTGACTTTGTTTAATAGGGAGAACACATAAGATTTTAAATGTTATATCTGTCTTCAAAAAGATGGGTGTTTCAAACACTAATGGCAGCTTTGTTTCTGTCCTGTTTTTTATTTTTCTCTGGTATCACTATAGTGTTTAAACGTGCATTTACTTTAGTTTGCTTGGGCCATTTTAAAATCAACTTCTAAAAAATTGTTATTCATTTATTCTATCCTTACTTCCTCCTTCTCGTTTTCTTGACATTTTTATTCTGAGATTTCTATTAAAAGTATGTGGGCCATCTAATACCATCCTTAATATCCCTTATACTTTTCACATGTCACTCTTACTAAATTGCATTTCATGTGATTGCCTAGAATTGTTTCTCCCAATTTACTGATGCTCCCTTCGCTTATGTCTAATTTTGCTGGTCAAACAGAATGTTAAATTCGTATTTTTGTTGTTGTTGTTGTTGTTGTTGTTGTTTTTTGAGACGGAGTCTCCCTCTGTCACCCAGGCTGGAGTGCAGTGGCGCGATCCAGGCTCACTGCAAGCTCCGCCTCCCAGGTTCACGCCATTCTCCTGCCTCAGCCTCCCGAGTAGCTGGGACTACAGGCATCCACCACCACACCCGGTTATTTTTTGTATTTTTAGTAGAGATGGGGTTTCACCGTGTTAGCCAGGATGGTCTCCATCTCCTGACCTTGTGATCCGCCTGCCTCAGCCTCCCAAAGTGCTGGGATTACAGGCGTGAGCCACCGCGCCTGGCCCAGAATATTAAATTCTAATTCCTAAGAGTTAGTCATTGTTTCAAATTGCTTTATAGTAATAAATAATTAGACTTCTGTTTGTTGGGTCAAGGACCCTCAGTCACCATAGGATATTGTCTCCTATCCTCATTTGCTTGTCATTTTAAATTGCGAGGCAGTATTTAGACAGATGTATTCTGCAGAAATTCCTGGTTGCCAGGTCGAGGCTTGTATTTTCAGTGTCTTTTTTAATGCTTATAATAAGCATCCCAGAAATACCATCAGTTCTGGATTAATTTTTTGTTAATTTCACCCAAGTGGCTACCAGACCAGGTAAGTAGTGTAAATGACAACCCCAAACACACAATAGGCACAAAGCCATAGTTTTTAAATCCTTAAGATAAACATTTTATTTTTTTCTCTAAGCAATCTATGGAGAGCCGAGTTTGGAAATATATACACATTTAAAAAATTTATTTCTACTTCCTATTTTTGTTTAATATGGAAGTTGATTTAAGGGTACACCTTCATATTCAGCTTGAAATTCATCATAAAGACCCAAAGTCTTGCACTTAAGTGGGCACTAAAGCCCACTTAACCAAGCCTCTAGGTTACAAAGATGAATATTTCCTCTCAGCTCCTCACTAAAGGAAGCCCAATATCAACTTTCCCACTTACCATCCTGCATGGCTTTTATCAATGGAAACGTATTTGCTCTGTCTCAAAATCTTTTCTGAACTCAAAACAGTATTTTGTGTAAAATGATTGCGTTTATAAAAGTTTATAATAGGCATTATTTTCATGTTAGTCTTCCACATCTCCAAAAATAGAGGTTATAATTTAATCAAGAAACATTTTTTGCAAATTTTACTTTTGTCAACTGTGCTGGAAGGGCCTACTACTATAATTAAAAATATGCATCATGAATTCAATAAAATTTCTAAAAAAGGGACAAGCAAGGAATTTCTTCTCTTTTTATTACTGAAATTACCCCAAAGTAGAGTGGCTGAAACTACAAGGATTACTGATAGATATAAAATCATTTCAAAAGAAATAACAATACCATTATCCTACTCTTAATTCCTACAATACACAAGTCATAAAAAATCAGACTCCAAGTGTTTGGTGCTTAACTGTTGTGAGCTTTTAAGCCTCCTCCCTCCCATGTTTTGCTTCTTCCTGACATCTGGTCAAACGGATAAGAAGCTATGATGTTCTCTCATTTAGCATCAGCTGGAAGCTCAAATAATACAAAAAAAAAAAAACTTCACCTTGGCCCCACCTTTTCATATCTATAGAAAATTTATTCTCCTTTCCCTACTCTCTCAAACCATTTTGGAAGTGTTTGGAAGCCTTCCTGCTCTCCCCAGAAAGCCTCATTATGTAAGTGACAAGCCTTTTCAAATCCTTTCATGTGTTTTGTGTGGCATCGTGACATCAAAACCCAATCTGGGGTAGAAGTCTATGTAGTTTCGGTGGGGTGGCTGCAAAACAGCAGAATATTTGTTTGGTAAAACACAGTTTATAAGATGTAAATGATTTTTAGAGCATTATTTACTATGAGTCTAGGTTTTTACAAAAAAAAATCAAGAGCTACTGTTTAAAATATAAATAAAAAATGAAAGATCCGCTTGCATGTTTTGCACAATGAAGAACTATTAAATAATAGAAATATTAAAAGGTATTTTGTTATAATTTTGAAGTTTACATGACATTTCAAGTTTTTTTTTACATAACAAAGGTTTTTTTTTTGTCTATAGTATTTGGTGGCCACTAAATGGGAAACAGAATAATGATAGAGAAGACCAGGAAATATAATATGATTTTCTCTACCTTTGAATTTGGATATGTACACTGTTCCTATGTTTAATACGACTTCTTTCCACATATATTAAGAATGTTCCAAAGTTTTTATCTTCCCTCAAACCTATTTCTCTTTTGTTGAGGAAAGGACAAATAAAGCTGTGAATTCTGCCTGTGAGAGAGAGAAGGATGGGGGGAGATTTTAAGGAATTGGCTTATGTGAATGTGGGGGCCGCTAAATCCAAAATCTGTAGGGCAGTCAACAAGCTGGAAACCAAGAAAGGAGGTGATGCTGCAGTCATGAGTCTGAAATTCAATGAATCGAACAGGCTGAAACCTCTGGCAGCATTTGATGCCTCGGCCTTGAGGTAGACCACCTTCTCTGGGAAACCTATTTTTGCTCTTAAAGCCTTTAAATGATTGGATGAGGGCTACACCCATTATCAATGGTAATCTTCTTTACTTAAAGTCAACTGTATATCTTAACCATACCAGATCAACAAAATACCTATTCAGCAACACATGATTAATTATTGATTACACAATCAGTACCATTACTCGTACAACCTAGACAAGTTGACACATAAACCATCACAGATGGACTAAGATTAGGTATTACATAATTATGAAATTGTACATACACTATTTTAAGAGCCATTGAGTTTTAACTTCTTGAGTAAAGTAATGCAAAGCAAAGTAACTGTGTTTTTTATCTTTTCCCTTTGTTTTTAAAATCATACTGAACTTTAAAGGTCACCTAGAAACTGTTAAATATATCAAGTATGGGCAAGAATATGAAGCAGAAAGGATGCTGTACATTGCTGGTGGGAATGTAAAATGCTATAATGATTTTGGAAAACAATTTAATATTATCTGACACATTTGAAAATGTGCAAATCCATGATACAGCGATTTTCACCTTTAGAGGATCCTTGCATATATATTCTGTTTTATATCATTATGTTGGGAGACAAAAGGAAATACAGCAAATGTAAATGAAAAAATAGATATACTTCTATAATAAAATACTTATATACTTATATAATAAAATACTATGCAATATGAAGTTGAATATTCTATAGTTTCCTGGATTGATGTGGCTGAACTCCACCATCAGATTATTTGCAGAATGAACCCATTTAAACAAAATTTCTGCAAAATTACACATAACTTAAGAGTGAAATAAATACCCCAAGGAATTAAAAAAATAAGAATAATAATTACATCTAAAAGAGAGGATTATAATTCAATTGAGAAATAGTATATAAAAAGTGTAAAAGGTATTGATTTTCTATCTTAAACCTGAGTTTGAATATATGTTTGCTTAATTTGTGATCCTTATTATGTATATTACATATTATTATTATATCCTTTTGGGTAAAGTTAATATATGTCGTAATAGTAATCATCAAACATTTAGCATTTAAGCTTATTTTACAAAAGCTTTTTCTTTCTTTTCGTTATTATTCTTTAAGTTCTGGGGTACATGTGGAGAATGTGCAGGTTTGTTACATAGGTATACACATGCCATGGTGGTTTGCTGCAACCATCAACCCGTCATCTACATTAGGTATTTCTCCTAATGCTATCCCTCCCCTAGTCCCCCATCCCTCGACAGGCCCGTGTGTGATGTTCCCCTCCCTGTGTCCATGTGTTCTCATTGATCAACTCCCATTTATGAGTGAGAACATGTGGTGTTTGGTTTTCTGTTCTTGTGTTAGTTTGCTGATAATGATGGTTTCCAGCTTCATCTGTGTCCCTGCAAAGGACATGAACTCATCCCTTTTTATGGCTGCATAGTATTCCTTGATGTATATATGGCACATTTGCTTTATCCAGTCTATCATTGGTGAGCGTTGAGTTGGTTCCAAGTCTTTGCTATTGTGAATGGTGCCACAATAAACATACGTGTGCATGTGTCTTTATAGCATCATGATTTATAATGCTTTGGATATATACCCAGTAATGGGATTGCTAGGTCAAATGGTATTTCTCATCCTAGATCCTTGAGGAATCGCCACACTGTCTTCCACAATGGTTGAACTAATTTACACTCCCATCAACAGTGTAAAAGTGTTCCTATTTCCCCACATCATCTCCAGCGTCTGTTGTTTTCTGACTTTATAATGATTGCCATTCTAACTGGCGTGAGATGGTATCTCATTGTGGTTTTGATTTGCATTTCTCTAATGACCAATGATGATGAGCTTTTTTCATATGCTTGTTGGCTGCATAAATGTCTTCTTTTGAGAATTGTCTGTTCATATCCTTTGCCTGCTTTTTGATGGGGTTGTTTTTTTCTTGTAAATTTGTTTAAGTTCTTTGTAGATTCTGGATATTAGCCCTTTGTCAGATGGATAGATTGCAAAAATTTTCTCCCATTCTGTAAGTTGCCTAGTAACTCTGATGATAGTTTCTTTTGCTGTGCAGAAGCTCTTTAGTTTAATTAGATTTCATTTGTCAATTTTGGCTTTTGTTGTCATTGCTTTTGGTGTTTTAGTCATGAAGTCTTTGCCCATGCCTATATCCTGAATGGTATTGCCTAGGTTTTCTTGTAGGGTTTTTATGGTTTTAGGCTTTTTCAAGATATGTAAGATGCTAAAGTAGATTTTGACTGAAAAGGGCTGAACAAAATTATACATAGCAATATAATTCTAATTAGATTAGATATTTACACAATTGTGGTGTGCATATGGGAATAATATTATAGTCATTATGTTGGAATTTTCAGTGATTATCTTTTAGGGATATGATGATAGATGGCATTTATATATTTTATTTTCTGTAATTTCAGTTTCTTTTGAATGCATCCTTGCACATATTACTGCTTATACATTTTTAGACTATTAATCCATATATCATACCCAATTAAATAAATCTCATATATAAGACATAATAATAAAGGGAGCTTCTTTCATGAACTACATGTTTAAATCATAATAGACTAAACGATACTACTCCAGCATACATTTATGTGCTGCTTAATAACAGAGATATATTCTGAGAAATGTGTCATTAGGCAATTTCATCATCATGGAAACATCATAGAATTTAGTTATGTGAACTTAAATGGTGTAGCCCACTACATACCTAGGCTATGTGTTACAGCCTATTGCTCCTAGGCTACAAACCTGTACAGCATGTTACTGTACTGAATACTGCAGACAATACTGTAATACAATGGTAAGTACTTGTGTATGTAAACATACCTAAACATAGAAAAGGCACAGCAAAAAAAGATTAAAAATTGCACACCTGTATAGAGCACTCACCGCGAATGGCGCTTGTAGTTCCTGAAGTTGCTCTGGGTGTCAGGAATGAATGATAAGTAAATGTGAAGGCCTGAGACATTACTGTACACTGTGTACACTTTATAAACACTGTACACTTATGAGACATTCAATTTGTAAACAGAAACAAAAAAATTAAATGTATAAAAAATAAAGTAATTGTGCTATGACATCACTGGATGATAGGATTTTTCAGCTTCATTATAATCTTGTGGAACCACTGTCCTATATGTGGTCCTTGTTGACCAAAATATTTTTATGCCATGTATGACTGCATTTACATGAAACAATTTTCAAAGAACTGATTTACATAAAAGACTACATACAGTTCTTTAGTGTGGTCTATATTATGTGAGGAATCAATTTGAACATTATCAGAATTAATTACGCTCATGCTATCTACTCTATATTTTTCCCTATTCAAATACTTAACACTCTAATGATCACAATTAGATCAATGAATGCAGAGGTAAACAATGCATTAGAGATCAAACTGCTTTACAACCTAGCTTGTGACATACTATAATAAACTCAAATCATGCTTGATGAATAAGAAAGGTGAGTGATACATTTACAGTCCTTTTTCAGAGAAAATTTTAAATGCTCACTTTGTTGAAGATGAAAAAATAGTCAAATGAGAATTTAATGGGCGTACTGTAAAACCAAGTGGCCTGTTTTAGTATAGATTTTATTACATTTTATGGAACTAGGAGTAAAGACAACAGCCTGCAATTTAACCATTTGTTCTAAATATCATAAACTTGCATAGATTTTCTTTTCTTTTGTTGTCTTTTTTTTTCTTTTTTTTTTTTTTTTTTTGAGACGGAGTCTCACTTTGTTGCCAGGCTGGAGTGCAGTGGTGCGATCTCAGCTCACTGCAACTTCTGCTCCCAGGTTCAAGCAATTCTCCTGCCTCAGCCTGTAGCTGAGACTACAAGCATGCCCCACCACACCCGGCTAATTTTTTTTTTTTTTTTTTTTTTTTGTAGAGGTGGGGTTTCACCATGTTGGCCAGGATGGTCTCAATCTCTTGACCTTGTGATCTGCCTGCCTTGGCCTCCCAAAGTGCTGGGATTACAGGGGTGTGCCACCACACCCAGCCAACTTACATAGATTTTCTAACAGCCAAGTCTTCAGAAAATATTCTACCACCAGGTTGAGGGGCATATGCAATGTTTTGCTAATTCTTTTAAAGCAAGTAGCTGTATTTTGAGATAAGTTATAAAAGACTAGAAATGCCTAAATAATAATGTAAGATAAATTATTCGAAGTTCGTTGATGGCAAAAAAAAAAAATTGTGTGATAAAATTAATTATGACGAGCCTACAGTTACATCATTCGAGTACTGAGACTGAAGTGACTAATTTTGAGTGCAGACTTTTAAATATATTTAAGAAATTTTAGTTATATTTTATTCATTAAGGCATATAAATTGTCAGTTGCTATTTTGAGAAAGTTATTACAACTTTATCTGTTTCTATCACCAGTTATGTGATAGCAGACAAAAGTATATTTTTACTTATGAATACAGAATAATTTTATGCTTATTCTCTGTCAAGTCTAACAATATAATCCAATATAAAATGTAAAATATAGGGATCTTACAATGAACATATTCCAGAAATATATATAAATAATGACACATTCCTTTCATAAAACGCTTTTAAATATATGCTTATCTGTATTTTAGAAATATATATCTTCATATCTTCCAGGCTCAACCTAAAATATTAAACAAATTCAAATGCTTATCTGGATAAGAATACATAATATTAAAAAAAATTGATTTATTTAGCAGACCAAATTTTAGAAGCTATAGTTCTACTTTACCAAAAAGAAAAAAAGTTAGAGGGAATTAACCAGGCAGGTGGTGCACACGTGTAGGCATGTAGTCCCAGCTACTCAGAAGGCTGAAGCAGAGGATCACTTGAGCCCAGAAGTTTGAGAGTGCAGTGGGCTATGATCGTACTCTGTACTCCAGCCTGGGCAACAGAGTAAGACCTTCTCTCAAAAAACAAAAACAAACAAATATGTATGTGTCTGTGTGTATATATATATACACATATATACTTACATATATACACATACATATATACACACATATATGTACATATACACATATATACACACATATATTTACATATACACACATATATGTACATATATACACATATACATATATACATACATATATACACATGCATATATACATACATACATGCATACATACACATATATACGTATATGTACATACATACATACACATATATACCTACGTACATATATACGTATATATACATACATATTACACATATATACGTATATATACATACATATATGTATGTATGTATATATACGTATATATGTACATATACATATACACACACACATATATATTTGGATGGACAGTCATAAAGTACAAAAACTGGGAGAGAGGAGAGATCATCTGGATATAGAGAAGAGGAAAGCCGAGGGCAATGGTCTTGGGATTTCACAGCGGTTAATCTTCTATTCACTATTCTTGATCATTTGCAAATCCCAACATAAATAATATCACAGGCCACAGATGCCCTGTATGGGGATTGTGAGCAGAAAGAGAGAACCTAGGCCCCTAAGCAGATTAGATGATATTCAGTGGCGGAAGTTTCTTTGTGAGCTGAGAGATTGATAGTCATACCACCCTTGTTTTCCTACAGGTGTATTACAGTGATTTGCCCAGTGACAAAATGAAGCAAAGATGTGAGTGGTTACTCCTACCTGATAGAGATGAAGGATGTCAGTGATGGCTTAACAAAAGAAAATGCTTTCACTGTATTTTATGAATAGTTTGACAAATGTTTACTTTAAAAGGAACTATTTTACTAAGGCATGGGGATTGGGTAACCAATTACATCAGGTAGTGCAGGATTCTGGGGCTAGTAAAAGCAGGATTGTGTAAACTGAAAGGGATAAGAGGAGAGAGAAATGGATAAAACTCAGAAGAGGGAAATTATGAAGTGGCTACTTGAATAAGACCAATGACTTCTACAGAAGGAATCACAGAAAGGAAAACTGTACCTATTGTCAGGCCTCTCCCTGACCATATTCAATGAAAAGATCGAAGTCAGAGAAGACAGCTAGGGTGTTTATAGAGGTCAACCTTCTGAAATAACATGGCAGAGAAAAGTGGAGACTGGCTCTTTAGGGGCAAATAAAAAACATCTATGCCAACCTCCTGTTTTTATTGGGCTGGATTTTAAAGGAATCTGAATCTCAGGTAGACTCAGCTTTCATCAGGATAATGATGAGCTTAACTGTTTGTGGAATTGGATATATAAGATTATGAAATCATGAAAATGTATTCTATCCTCTGTAAATTGTACATTTTAGATGTTTTCAAGTATAGGGATTATACTTAAAAGCTGAGGCTCCCCACTCAGCCTTCCAAAGTGCTGGTATTACAGGTGCTAGTGTAAGGATTAAGTATAAGAATTAGATGGGAATATATATTTTTTGAGGGAAGGCATAATACTTGATCATTAAGCCTGAGCCTACACAGGTGTGCACTACTGCCCTGTCCATCTCCTCTGCAAACACATATGCTCTACTGTCCCATTAGCTATCATTTATAAAACACAAATTCCAAGATGAGACAATAAAGAATTCTAGATGGGATAGCAGAGCATTAAGCCAAGTACAGGGTCCCTTTTGAGGGTGAGGCCCTACGTAAGTTTACAGATTGCAAACCTGTGAAGCTGGCCCTGACAGTAGGTGACAGTGTCTGAGTCTGACAAGGAAAAAAGTAGGTCTTAGAAATCTGTGTATATTCTCCAACTAAAACCTCATGTTTGGGGATGTGGGAAAAGTGCAGCAAGGATTCAAAGAACTGGAGGTCTCAAGTAAGCTGAAGAACAGGCTCATAAGGGTCTGGCAAAAAGAAAAACCTAAACTGGTTAAACTTTGTAGTATTTGACTACAGATCCTATGTGAGTCAGATTTAGATGTCATTATTTCAAAGAGAGTGTAGTAGAAGGTGAAGTCAAAAAATGATTTGTGACTAGAGGCAACAGAGGGAAATACAGCAAAGATGACCACCGGTATTCAGGAAATGTGTGCAGTTGAGGAGGTTGGAGGACTGAGAAGGGGGTGAAGAAATGATCGCTGAGATCAAGGAGACGTGCAGAAGGGGTTACCATCAAGGTTCCTGAACTGATCTAGCTGGGAACTGGTTTAGGAATAGCAAATAAGACAACAATTCAGGAGCCACGTTTCTTTATAAATTCAGGAGTAGGTCCAGCTTTCAAATTCAGGTTGAGGAAAAAGAGCTCACCACGTACTGAAAAAAAATTTGTATAAGATTATAAATGACTAAATACAGCTACTAGGATGTAAATAAAACCTCTTGTTTCTATGATCTAGGAGATCTGGGACAATTATTAGCCTATATTATGAAGGACAACTGGAGGTGTAGTATCTTGGACAGATTCCAAATTTTAATTATGGCCAGGAGGTGAAGTGCAAGTGTTTTGAAAGAGTTGCAGGTCTACTAAAGTTTAATAATAAGTGCTGTATCTTGAAATACACTACCTACCATTTAGAACCTGTGCTATGAAAAGTTTTTCTTTCTTCTCATTTTATCACCATGAAAACTTACTTTTTCATCTCTGTGGTGAAAAAATACTACCATGCTCCACGATCTCACATCCTGGTTTCCACACCTTTGGTGATCCCCTCTCTTTGAGTGAGGGCAGAGCAAGTATTTTGCTTTAGATATAGTACAGCGAAGGTGATGGGATGTCATTTGTGTGATAATGTTATATAGAATTGTAAACAATATTTCTGAGGAGATTTGCTCTCCCCGTTGGCCTTTAGGAAGCTAAAAGTCATCTCGGGGTGGCTCAAATGGCAAGAACCTGAGGGCAGACTCTAGGCAACTGCTCAACTGCAAAAAAACTAAGGCCCTAAACCAAAGAGCCCACAAGGAACTGAATGATGCTAACCACATTGTGAACTTAGAATTGGAATCTTCCCCGGTACAGCCTCAGATGAAAATGAAGCTCTCACCAATATCTTGATTGCAGCTTTCTGACACTCTGCAGCAAAGGACCCAGCTATGTCATGCCCTGATTCCTGACCCACAGAAACTGAGGCAATAACTTTGTATTGTTTTAACATGCTAAGTCCATGGTAACACTGCTAAGGGAAAATAGGCAATAATGACAATCTCAGAATCTCATTTTCCTAAATTATATGTTTGGCAAAAGTCTATTTTTTCACATTAAACTGTTTGCAGAGATAAAGAGAAATACTTGAGTATTTGTTGATTTAGTCATTGAAAATAAAGTATATCTGGAAATGAAGACATTTTCTTTTCTTATATAATCTAAGTACATTAAATATTATAAATGCTTGGCCCACAGAAAGTACCAGATGGGAATCAAACCAGAGATTGCCCCATCAGTCAACTTGAAATGACAAAAATAAACATATGTTTTAGTCACATATTTAAATGACTTGCCTGCCTCACCAAGATAATTTGAATCTAAAATAAAATTTTTATAACAACTACATATTAAATAGACAAAAATTTTGTTCTTGCTATTACAATCATTGTAGAAACAAGGATAAAAACATTACACAAAGATTCATCAGCTTGATGAATCCTCTGCTTCAAATGGATGTCTCCGCTTTGACATTAATAGGACAATTCATAAATGCCATGCACATGTCCTAATTCATTGATCTATTGTTCAGAAAATAATTTTATATTTCAATAGATGTAAAATCAAGCTATTCTTAAAGAATAACTTAGGGTGAATACAATCTGAAAAAAAGCTCTAAAGTTAATTTTTAGTTGCATTTGTAGCTAAGTATAATTATATTCAGCCATTTCTTCATCTATTGTGCTTATCAATATGTTTTTGGAACATAGCTATTAACTGTTTTCAGATATTTTTTCACTTGGTGTAACTAAAGAGATGTAATATATAATTTGATAAATCTAATTTTAAAACATACCATGCACAATGATTAATAGATCATTGAAATATTTAAGTAAAATAAAGAGTATGTATAAATGAGTGGTATTTGTTAAAAAGGAGTTTTTTCTTTGCAATAAGTAACATGAAAACTTTGACAAATTGTACATAATCTTCTTTCAGATGGCTTTAGAAGAGAAAATAAAAGGATGAAGAAATAAAATATTAGAAATGTCAAGCTTGTCAGAAAATATTAACTGTGCACCAGCATTTCTGGCATAGAAGAGAGGATTCAACTTTTGCCTAAGAAGGAGAAAATAAAAGCCATCCCAAGAAAGATGGGTATTAGATCCTGGAATTAGTTGGTGATGATCACATGCAACTCTTGTTCAGCAAAGAGAGGCCAAGATGTAACTCACCACAAGTGAAGCAGTTTGCACAAAGAAAAAAAAATGTTATGCATATGGTTGAATTTGGGCATATTTTGTACAGTAGAAGTTAAGTGGATTATTCTTTCTTTTGATGCTCTCCTATACTGGTGTCTATTACCTGACAGGCATGGAAAGTAGAGATGTAACAATGAACATTACTTATGAAATCTCTCCCTTTATGTAGACTATAGTAGAGAAAGGAGATAAAAATTCCAGCAAGTAATGGCAATGAAGAATAATGCATATTAGAAAAGTGGAAATGGAGAGATCTATAGAAATAGAATACATGGACCGGGCACGGTGGCTCACACCTGTAATCCCAGCACTTTGGGAGGCTGAGGGGGGTGGATAACCTGAGGTCCGGAGTTCGAGACTAGCCTGGCCGACATGGTGAAACCCCATCTCTACTAAAAATACAAAAATTAGCCGGGCAAGGGGGCGGGCACCTGTAGTCCCTGCTACTCAGAAGGCTGAGGCAGGAGAATCACTTGAACCTGGGAGATGCAGTTTGCAGTGAGCTGAGATCATGTTACTGCACTCCAGCTTGGGCGACAGAAGGAGACTCCGTCTCAAAAAAAAAAAAAAAAAATACATGAAAACATACTACATGTGAAAGAGAGCCTCTAAGGGAAAAATACATGTAAACTGCTACTTGAAAGAGAAAGAAGAAATTAAGCAGGTTATAGCATTAGAAGAGAAATTAATTATGTTCTAGGTTTGAAAAAAAAGAAGGCAAATTGTGAAATGTGTTAAAAGACTTGAAGAAAGTACTGTGTGGCTAGAGCTTAGGGCAGAAAGGGCAATGGCAATACTACGATTATGAATTCAGCGATTTTTACTTGGCTCTTACCAGAACCAGAATTTGTATAGCATAAAATCAGCTTTATTTTTGGGGCCAAGCTTCAGCAAGTAAACTTTTTTTCCTCTCTTACTAATATTACTTGAAAGCTATTTCCTTATTTGAAAATTTGCTTAAATTATAAAACTTGAACGAGGTTGATTTTTACTTCTTTGTGAAAAGTGGTTCTGTTATTATCACCAATAAACAGGAGAAAGAATTGAGGCACCGGAAGTTAATCAACTTTCCAGAGGAATCCTGTCAGGATTCAAACCAAAGGCTAGTCCATAAAGCTTACAGATCTGTTTCTTCCTAGACTGCCAAATTTCTTTCTGCATCTCTATAATATCTCTAGCTAGATTTCTTCCACGCAGAGAGCTTGCTTAATCAATGAGACTGAGAAGGCAAATGGGAATATTTCAGCAAGCAGCCCAGTAAAGATCAATTTTTCAGTCTTGACATGAACCATAGAGGAAAGGATCTACTTTTCTTGGATAACTAAGTCAATCTAGCTACTGTTGAGTAAAACCATTTACTTGCTGCCCTGCAAAAAAAAGATAAATTAACATATTAAGCTTCCAACCATTTTTAGCATTGATTAGGTATGACCCATGACAACAAATTGGGAACGTTTTAGCTAATACAGCTATGGCAGAGCCTTCATTATTAGCCTGAGTCCCAGAATGAACTCATTTGGTCCCATTAAGTCAGTGGGAGGTAAATTTCTGTGTGTCTATCCACTGATATTTGGGTAAAGGATTTTCTCTAACAGCAGCAAACTCATATAAAAAACCAGCATATCTTTATGTATTTGCCACATACATAGGAAAGAAATAGATATGATTAGTGATTCCTGAGGAAAACCCTTCCATAACAAATTGAATCATTTATTTTCTTCTGTCTTCTCAACATTACTACTTAGAACAGCACACTTTTCAAATTAAAATTCTCTAACTCACATCTAAATTGATCTCCCTTTACCTCTCAATAGCCTCTCCTTAGGGTGATCTCTAGATAAATAAAATGCTATTACTAGTCATAATATTTCTGTTCAGGTTTCCAAATGTATTTTATTCATAGTAGAAATGTATTATACAATGAAGCTCCTTTTGTCTCACTTTCCGTATCTAATCATCAAATTATTCAAGGTGTGGTTTTAGTCATTAAGATATACAATGTAGAAAATTTGTCAGAATCATGAATGTACTTTAGTAAAAAATTATGTGTTTCTCACATTATTTACTACTTAAAATGGTTTAAAAATGATATTATTTGAAAGATCTTATATTTTCTTCAAATTCATCAGAGACACTGATAGCATCAAACTAAAATTTTCAATAATTTGACTTACAAATATTTAAATTACATGAAAAGGTAATTAAAACATCTGTTGATTATAAAAATATAGATCACAAATAATTGCCAGTTAAATTTTAATGTAGTTTGTTATATATAATTGTGTATCTATAACTGATAATTATACACATATTCATTTAATTTCTATACTGAGTTATATTGATTTAATTACTTGGCTGATTTATCTTTGACTCTGTTCAAAAATCTATCCAATCTTGATTTTTAAATTTGTTCATTGGGAAGAACAGAAAAACTATGCATCATAATTTCAATATAATTCCTTATTTCTATTCAGGCCAATAATTGTTTGACTAATAGGCAAGAGCTGTTAAAAGTAAATGGCTTGATGCCTTTAAGAATCCCCAATGCATTCTGTAGGGAGGCAATATTGGCAATACAACTCTTTTTCTTTCAAAGAAGAATTGTAAAGTATAAATTTGGTATTCTCAAATTTTTGGATTGTTCATCTTAATTTTATTTTAGGCATGCTGTTAGTTATATTCCAAGTAAACCCTAAAATAGATTTTGTGGACCATGAAAAGTGAAAAGTATTGGAGAATAAAAAGTGGAAGGGTTGTGTAGTGTGTGGGTCGTACTTAAAAATAGTATATAAAAATCAAACTGCAGCAAAGCATGGCATACATTCAACATTGCCTTGTAAAGATCAGGAAGCCAGACCAGAATCAAAGGCCTTCTGCAAATACCAGTTCATCCTTTCCAATATGGTTGATTTTCAAATAGAATAGTCATTGCTGTCTTGGTGAGGCTTTAAGTACACACTGCAAAGGAAGCCATACAAGACACTACAAAGTCCAGAACTGGCATCTCTTCCTCATTATCTCACATCCTAGACAGCTCTACTTTTCTGTCAGATTTTGCTGTATCATGCTTTTCACTACCAAATAGTTTCATTTGTTTCACATGGTGTATTATATATACATCACAGCTTTCCCACCCACTATCTCTGTCATTCATTCATTCTCATCTTCCTCTATCCCTTTCACTTGCCTCCGAGAAATTTTCTTATAAAACAGTGTGCTTATTTTCCCTAGGTTTTATATGTATGTATGTGTGTTTGTGTGGATGTTATAGTCTGTTTGCTTATTCCTCAAGATGGTGGCATGAAGAGGGACAAGCAATGACATCATTTGACATAAAGGATTCTTAAAAATCTAAATATTTAAAACAATGATTCTGCTTAAGTATATCATACTTTAACTTACAAAAATTAAGCATGTCAATGATTTTAATAGTCGGAGAGAGATTAAGCAAGGCTGACCAAGTAAGTATATCTTTCTGCCACCAGAGATTAATCACAGGCAATAGGTAAGTGAGGTTTCAAAGTACCTTGGGGTTGTTTCTGAAATATGCCTAGAAAAGGAAATCCATTGGTTGCTTCAAAGAGCTAACATATTGCTAGTTATTTAGTTTCAGTAGTTATGTATGCGTACTCTGTCAACTGGATGTAAATAATATGTGTTTTGTGCGTATGCATACTCTGTCAACTGGACGTAAATAATATGTGTTTTGTGAGAGAAGAGTTTGGTTTCAAGGTAACTGTTTATCATCTATTTTTGTAGTATGGTAGTTCAGGAACCCTGACTGACCCACTTAATAAAAATAAATTTAAATTTTTTGATTAAAAAATCTGAAAAATGAATCAGTGTGTTGGATAAAAAGTTAAGGAACCAAAGGCTAATAACTATGTGGTATGTAAGCATAAAGTCGAATTAGCATTCTCCCTGCTGCTATTGCTGAAGCAGGTAAACTTAAGTCTGTTTTTCATTGTCATAGGACTAAAGGAACAGGTGACAAAGTGATCCTGCTCAAGATGAAAACTCTGAGAGGCATGTCATTTTTACAACAGAGAAAACTGCAAATTAACTCAATACTTGAGACTTAGCAGTGAACAGTGTCTGGAGACATGAAGCTGAGTTAAAAATTTTAAAAAAAGAAAAAGAAATATCTCTTAAATATGTAAACAAAGGCACCCTTCATATATATTTCTACCTAAAGTGGGCAACTCAAAGAATCAACAATTAAGAATTTCTTTAAAATATTCTGGGCTACAACTTCCATTAGACATCCAGAAAGGAAATGCAAATTTCCCCTGGAGAAAAGCTACGCAAACACAAATATAAGAAAAATCATACATTTAATGTTGAAAGATATATAAGATCATAGATAAAAATATCAGAAATACATATACACCCCCATCAGAAAATAAATGACCATAAGTGAGCTAGCACAAGAGAATAAGACATGTAACAAATGTGAAATTATCAAACGCAATACAAAATGCATGCTTAATGTTTAAAAATATAAAAATGAACTCAAAATCAGAATAAATGGTCATAGAAAAAACAGAAAATCAAAATAAAATTAAGATATCCAGATACTTAAATATATATTTAAATCCAGATAGAAGATATCCAGATATTTAAATATATATATTTATATCCAGATATGATATCTAGATATTTAAATATATATTTATATATAGATGTGTGTGTATGTGTGTGTGTGTGTGTGTATATATATACATACATATATGTTGAAACCTAAAAGGCAGTGGGTTTAATAGCAATTCATACACAGCTGAACAGAAATTTCATTAAAAAATTACTAAATTATATCCAATGCTTCAGAGTAAGACCAAAAAATTAAAAATGAAAAAGACAGGTTAAAAATAATCGAAGTTCCAGAAATTAATGGGAATAAAAAAACACAGGCAGAGACAATATTTGAAAAGTAGTGTCTTAATTTTTCAGAAATGATAAACAATACTGATATGGTTTGGCTTTGTCCCCAATTGGATCTCATCCTGAGTTCTCATGTGTTGTCGGAGGGAACCAGTGGGAGGTGATTGAATCATGGGGGCTGGTCTTTCCTGTACTGTTCTCATGATAGTGAATAAGTCTCATGAGATCTGATGGTTTTAAAAATGGGAGTTGCCATGCATAATCTCTCTCTTTGCCTGCTGCCACTCATGTAAGACTTGACTTGCTCCTCCATCATGATTGTGAGGCCTCCCCAGCCATTTGGAACTGTAAGTTCATTAAGCATCTTTCCTTTGTAAATTGCCCAGTCTTGGGTATGTCTTCATTAGCCGCATGAAAACATACTAATACAAATACTGCTATGGTTAGGCTGTGTGTCGCCAACCAAATCTCAAATTGTAACTCCCAAGTGTTGAGAAAGGGACCTGGTACGAGGTGATTGGATCAAGGGGGCAGTTTCCCCCATGCTGTTCTCATGATAGTAGGGGGAGTTCTCAGGAGATCTGACGGTTTTATAAATGGCAGTTTCCCCACAGCTTTTTGCTCTCTCTTTGCCATGTAAGAATGCCTGCTTCCCTTTCTGCCATGATTGTAAGTTTTCTGAGGCTTCCCCAGCCTTGCAGAACTGTGCGTCAATTAAATCTCTTTTCTTTATAAACTACCCAGTCTCAGGAAGTTCTTTATAGCAGTGTGAGAACAAATTAATACAAATACTAACTCAAATAACCCAAAGGTGACATAAATCTCAATCAAAATAAATGGAAACCAATGCAAATAAATTCATATAATAATGATAAAGAGATAATAACTCCAAGAAGATAAATATATCCCTTGAAAGAGATTGTAATTAGACTTACATCTGACTAATTATAGCATCAATGGAAACTAGAAGACAATGGACTAATATTTTCAATCCATGTAGAGAAAATGGTCAACTAAAGATGGTATACAAAGCAAAAACATTCTTTCCCAGTAGTAATGGTGAAACAAAGATATTTGCAAGCACACAGAAACTGAGTGTGTAACTGTCAAACCCTCCCAAATATAATTCTCAAGCATGTATTTAAGATGAAAAATGGATGATCCAGATGAAATGTTTTACATACAAGAAAAAAAATTAGCAAATAAATTTGCAAATATGGGGGAAATTTCTCACAAAATTTGTGTATGAAAAGCCTACACATACAAATGAGTAAGCATGTGGAAGTTTTTTTTATAAGCATAAATAACATATAAATAAATAAAAATTCAATATGATCAGTAGTGAGGTTGTCTACAAACCTTGCATTTCTCAGGAGGAGGGTAAACATATAGAATGTCTTTAGACATTCATAAGTGTGCATGATAAATTACCAACATAAGCATTAAATAGTCAGGGATTTTAAAAAATTCTAAAGTACAGCAATCAAATCTATCTTAAAAGAAATAAAAAGTAAAGAAGTAGACCTGAAGAAACTTTGCAAATATTTAATAAATAAAAATGACAAAATAAGATAGAAAAACAAATTCAAATATGTCAGCAGTTACAGTCTAAGATTGTCAGATTGTATTTGCAACAACATAACAACAATAGCATTAGTCTATGATGTTTACAAGATGGATATCCAAAATTTATATATATGTGTGTCCAAAATTTATATATCTATAGAAAGTTAAAGGATACATATATTTATATATAAAAGAAAATATTAACAAAATAATTTGTTGTGACATTAATAAATTCAAAAAGGCTTGTGAGAAAAACTGTATTACCAAAGATAAAAAGGATCACAGAATAATTATACAAAGAAATAGAGCTATCTCTACAATCACACATTCATTTACCCATTCATTTATTTCTTAATTCATTCACACAAAAGCTATAGTTAATATTTACTAGGAGCCATGTGTAGTTCTAGACACCGATAATATAGCAAGAAACAAAATTAAAAAAAATACCCTCTGTCTTTTGGTGTGGGTATGTGTGTGTGTGTACATTTGTACAAATATACATATATATACTTACACATATATAATTTTTTAGAAAAAGGAGACAACAAATTAGATACATTAAATAATGTCTGGGAAAGATTTAGTAAATGTGGGTTAGGCTTGCAATTTTAGATAGGATGATAGAGTGAGCAATGTAAGTCTTACTGAGTGAGAAGATGATATTTAAATAAAGATCTGAAGAACGTTAAAGAGTAAGCCTAGCAAATATCTGATAAAAATATGTTCTTGGAAGAGTAAATAGCAAAAAGCACAAAAGTCCTGAATTGGGAGTTTGTCTGGTTTGATTAAGAAACAGCAAAGGCTGCTTGGCCAAAAGTGAGTGAGTAAGTAAAAATGTGGATCAATGACAAAGGGGAAGATTAGTACGGAACTAGGGCAGAGAAAAAACTCAGGCAAGGGTAGATCATGTAGAGTGTTCTAAAGCATTGTAAGTCCTCTGTACACAATTGGCTTGTACTCAGAATGCAATGTGAACCCACTGGAGAGTTGTCAGCAGACTTGTGTAGTGATATGACCCAACTCTCCTATTGGGAAGATCAAACTAGGAGTTGTGTTAAAGACCAATTACTGGTGGCAAAGGGCAGAAGGGAGAAATTTGCAAATACCTAGAAATAGAATGGTGGTAACTTGAGTCAGTGTAGATGCTGATAATTAGTCAGTCTGCATATATATTTTAGGACACATGTCATTCACTAATTGATGAATTAGCGGAATAACCAGTAAGCATATAAGTTCTAGCAGGAGTCAAAGTAATCCCGTTTCCATTGGCCAGTGTACTGGACGACCTAGTCAACTCAGGAAATGATATGGTTTGGCTCTCTGAGTCCCCACCCAAATCTTATCTTGTAGCTGCCATAATTCCCATGTATTGTGGGACAGACATGGTGGAAGATGATTGAATTATGGGAGTGGGTCTTTCCTGTGCTGTTTTTATGATAGTGAATGGGCCTCATGAGATCTGATGCTTTTAAAAACGGCAGTTGCCCTGCACAAGCTCTTTGCCTGCTGCCATTCATGTAAGATGTGACTTGCTCCTCCTTGCCTTCTGCCATGATTTTGAGCCACGTGGAACTGTGACTTCTCCGTTAAAGCTCTTTCCTTTGTAAATTGCCCAGTTTCTGGAGTGTCTTTATCAGCAGCACGAAAATAGATAAATACAGGAAATTGGTACCAGTAGAGTAGGGCACCGCTGAAAAGGTACACAAAAATGTGGAAGCGACTTTGGAACCGGGTAACAGACAGAGATTGGAACAGTTTGGAGGGCTCAGAGGAAGACAGGAAAATGTGGGAGAGTTTGGAACTTCCTAGAGACTTGTTGAAAGGCTTTGACACAAATGCTGATAGTGATGTGAATAATAAGGTCCAGGCTGAGGTGGTCTCAGATGGAGATGAAGAACTTGTTGGGAATCGGAGCAAAGGTGACTTTTGCTATGTTTTAACAAAGAGACTGGTGGCATTTTGCCCCTGCCCATAGAATTAATTATTGAACTTTGAGCTTGAGAAAGATGATTTAGGGTATCTGGAGGGAGAAATTTCTAAGCAGCAAAGCATTCAAGAGGTGATTTGGGTGCTGTTAAAGGCGTTCTGTTTTATAAGGAAAGCAGAGCATAAAAGTTTGGAAAACTTGCAGCCTGACAATGCAATAATAAAGAAAATCCCATTTTCTGAGGAGAAATTCAAGCTGGATGCAGAAATTTGCATAAGTAACGAGCAGCAGAATGTCAATTCCCAAGACAATGGAGAAAATGTCTTCAGAACATGTAAGAGAACTTTGCAGCAGCCCCTCCCATTACAGGCCCACAGGCTTAAGAAAAAAAGTGGTTTCCTGAGCTGGGTCCAGGGTCTCCCTGTGTGTGTAGCCTAGGGACTTGGTGCTCTGAATCCCAGCCCCTCCAGCCATGGCTGAAATGGGCCAACGTAGAGCTCAGGCTGTGGCTCCTGAGGGTGCAAGCCTTAAGCCATGGCGTCTTCCATGTGGTGTTGAGCCTGCGAGTACACAGAATTCAAGACTTGAGGTCTCCGCCTAGATTTCAGATGTGTGAAAATGTCAGGATGCCCAGGCATAATAGTACACCTGGCGTTAATCTTTGTTGTAAATCCAAATAACTTAAAACTGAAATAATATATTGGTTAAGGTAATAGACATTTTTAAGAGTATAAAGAAACACTTATAAGACTGTAAAGAGGTCCACATGGAAAACCTCTGCTAGGGCAGTGAAGAAGGGAAACGGGGGTGGGAGCCCCCACAAAGACTCCCTAGTGGGGCACCACATTGAAGCACAAAACAAGTTATATAATTTGCTGATAGATACAGGAGCCAGGAGTCAAACCTAGGTAGTCTGCCCACTGAGGCCAGGCTCTTCATGTTGACAGCATCCTGCCTTTCTTAACTATACATGTGCATCTCAGAATAGCATACATAGCATTAATCATTGATGTAAATCCAAAGAACTTAAAACTGAAATACTATCTTGGTTAAGGTAATAGACATTTTTTATGACTGTAAAGAAATAAGAGAATGATAACCTCAAAGTTCACAATATTAACTGCCTTTAAAGCAGGAATGAAGGGATGGAAACTGCAATGAGTGCTCAGGGTACTTCAAAATTAAAAATACTAATTTTATTCTGTTCTTCTTTGAGTTCTTATTCATTGGGCTTAGCATATTGTTAACAAACACTCATTTTTGTCTACTAAATACTTAATAAAAATTATTTAAAAAGTAAAATAATATGGGCATTTGTTCTACAGTTCCTCATTTATAGAACTGAGAAAGTCCTATAATCTGGAGAAGACTACCGCATTTGGATTATACGGTTTCATTGTGGGAGCCAGAGGCAGAAATAACTTGTAGCATATGAAAAGGGCAAATAATTTGATTAGAAAATATATAACAATTACATGGCAGCAGGTGGAAATAAGTGCAAACTGTTAACCTAAATGGATCAAAAGGTTTATGGTTCAGTGAATCTGAGAAGAAAGAATTGTCTATAAATAATATCATTACAGGTTATAGGTTATGTATCAGCAAAAAAATGGAAAGATATTGGGGAAATGTATTTTTTAATTAGGTAATTGTAGACTGAACAAATGGTCTTATCAAAATGATGCTGGCTTTGGATAAAAAAATTTGATAGGCATTACTTTAAAAATGTCACTAAGATCTGCCATTGACCATATTCTATTTAAATGCTAATCTATATATCCAAATTAAAGGTTGTATACATACTTCTGGTTGACACGAAGTAGGAAGGGATAGTTAACAACTTTAAATAAATTGAAAAGCGGATCTCAGTGACTGAATCCAATAACAGCATGTGGTGGAAAAGACCTAAGAATAAAGTCAGCTGAAGGAATAAATATTTATAGTTATCATTAAACTAATATGACCCAAGAGCAAGTTGTTTGGATTATAATATCTTGCATGGATGGATGTCATGATTCTCATTGTATTCTGTGCATGCTAGAAAATCAATGGCTTCTCCAAGTACGCAGAAATACAGTTAATTTTAGGCAGAGCAATATGACAGGAATGATGTACATGAAGACTTGTTTGAAGCATTGATTAAGATGTCAGGGATGGTGAACATGATAGTTGTATGTTTACATATATATTTTCATTCATATCTCCATTCATTCACTTAACAGATATTTTATTGATTACTCAAATATGCTAATGGAAAAGTTATTATTTTCTATATTTTCCTGGGGCTCAAATAAGGAATAGCAAAAAAAGTTAGACGAAGAGAATTTTCAATTTTTCTGAAGGTCAAAGTGGCAGCCTCAAAAGGAGTTTGATTCTCATTATTGAATAAACTGAAGGAAGTTTGGTCAATTTCATAATTCATTTTCCATAGAATAAATTCTAATAATAGATGAGTTATTGGGGAAAAAACGGAGGCATACTATAGTGAGGAAAATGACAAATTTTTAATTCAGACATGAGTAGATTTAAATTATGTTTCTGTCGTATACTAACTGGAGGACTTGGGGCAACTTAGTTAACTATCTGCAGTTTAATATTTTTCAGAGCCATGCAACCTGAAAACTTTTTGACACTCTATAAACACTATCTCATATACTTTACAATATCTTGCAAATGTTTCTTTCACCCTCAAGATACATGGTATTTTACAGATGAGAAATCTGAGGTGGCTGTATTTTACAGTACCTACACAAGATACTGAAAGGATTTGATGGATTGAATTAGTGGTCCCAGTTACTTCATCCATTGTGAGAATATTATACAATCACAGCCTTGTCTTGGTCTACTGATAGGAGGAGTGCCACAATTTAACTGAGGCTTGGCTTTAACTGAGGCTTGGCTATGTGTCTTGTTTGCCTAATGCGATATTGGCAACCTTGAAGAGAACAGACATGTGAAATACTCTTATTCACTTTGGCATGGACCTTTTCTGTTTCTGTTCTTACAATGAGAAAATTCTACCCCAAGCAGTCATTGCTGCTTATGCATCCCCAGAATAAATACATTGAAAATGACCTTACGCTTGCTGACCAGAGCCTGAGACAAAGTTGTCCAGCAAAGGCTACTCTTCATCAACGGAACCACAGTTAACTGGTAGACACACGTGAGCATGAGAATAAAAGTTGGTTGTGGACGGTCTATTCTAAAGATGGGATTAGACAATTAAATTGTTTAAGAAAAGTTTTGTTTAATGTATTTCTAATAGGTATATGAAAATAGCATGGTTAATATTTACATATTTATAAAAACTCAAAAATTAGCAATTTATGTATGTATACATGTATATATATGCCAAAATTAACTTCATTACAGCGTAGTTCATGAATATTATCCTCTAGTGTGAATGAACCCTAATTAGAGTATTGACTTGAGTTATCTGGATATTTTTTAAATGATGGTATTCCCCCTAATGATCTGTTATAACTAATACATATAATTTGAAAAAAGGAGGCACTTTCTGCTTTTGAAGTTCTCCCTTATTTTCAAATCAAATAGTTACGTGTTTTCCTTTTTATATAGTTTTGTTCTCTGTGTGTGTACATATATATACATCTTTCTATATTTTCTGTTTCTAATTATTTTCTGATTCCTAGAAAGAGATGATGTATCATTTTTCAAATTGCCTTTAGAATTGAATTTCATGTAAAACATCATCAAATTTGATTTTAAAATCTAAGTCCAATTATTTTATTATATTAACTTAATTTTAATATATTCCATTAGAGAGAAATAAAATTATTCACTTCTCTATTAAATGTATGTGCACTATAATTTTCTGAATCACTATTACATAATATACATGATTAATATTAAACACTGATAACAAACATAAATATGCTAAAAAATGAAACAACATAAACTCCTCATTAACCATATCAATATAACTTTTCTTAAATCAGCTATTTTATATAATTTATGAAGCCTATCTTAGATCAGTTTAGGCATAATTTACTACCTATTTTATCCTATATTCTGAGATTCAAATATTAAAAGATGAGACATTCAAGAATAAATCAGTTCCTACTGATTTTCTCAAATGTTTGTAGCTTGAGAGAGAGACAAATCAATAAAATGAATAATATGAAACAAGGGGAAGCAGAGAAATATATATTTCTATAAAGAAAAATACTTTTTTGGAGGATGAGGAGAACTCCAGAAAAGTTTTCTAAGAAAACGATTGAGTAGAATACTCAAATATAAATGTGAATTAGTGAAAGAGAATTGAGATGATTCTGATAAATGAAATAGGAGAGACAAAAGAAGGTAGGGGTTTCGGAGTGTGTGTCTGTGTGTGTGTGTGTGTGTGTGTGTGAGTGTGTGTGTGTGTGTGTGTGTGTATTTCAAATGAGCCTGGAAAAGTATAAAACAGAGCATGGTGAGTGTTATGTCTGGGTCTTTAAACTTTATAGTTTACAGGAAGTAAATGGAGGATGTCAAGTGAAGGGATATGGCCAGTTCCTCCTGGATAGATTACATTAGCTATATTCCAAAATATAAATTATAAAAACAAAAACCAGGAAGACAACTTAAGGCTCTCACTAATTTTGCAGTAAAAATAATTAAATCCAGCCAGGTACGGTGGGTCACACCTGTAATCCCAGCACACTGGGAGCCCAAGGCGGGTGGATCACGAGGTCAGGAGTTCACGACCAGCCTAGCCAAGATGGTGAAACCCCCTCTCTAGTAAAAATACAAAAAAATTAGCCAGGCGCCGTGGCAGGCGCCTGTAATCCAAGCTACTTGGGAGGCTGAGGCAGAGAATTGCTTGAAGCTGAGAGGTGGAGGTTTGCAGTGAGCCAAGATTGCACCACTGCACTCCAGCCTGGGTGACAAAGCGAGACTCTGTCTCAAAAAAAAAAATATTAAATCCATATAAAATAACAGTAAATAGAAATATCTTTGAAAGGCGCTTAGAATTTAACTTATCTAATCTCGATTCAGCAGGTACTGGTGAAGAAGAAAAGGTCAAAGCCACTTCCAAGTTACAGATTTTCATGACTGAACGGGAGATGTTATTACTGACTAGAGTAAAAATAAAAATAAGTTATAAATCGTATCTAAAACGATGGGCTTTGGCATCAGAAACAACTGGCTTCTAACTCAGCTATTCCACTTAATTAGTTTCGTGACCTTGACATCAAACTTGTCTGAGACTTGGCACCTTCATATACAGAATGGAAAATGTAGTGCTTGGAAAATTATTGGAGCATGAACTGTGATAATGTATGTTAAAGTACTTAGTATAGTACCTTACATAAAGTAAACATTTTAAAACATTAGCCAATATTTCTGTAAATATTGGGAGGATGGGAGTAACGGTGTCACAAGTTTGTTCTGTCTCAGCAAAGTCTGAAGTTTAAGAAATTGGCCAGGGCTTTAGATGCCCATTCAGGAATACCTTGAATACAAGTGCTTGTTAAAATTATTAGAGTGTTGATTTTGCTCAGAGAAAATGTATGGGGTGAGATACGCAGAGAGGTCTGGGAATTAGGTTTATTATCAAAGTGTCAATGAGAGACACCCCTGAAATAAACCAGAAAGAAAAGATATATAAGGATAAAGAACTATTTTAAAAGTTTAAATCTAATTATAGCACAGATATTCTAAATATATTTTTCATATGGGAAGATTTTAAAAAAATACTACTGTTTCTTTTCTTCACTCTGTAATTTATTTCAGTCTTTGACAAGTAGGTGATTTTGTGGGAGACCAGGGACAATTGTGAGAAGGAGCAAACATTTCAATCACCAAAAAACATCTTTGATACAAATATTATTTTTGCTCTTGCACTTCAGAGGCCCAATAATGTCCTTATTAAATCAATGATAATTATCCTTTCACACTTGATGTGCATATTTAGTGGCATTCAGATGTTTTAATTTAAATTTTTTAAATGAGCGTCTTTTTAATCAGCAAAAATTTCATTTTCAAAATTCACAATTTTCTCTTAAAATATATATTCCCCAGGCAAGTGCTCTACACCCAGTGATGAATTTAAGTTTTGCACGCCTAATTTTTTCCCTTAGTTTAGATAACTGCTTTTCAAGGTTTCCCCAGGTAGATATCTAGTGGTTTGAAATGCATTTTAACTTTTGATATAATCTGGACTTAATGCCACAGTAAACGGAATGTAACCAATAGAATCAATCCAATAAGATCTGGAATCTTTTCTATGTTCTGACAATATCACAATGTGCTGTGCTGCTAGCTCACTGGCTGGAGAAGAGTACAAAGAAAGTAAGGATAAAATTGTATTTATCACAGTCTCTACAGGCCAGAAGACAGTGCTGGCCACATAGTTGAGATTCAGTGAAGATGCCTTACAGCCACCTGTTTTGTGAAATCACCAAGAAGGTTTAAATGCAAACTATGCAGAATGTTGATGTGGAAGTCATATTACAATTAAAAAAGACACACCTTTTTAGTGCTAAATAATTGATACAAACACCGAGTACCTTACTGCTAATTGCATAGCAAAATATTTTCACTTAACTATCAAGAACTTGCAAAATTAGAGTTTGTACATATTTGGAATATAGAGTTATTTTAGAAAACACAGAAAAACTAGATCATGGTCTCTTTGTGTTTATTCAGTGTTTTTAAGTATTTGAAAAGCTCTCTGTCCGAATATATTCTTTTCTTTTAGAAGCACATAATAGGCAAGTTTTTTTAATAATAATCATAATGTATAATATTGTAACAGTCATTTGATTAAATCAAGATGTATTACATTATACCAGAATTTCATCATCTCTCTTGGAAAATCTTTTTCATTGACGAAATAGCCAACATTATAGCACATGGTTATTTTCTAAATCAAGCAAAACCACCAGGAGGAAATAAACTTCCATTAAAAATAACCACTCTATATAAGACATGCAACAGTCCTCTTTAGCTTTGTTTTGAACCAAAGTACATGACCCTCCATTAACTCTGCCCTCACCGTTTCCCCATGAGATAGACTAGACAGCATGACTATCAGATGTTTTAGTGAATAATCCTTGACCTTCAACAACTGAACACAAAGTGTTTTTGTTGTGTCTATTGCACTTTATAATTGCAAAATTCTTCATTCATTAGCTAAACCTCTTTTCCTCTGGAATAGGTGAGTGTTCAGCATCAGCACCATTTCTGCTGTGCCAGTTAGGAAAGTGAGAAACAGGGTCAAATGGCCTTTTTTCATGTCTTATATTTGACAGCCAGAATGCTGATTTTCAAAGAGCACAGTGGGAAAATAAAATAACTGACTAATTTATAATAATTATAGAGGAGACTGGAAAGAATGACAGGATATTTGCAGAGAGATTTAATGTACTTAATTAATTTGACCTCAACACCAACAGAAAGGTTTACAAGTAGAGTTCTCCTAGGTACGTAGTATTTAAGGATGTTAATTTTAATGAGCACATTTATTATAAAACGATGTTCTCTTTCACTGTGATTTTAAAACAGGTGTCGTTTAAAAGCTCTATTTTTCAAACATATTCTCTTTCAACACAAAGCAAAGCAAAAGTTATGGCTCTGAATAAATGAGGTTACACTTATTTTATGGAAATCACACACTCAGGAGACCAAATGTCTTGGAAGCCAATTAATTTATTACTAATATTAAGGGGCATGTACTTAGAAGTGTACTTACAACACCAATTATTTTCAACTATCTATCATAACAAATTTTACTGGCAAATGTATGGTATTCCAATGGATCATATTTTATATACTATTTTTACCAAGAATAAGCCATTTGACATATACTTCTGAAAAAGGAAAGAAAAGCAAAGGAAAGGAAATAAGGAAGAAAACAAGAGGGGATAAAAAGGAAAGAAGAGAGGGAGAGGTAGAAAAAAGAGTGAGGAAGGAGAGTAGAGAGGGAGATCAAAAGAGGGGGAGATAAATAAAAGTAAGCCGCTATGGAATATAAGCTTAGCATTTTAGCAAATAAAAACTCATGAAATGTGCTCATAAAATAAAAAGCCACCTAATCTTGTAATAAATTTGCATTTCTATTTAGCAAAATACTGCAATGAGAAGGATTTCAAAGATGTCTGCTGCAAGAATTTGTCAGCCTTTTGTTAAAACATACAACTCTTTTGGAATACTGGATATGAACCTATTTGTCATATCACGATTATTTTTATATTAATGTCTACACTCTATTCACATAAAACATTTCTGCTTTTTTATAACCTGCTTTGGCCTATTCTATCTTCTTGTTCTCGATTTGCAAAAATATTCTAGAAATGAAAAATAGTCACATTATTGAAAGATTTGTAAAATATGGAAAACTAGGGTATCCTAAAGGAAATATTGCAGATGGGAAGCAGCATTGTTATATTGCTATTTCAAATGTGTCCTCCATTACCATTTTCTTGGGCAGTTAATTATTTTGTGAACAGTCTTCCACTTTTAGGAGTAAAAATTGAAGTAAATATTCATTTTTATTCTTTGGGGGCTAGATCAAGGAGAATAATCTTACTAATAAGAAGATGGGTTTATTTAGTGATTATTCGTTAGTCATGATTATCTCTCTGTGAATCTTAGAATTTTTCTATGGTATTATTTTACCAGTAAGCTATTTCTGACAAGGGAATTGTATTTTTACTCAGCATTAGAATCTTCCACTAACAAATAATTAATCTCACCTTCTTGTATTCTATATTTATTTATTTCTCACTCATCCAAAGTCAACTGTGAATCTGGGCAAATCTCCAGAAAGCTGTCCTCAATGTGATGGCTCATCAGTTCCTAAATCATCTCCTGCTTCCACACTTGGCATGGCCCTGGGAGGAGGACTGGACAATAAAGAGCCAGCAATTAACTTCTCCTTCAGGGAAGTGATTGTCCTATTGTGTCATTTTCACTTAGTAAACTAAGTTAGAGGCCAGCTAACTTCAATTATGTTGGAAACTACAATCTTCCTTTGTTCCCAGAGAGAGAGAGAGAGAGAGGCTGAGCTATTGTTCAACTGTAGCAATGTCTGCATAGGAAGAGTATGGTTTTTTTTTTGAGACGGAGTCTTGCTCTGTCGCCCAGGCTGGAGTGCAGTGGCGCGATCTCGGCTCACTGCAAGCTCCGCCTCCCGGGTTCACGCCATTCTCCTGCCTCAGCCTCCCGAGTAGCTGGGACTACAGGCGCCCACCACCACGCCTGGCTAATTTTTTGTATTTTTAGTAGAGACGGGGTTTCACTGCGTTAGCCAGGATGGTCTCGATCTCCTGACCTTGTGATCCACCCACCTCGGCCTCCCAAAGTGCTAGGATTACAGGCATGAGCCACCGCGCCCGGCCAAGAGTATGGTATTAATTCTTTCCTTCACAACCAGTTACATGAAGGGTGATCTGTGGGATATAAAATTTCAAATAGTGCAAGAGGATTTGGACCAGGAATCGATGCCTAGTCTAAAAACAAATAATTATGCAACACTAGGCACAGAAAATCCTGGTGCTTTTTTCCTTCCTTTCTTTCTCTTACTTTCCTTCCGTCCTTCCTTCCTTCCTTCCTTTCCTCTCTCTCTCTCTCTTTTTTTTTTTTTTTTTGACAGAAGTGCAGTGATGCGATCTCAGCTCACCACAACTTCTTCCTCCTGGGTTCAAGTGATATTCCTGCCTCAGCCTCCTGAGTAGCTGGGACTACAGTCACGTACCACCATGCTCAGCTAATTTTTTTTTTTTTTTTTTGTAGTTTTTGTAGAGACAGGGTTTCACTGTATTGGCCAGGCTGGTCTCGAACTCCTGACCTCCTGATCCACCTGCCTCGGCCTCCCTAAGTGCTGGGATTACAGGCATGAACCACTGCGCCCGGCCAGTCCTGGTGCTTTTTAAGGGGCTTTTCATGTTTTAACCTCCAATCCTTCTACATAACATGGACAAAATTTTATTCAAATGCCTCTTTTCCACCGAGTGGAAGAAAGCTGTGTAAACTAAAAATTGTGAAGGGGTGTTTTGAATTCAGGTGTTTATTAAAAAAAAAAAAAATTAAACAAAGTTGTAAGTTTCCTGTTATAAAATGGCCACAATTCCATTACAGAAAATTCTGAAAACTAAGGGTAACCATGTAAATAAAGTGATCTCTACAATGAATACTGAAACTATTCCCACCATGTCCTTGGGAAATTCAAGGCTGTGACCAATCCAGAACTCCTGCTTTCATTAATTTTCCTAAATTTCTTATCTGAACTTCTTTAGTGCCAATGGAACTATCATTTAATGAGCTATATGAATTGGAGCTAAAGAAGAATATCATATAAAGTCTTATGTAGACACGAACTTTGTTCTTTTCAATACTGTACGCATAGTGCTTAGAACAGAGTGTGACAGTAAATATTGATTTAGTGACCTAATATATAAGTGAAAGAAAGACAAAAAATAATATGGTCTTGGGACATCAAATTCACTATAAAATAATCCCAAATAGGCAAGTATGGTGGCTCATGCCTGTAATCCCAGCACTTTGGGAGGCTGAGGCAGGAGGATTGCTTGAGCTCAGGAGTTCGAGACCAGCCTGGGCAACACAGTGGACCCTGTTTCTACAAACAAAAATTTAAAAAAAATTAGCTGGGTGTGGTCCTAGCTCCTCTGGAGGCTGAGGCAGGAGGATTGCTTGAGCCCAGCAGGTTGAGGCTACAGTGAGCCATGATCTTGCTAGTACACTTCAGCCTGGGCAACAGGGCAAGATGCCGTCTCAAAAATAAAAATAAAAATAAAATAAAATAATCCTAAATACATAAAGAAAAAATCGTATAATTAAAAAAATGTTATTAGGTCCTTCAGACTATTGCCATATGTGAGATAAACAATTTGTATTACACAGAAACATATGTGAAAACACCAATAGGTTGTTGACATTTTAGTCATGTAAAAATATGTTATTATGAAGAGAGTAAAAGATCACATCATATCTTTCAGTGTACATTCTGGATAAATTGAAATGTTGAACATTTTATGACATGTTGCTTTATATTATTGCTTGAGTTATACTAGACCATGAAATTAAAACAGGCTGATTAAATATAATTAAATACTAAACATTAAATAGAATTTACATGGAAACTACACTTAGCTGTTGAGTCATAATATGATCATGGTAGGTAGAAGCCTAATTTTGCTATTTCTTTGATGTGGAAGTTAAACAGTTGAAAGAGGTGTGTTTGGAAGCCAGTATGAAAAGGAATAGACCTACTGCTCTGTCCTATATATCAACTTGGTGAAACGGGTAGCATACTTCACAGATTCCTCTACCCGATGATTGATGATTGAGAATTGACCAGAAATGCAATTTCAGCACAATTTGAAGGCAGAAGTGAAAAAGTAACCATTATTCTCCAAAGTCATTGTTGGGAGATATTTGATGGAAAGATCCAGAGGGGGACAAGTGGGCCCAGTTTGTCCTTGCTCTGCCATGTTCTTCTTTCAGCTCTTAACCCTGATGACGGTCATGCTGACAAACAGCAGCCTTAAGCACTCATCTCTATTTCCTTGGGTGTAGACCCGTAGAAGCAGTTGTTCAAAGGGGGCAACAGCTTCTTGTAGACCTCTTCATGAGCACCCTATCATGGTCCCACCACCTCAGTGGCTGAATGTGCTTGGATTCCCAGATTTTCTTGCCAACTTTGACTGGTTCACCTGCACCTGTGCTTCAGGCAGCAAGGAGAGTGGCTTATTCTCTCTGATCTTCAGCCTCCACCTTCCAGACTCTCACTTCCTCAGCTTACGACTCATTTGTATAAGTCATTCTAAAACTGAATCTCTTGTTCTCATAAAATTTAGAATGGGCTCTATTTCCATGACTGTAGCATAACTAATAAAACTGATTCACTGGTTAATTTTATTAATATTGAAAGAACAATAACAACACCTCCATTAAAGGCAGGCAAAGGGGGATTTACCTAAAGGTAATATACATTTCTTAAAATGGGTGTGTGAGAGAGATTGTGTGTGTGTGTGTGTGTGTGGGTGTGTGTGTATTTTGAGATGAGGTCTCACTCTGTTGCCAGGTTGGAGTGCAGTGGCATGATCTTGGCTCACTACAACCTCTGCCTCCTGGGCTCAAGGGATCCTCTCTCCCACCTCAGCCTCCTGAGTAGCTAGGACTACAGGCACATGCCACAATGCCAGGCTAATTTTTGTATTTTAATAGAGATGGGATTTCATCATGTTACTCAGGCTGTTCTTGAACTCTTGGCTCAAGCAATCCACCCACCTCGGCCTCCCAAAGTGTTGGGATGATAGGCATGAGCCACTGTGCCTAGCCTTCAAATGTACAGATTAGCCTTTTAGGCAAATTTGTCACTTAAGATAAAAGTTTTTGTTGTTGGTAGTGTCGGTGTTTTTGTTAACATGATTATGTCTACTCAATATATTTGGAAGTTTCTTTATTCTTTCTATTGCTTTCTTGATGTATCATAAATTTTTTTGTAGGACAAGAGTTAGAAAAATTAAGGGGTTAAATATCATGCTACAACAAAAGGGGTTAAATATAATACTACAATAAAATAGATGAAAATACGATTTATTTAAATGGATATAATTCTTATACTTCATAAACATCATGTAAATGTTTCTTATCTCTGTGCATGTGTATTCATGTGTGTCTCTATGCTAGTTTACAGTCGAAATTACTTGTTTTTGTTTGTTTGTTTGTTTGTTTTTTTCAGATGGAGTTTCGCTTTTGTTGCCCAGGCTGGCTGGAATGCAATGGTGTGATCTCGGCTCACTGCAACCTCCTCCTCCTGGGTTCAAGCAATTCTTCTGCCTCAGCCTCCCGAGTAGCTGGGAATACAGGCACCCACCATCACATCCGGCTAATTTTTTGTATTTTTAGTAGAGACAGGGTTTCACCATGTTGGCCAGGCTGGTCTTGAACTCCTGACTCATGTGATCCTCCTGCCTTGGCCTCTCAAAGTGCTGGGATTACAGGCGTCAGCCACCATGCCCAGCCAACACTTGAAATTACTTATACCTTTGGCAGTTTATAAACTCTAAGTTGCTTTAAGTCAACTTAACTACAAACCCAGAAACACATAAGCAGACACTGGTTTGTACATGTACTTGTATATATGCACAACCACAATTTCATTGTAGTTTGTAAATGGCTGAACATTTAAAAGCATAAAGGGTAAATTCGCTAAATATTAGATGCAAAAATAATGGCAGGCAGAGGTAATTTTACCTCTAATTTATCCTCTACCACCATTGAGGAATCTTTATAAACAGTAAGTTAAAACTCTGATTTTAATTTGTCAAGTGCAATTGAAACCACAAAATTACAGTCACACACAAACCAGAACAAACTAAGTACTGCAGATGCTGCAGATGTTTCATTTTGCAGTTTTAAAATTCAACCACATTTTTCTTGTTATAAACAAATATATAAGATGACTTTTTAAAATCTTTTTCTTTTTTGTGTTTGTTTGTTTATTTTTGAGAGACAGTCTCACTTTATCACCCAGGCTGGAGTGCAGTGGCACGATCTTGGCTCACTGCAACCTCTGCCTCCCGGGTTCAAGTGATTCTCCTGCCTCAGCCTCTGGAATAGCTGGGACTACAGGTGTGAGCCACCATACCCGGCTAATTTTTTAAATATTTTTAGTAGAGACGGGGTTTCACTGTGTTGGCCAGGATGGTCTCGATCTCCTGACCTTGTGATCCAGCCGCCTCGGCCTCCCAAAGTGCTGGGATTACAGGTGTGAAACGAATGCATGCATACTTATGCTAATAAATGCTCGGGTATGCTTATATCACACTAAAATCCTAACTCTGGCATAATACAGTGATTTATATATACTATATATTTATATAATATATATAAATGCTATATATAATATGCTATATTATACATTATACATAATATAATCTGTTTACAGATATATAACAAGTGCCTCCTATATGTTAGTCTGTTAGACACTGTTCTCATCTCTTGAAATATATGAGCACACAAGACATAAAGATCTCCGTTCTCCAAGTGTTTACATTCCAGAAAGGAGAGGTGGAAGTAAATAATAAATGTAATACAAGAAAATAAAAACGTAGACCAGGATAAGGAAATTGTATTATACAGTTTTATACAATTTGCATATTAAATAGACAGGATAGGCCTCATAGAGAAGGGGGATTTAAACAGAGGCTTGAAGGTAACTAGCCAAGTAGGTGGCTGGTAATCAGCATCCCAGTCAGAGGGAATGGCTAGCAAAGGTAGGAGTATACTTCCTAAGTTCCAGGAAAAGCAAGAAGAGTTGGACAGAGCTGCAAAAGAACAAGGGGAAGGATGCAGGGAGAACAGATCAGAAATAAAATGAGGCGGCACAGACTACACAGACCCTTGGTACTTCCTCTAAGGTAAATTGGGAACTACCAGTTGATTTTTACCAGACAGGTGACATGATCTGCCATATTTTAAAAGGATAGCATTTTCTCTTGAGGCTAATCTTTGGAGAACTAGAAGCAGAAATTTGGATAAGCAATTACTACTACTGGAGTCATGGTGACAAGAGAGCAACAGATGAAAATTCGCAGGATCCTACACATACTTTGGATGTAGAGAGAGCAGGATCTCCTGGCAAACTAGATATGCAATGTGAGTGAAATAGAGAACATAAAAGGGCTTGATTGAGAGATTTCACCTTGAGTAATTGGAAGGATGGAGTTGATGTTGACAGACATCGTGAAATCTGAGCATATAATATATTTGTGAGTGAAGACCTATAATTCATTTTGGACACGTGAATTTGGAATGTCTATTAGATATCCAAGTAGATATGCCAAAAAAGCAGTTGAGTATAGGAGATTAGATTTTGGGAGAGCTGAGCTGGGAAATATATATTTGGGAGTTTTCAGCATATGGTGTTTAAAATTATGAAGTTGGATGAGATCACTAAGGGCGTGGGTGTAGATAGAAAGGAGAAAACTAATGCTGCTCCAACACTGAGGGGAGAACAGAAGAAAACCAGCAACTAGAATTGAGAAGGAATAGCTAGTGAGGCAAAAGGTAAAACCAGTCATGTGGGCATATGAAAATCCAACTTTAAGAACTGTGTTGAGGAGGAGGGAATAATTAACTGAGTCAAATAAACATTATGTAAATTGTATACAAAGAGTAGTCTACACTTATGCATTTTTGAGTTGGCAGGAAATTTTTGGAAGAATACTTAGGAAGCTGCTGGTTTGAGCAATTGTTTCTTGGAAGTGAGATGGCAGGTGAAAAGAAAGGGAGATGAAGTGTTTAACACATTCAGCTATAACCACATGGTTCCACATGCATCACATGCACAATAAAATATGAAAAGATACTTAAAATAACAATAATCATGTAGGTGGCAAAAAATACTTGAGATGACAACAGAACAGGTGAAAACCTCAAACAGGTTATATTTGAAAACTTTTTTAAATGAAAACCAATCCTCATAATAGCACCCATGGAACTAATACTGTCATGGAACCCCAAATCAAATTCTGTTAGTCATGACTGAGACTAAACTTTACTTCCACATGACTTCTTTTAAAATGCAAACATGTTACCTGAAATGTATAATGTTACATATGCAATCTAAAAAGTATTTTAAATAGAAGATGGCTAAAATTATATGTGCATAGACAGCTAAGAAAAAACTGTATGCAACATAAAGAAAAAATCAAAGTTCTTAGACCCTGTAAACATGAATGACAGTAGGTTGTAGAGCCTGAAAGGAGGGATTTACGATCCAATACATGGCTGCCCATGAAAGACATGGCCCATCAAGGGTGTTGTGCAAGAGAGTTTTTTGCAAGAGAGTTACAGAGACAAAAAAGTAGTCAAGGACCAGAGCTTAATAGAGCTCTGGAAAATAATGTGGAATGGGGTAATAACCAAAGATTTATTGGTGTTGTAGGCCAAGAGTACATGGTTAGGATAAAGACAAGGTATCATTAATGTGGTAAGTTACAAGTTATGTGTTCACTCTAGAATGAAAGATGAAATCCCATAGTAAAATTTAAAATGTTAAACTACTTGGGTTTTTCAATATGAGATCAGTCAACAATGAAAGTATTTCCAGAAACAAAGAAAGGTTGGGAAATACAGACTATGAGAGGTTTTAATATTTTTGCAATTAGTCATCAAAAAACAATCAAACTTAATTCTATCATGGCAATACTCCCTAATGCAGTTTTCTAAATCTATTTTAAACAACAAGCAATAAGCTAAAGGAAAAGTAAGATAATGCCTTTATACATATTGTAACTGTGTTTACTTTTCTCAATTTCTATCAGAGAAAAGGCAGGTGCATTTTTTTGGTTTGTTTTTGTAAAGTGAATTTGGCTTTACTTTTTCAAATTGAAATTATCTTATTTTCATAGAGTTTGAAACTTTTCTTGGCATTAAAGAATGGAAGAGTAAATGCATTTACAAAAATTTTTAAAATAACCATTAATGAATATATCTTGGTGCTGTGTTAAAGTTATTAATCATAGCTTTGTGACTGGGAAGCAAAATATAATAATTTTTCAGGGTAGCTCCCTGTGAATCCACAATACTGGGGAAGTCTTCCCCAATTCTATCTGTGAAAACACTCATAACTTACCACTTCTCCATGGTGACATGAACTAATGGACCATCTTTAAATAAATTCACTAAGAGTTCCAGAATATGGCACAATGTTCTTTTTCTCTGTAGTACTGTGAAATTAGCATCAAATACAGAAGAATTCACTATTCTTTACCTCCCCCATGGTTGTCATCTCTACACTGTAAATCATAGAGCCAGAAAAAATGAAGTTGTTTTCCTCCTGTCATTCATATTTCATAGCTTCCTCTATCGTGTGAAAGTATTTCATTTTTAGGAAGGATTAATGCCAAAAGAGTTTATTACCTTCTATCAGAAACATTTAGCTAGCTTTAGAGATCTCACTGAAGAAGTTGTTCTTAACATTTGTGGTGTGTGTGTGTGTGTGTGTGTGTGTGTATGCATACACATGGGTAATAAACATGAAATGTGAAGGCACTGCAAAAATGTTTTGAAAGATATTTAAAATATATTTCCAGTGCATTTTCTTTATTTTCATGACTGCTTACCACAGACACATGCTTCTAGAGAGACTACAGAATTAAAAAGAAAACAGACATCTAAAGAAAGCAATTATCATGTTGGCACTGTAAAGCAGGATTTTGGCTGTTTGATAAGACATTTATAAGAAATATGACTTTTTAAAAAGTGATGAGCACATTCAGTGTCCATCAGCCTTGTCTCACTGTGTAGGGCTGTGTCTGTGTGCACGTTTTTGTATTAATGTATGAGGAAACGGGGGTAACTGAGAAATGGGAGTATAATTGTAAGGATGCTTATTTGTATACAACCTGCCCATGGTTTTTCCACCCTTCATCAAGAAAAAAAAGAGAAAATGCCTGCCATTCTGTTCTGGAAGATGTCCAGATGAACTGTGAATAAGCAGCTGTTATTCTCACAAGAAAATTGACTGAAATTTCATACTTGGTAAAAAATAATTTATCTGCAGTTATCATACACAAAGCTTCATGGAGTTACACGTTAAGGTTTCCTATAATAACTTGGAAATCTACAGGAACAAGGGCAGGGCTTTGACTCATTATTTGGATGTGAATACATGAGCCACATGAATGTTAGAGATAATGGGCAACTTAGCACACTCCAAATCAAACAGCTTCATGATCCATCATTAACCTAAGTGAGCCTTCACTTTATCGAAGCAGCCTTCTAAATGAATAGGTCATTGCCTGCTTAAAAACTCAAAGATCTGTTAATATTCCAAGGACTTAGAGTCTATTAGATCAGACAATCTGAGCATGTACAAAATTGTAGGCACACTGGATAGCTAACATCCTTTGGTGCATATATAAATATTTTAAAGAATATTCTTTGATACTTGATTTAAACAGGGAACACTGCATTTGTGACATTATTCTGCATAAATGTGCATATGTGTCAAGTTCAAAGAAAAAGAAAAGACTCTGTAGAGAGATACTCCACAAGAGGAAATAAGTTTCCACTCTAAGCTGACTTTCATAATGCAATTAAATCCATTAGAGAGAATGGAATTTCAAATACTGTTCAAATTAAGGCAGTGCGGTTAGAAGCAGCAGCAATTCAGGAAGAATTAGCAATACCCTTCTGAAGAGAGCTACTGAATTAAACCTCAGAGGGCTTTAAGATTAAGTCATTTAATTGCTACTTTAGGAGCTCCAGACAGTGCACAGAGTTGAGTCCAGGTGTTAATACTGATTCTCCTCTGTTCTCTTCAGATAACAAAACTGAATCTTAGAGCCAATTAAGGCAAACTTGAAAGGCCTTCTTCCCCCTTTTCAGTATGTACTGGGTGTTTTATTTTAATTGTAGACAACATGTGAAATTGAGCACATTATACATAGTGAGATATTATTAGATCTTGAGGTGAAAAGATAACCAATACTCATCCATATTATTTTGCCTTAAATTGCAAAAACTTGTTTTTTGTAGAATGACACTCATATTGCGTTTATTTTATTCCCCTAATCATTTTAACAGGAGAGTACAGTTTCTGCACCAAATCCTAACACTAATAACATGACCAGTTAATGATTAGTACATTTATAGGCCAAGGTAAATGCATGAATAAATTACAATAGAAAGTCCTATAATTCACGAATATGTCTCACACCCCTCCCTCAAGATACCCACTTTTAACATATTATGATGTAAATTGCTCAAGCTCCTTTAATATGCATATGTTTAGGTGAATTTATGCACTCTTATCCATTCATTCATTTATTCATTCACCAAACAAAACTGATTGAGGGCTGCTATGTGCCAGGCACTATTATAGAGCTTTCCTCATGGGGCTTGCATTTTACTTTGAAAAACAAACAGTGTAATGCAACATCATATGATATGAAGTGGTCCTATTTTATAAAATGAAGTTGGGTAAAGGTAGAGATGATTCTTCTGCAGAAGAAAGTGCTACTTTCAGACAATTGTTAGAGAACATCACTCTGATATAATGAGAATAAAACCAAGATTTACATGAAATAAAGGGGGATGCTGGGTGAGTGCCAAGGCCTTGTGGCAGTGTTGAACTTGACATAATGAGAAAGAAAATGGAGGGTCTTGACAAGATACTGGTTTTAAGCCACAGGAAGTACTTTGAAACTATATCAGAGAGTGTACATCTGGCTACTGTGTAATGAGTTGGGGTCGGGGAGAAGGGAGAGTATAAAAGTAGAAGCAGAAATATCTGTTTAAAGACTAGTGTACAGTCTAGATGTGAGACAATAGTGTCTGGAGTGAAGGTGACTGCGGTGTAGGAAGTGAAATTACTGGATTGAAGTTACTGGGTTTTTGAAGTTACTGGGTTGAAGACATCTTTAGAGAAGGAAGTCGGGAAGCAGTAGAATTGATACTGTACCCCATGTGGGTGGAAGGGAGAGGAGCAAGGACTCAGAAGTGACCCTTAGGTCTTAAGAAATTGGATGGATAATTATGTTATTTACTGAGCTAAAGAAGATTAGGAAAATGGGTATATTTAGGTTGTGGTAAAGAGGAGCAGAAATGAAAAGTTTGGTTTTGAACAAGTTGGGTTTCAAGTGACTGTTAGATGCCTAGATAGAAATATTGAGCAGGCATTCTGAATTGAAGTCAGCAGAGGGATTGGAAATAAAGGCATAGATTTGGAAATAGGCATCCAGATGACATTTAAACCCGTGCTACTGGATGCAATTACCCCTTCAGTGATTCTCTAGATAGAGAGATGAGTGGGCCTGTGATGGTGTCCTGGGATGTTCTGATAGATGTATTTACAGGTCAAAAGACACAGAGAACTCAGAAAAAGAGAAGAAGAAGAAGCACTCAGTGATGAAAGAATAAAACCAGAAACTAATATAAAAAATCCACATGAAAGAATTTATGTGAAAAAAATCATCTAAACATTAGAATTGCTGGATTTTGAATTTTGATGGATACTGTCAAATTTACTTCCCAAAGATTCCACATTTTACAATCCAGCCAAAACTCTATGAGATAGGTCTGTGCTTTTGTGATGTTTTGTGTGTTTTAAATAAATATGACCTTCATTTTTGTTTTTAAAAAGTAACACCTTCTTGACAATATTCCTATCTGGAGGTGTGTGTAAACCTCTGGGCCAGGGCAGATCACATGCCATATATTTTCATTTATCTCTCTTTCCCTCATCACTGGTGTTATATAGTTGTAGCATACAAAAATTAAAATTAATTGTCAGCAAAATGTAAAATGTTGAGATTTGAGTATATGAAAGACAATATTTTTAATACTGTTGTTAAAATTTTTATTGTTAATGTATAATATAAATAGGAATTTGCCTTATGTGTTAGATTATTGACACGACTACAATTCATTCCAATTCCATTCTCAACAACAGTTCTTATACTGAGCTTCCTTGTGTTAGGATCTTATATTGGTGACCTTCTAGTAGGTGTTAAAGCACAAATCCTGGATAGTTATTAATATAACTAGATTTCTCACTATAAGACACTCTTTTACTTCAGAAATTTATTCGAGGTTTTCTATTCTTACCTAAGTAAACATATAACTTAAAGCCTTGCCAAGAGCTTGTTTTGCACTTTTCACTCACTATCATTTCCTAGTAATTAGGAAAGAGTAGAGTTTCAGTAAAATCTTGCTTTAAAACCTGCCTGCAATCACATCCCTTAAAATAATGGCAACCCTTCATGGAAATATTGACTCAGAAAGTTGCAGGAAGACACTTCATTTGGATATATTGTTATCTGCTGTTACTTCAATCATTCCTACATTCTTTACTCAGAAATAGTCTTAAATACATCATTTCATTTAGTGCTGATGATAGCACCCCAAAATATATTTTCACTGGTAGAATGGAAACTATTAATGTTAATTTCCTCTAGTTTTCAACATTTACTGAGCATTTGGAGCTCTTTCCATTACATTTAAAAGTATTATTTTTGATCATTTAATTAGCATAACATTTTGGTTGATTATTTCCTAATAATCCTCTTTTGAATAAACATTGAAGTGCCAGATAAAATTATATGATTTTTAAAAAAATACTATATCACTGGCATTATTAAAATTAATGACATTTTCTAATTGTATCCCTCATCTATCCTCCAGATATTATAAATTTTCATGTTCACTAAAACTTTAATCCATCATTTAATTCCCTTTTACTGTATGATCAGCCTCTTTCTTTTATTCTTTTTTATTTTTATTTTTATTTATTTTTTTGAGACTGAGTCTCACTCTGTGGCCCAGGCTGGAGTGCAATGGTGTAATCTCGGCTCACTGCAACCCCCGTCTCCTGGGATCAAGTGATTCTCCTGCCTCAGCCTCCTGAGTAGCTGGGATTAAAGGTGGGCACCACCATGCCAGGTGATCAGCCTCTTTTTAATGTTTTCTATTTTATCTATTCATGTGCTCAAGTCTCTATAAAACAAAATACTACAAATTTCCCTTCATTCTGTACTAACTCTCTGGTTACCTCCTGTTGTCTCTTTATTTGACATGTTAACCTTTTGAAATATGATGGCAAAACTTTCATCACAATGTAAACTTACTAATTTTTCAAATTCCAGGAATATCCATGTCTGTCCATTGAAAGCATTCTTTTTTATTACCTTCAACTGATTGTTTTATCTACTTAATCAATCAATTACTGATACTATCGCTGCTTTTTAGTGATTACATTTTAACTTACCTAATGTGGTGCCAGATTAATAGCCTATTCTTTCTTTCAAATAATGTAACCATCTTGCAAGACTTTATCCCCCAATTTTGTTATTCTTGTCCAGTATTTTAGTTCAATTATGTAACTCCATAAATTTGTAATATTATTGTTCGTACACGATCAAAGTTTGTTACCCACACCTGCCACGGTCACCATTTTCTTTGCTTCCCAGTCCTCCTTGCATCTCAGATCTTCTGTCTGGGATCATTTTCCTTCTTGAGGCACATTGGTTAGTTTATCAGGGAGAGATGCTGGTGATTTTGTTTGTTTGAAAATGTCTCTACTTTTGAAAGAGAATTTCTTCAGTGTGTAACTCCAGCTTGGCAATTATTTTATTTGAGGTATAATGGAATTATGAGTACACATTTCTTGGGTCTCATTGCTGTCACTGAGAATACTGATTCGGTCTAATTGTTATATTTTGTAGATAATCTGTCTTTCTTCCCCATTTTGGAAATCTTTGTTTTCTGTATTGTACTTTTTTTATGCTGTACATAAGTGTGGATTTTTTTTCTCATCATATCATATCGCGTTTGGGATATATTGTGCTTCTTCAGAGTGAGGACTCACATTTCATCAAAAAATGGTTTTTTTTTAAGACAAGTCACTTGAGAACCCCTTTTACCCCAATTTGACAAAATTCAGCACATAACAAATCCCGGCCATTACATATTTTCTTCCAACCCCATGTGCCAGCTCTGGCTGTAGTTATCCTCTACAAATCTAGCTTAGAGATGAGGAGGGTAAGGAGAAAGACCTGACCATGATGAGTGTTATCTGTGGGGTAATATCAAATTAAATTAACAGAATAACTCAGAGTTCAAAAAGTTAAATAACTTTTCCCAAATTGCTCATGGAATAATCCTCAAACTAGGGTTTCAAACAGTTGTCTGACTCAAGTTTTGAACTTTCCACATCATCATGTAGACGGGGCATCAGAACTCTCATCTTTGTACATGGGGGATTTTTTTTGTATGTTATAATAATTTTCCAGGAAATTGGAATTATATAACCTATTGATTTTATGGTGCACTAAAGGTATATTCAACCTTACTTGTATTTAGCATCCTGCTTCGCCGGTAAGTCTAAATACACAACCTATGTCCTAATGTTTGACTATATATTTGGACTTGGAACCAAGCATGCATCATTCAGCCATTTGAACACATGGTAAAAACTTAATACATTTTAAGAGGCAAGAGTAACATATATCCATGTGAACACATAGATTTAAGGAATAATACGTAAGCCCTGTATTTTCTTAATGGGTATCAGTGTACAGATTGGAGTCTCATTGTTTCTCACTAGAATCTTCACAAATATATGCATGAGATGTATATATTTTAAGAAGAATTTTACATTGTTCAAGAAACATATATCTTACATTCAAGGTAATATAAATCCATTGGTAGAGCAATGGATTAAATATTCACGGAGCAAGGGTTATGAAAGAAAACCACTGTAAAAAAATACCTGAAGCATAATGAAGATTTAATTTATCCCTTAATACCATCAGCTATAACATGATAGACACAAATCTGAATACAGCTAAATTTATAAGACTGGTAAACATATGCCTTGTTTTCAATAATTTAACAGGTGCTTACTAAATGAAATGATAATTAATAATTAAGTAAATGAATAATTGAATTCTTAAAGCATTTATCTATAATCTCACAAAAGGTAGAATAACATTATGTAGAGTTCATCTGTTATTTAATTTTAGAACAGTCATAACTCTCACTTAGTATGTTGTAAAAATGTTATTTACTCCATTTTGTTAATCATCTTATGATGAGATGCTTAAAAACAACTTTGAGTGACTACTATTGATATTCAATACAGACAGCATATCACACATTCACACACACACATTTTGCTTTTAAAGTTTGGTTATGATATATTACCCTCCTAGCATAGTAAGTCAGGAAAAAGCTGCAACTGTCTTAAAGCTGAAAGTTAAAATGCTTGTAAAAGCTCTGAGTTTAAATTGTTCAGTTATTATATATTAGCAAAATAAAAATCTCCCAGTAAAAATAATAATTTTCATTTATTTAACAATTAAATTTATTTTTGGGTACTATTTAACCCTATCCACAAAAATAAAATGCAATATTTGCTAAGTAGGAAGGATAAATATTTTCCACCTATAATTTAACATAAATAGGAATATCAGTTGGTACTAGATTATAAGCAAAATGTTCTCCATTGATGTTGTAATGATCACATGATGATTTATGACATAATTACTTTTAAAACAGCAATAATTTGCTAGAAGATGAACAGGATAATATCTTACTTTAAATGAGACATCTGTAATCAGTCTTTCCCTTTGGAAGTAGGAAGAAATTTACAAGAGAGTCTGCTAGTAGGTCATTTTATTACCCAAGCCCTTAGATTTTATATTTTTACATGAAAACATGGCTCACTTTTAAAGACAGCCATCATTCTATGAATCCTCCTATCATGGCAAGACTGATTTGATGTTCATCACAGTGCATTTTAAAAGGCAAGAGTGACATATATCCTTATTAATCTCATAATGATAAAGGATTGATTTCAACCTATATCCCAGACTGTTACATGAAATAGGCTCTGCCAAAATATCAGGTTCAAAAGATGCTCAATTTAAGGAGATCAGTTTTATGCTCCATCCTCAAAGGATAGTCATATGAGGTGTAAGTATGTCACGTGAGGCATTAAGAGAAATTTTCTTCCCCATAAACTAAACACTGTTTGTGCTGTAGTAAGAACTTAATAAATACCATTCCGCATGCGGAAGAAATGACTCACACTCCCTCCCCCTCCCCCCGACAATAATGCAGCTTTCTGTTTTTTGTCGGAATTATCTAAAATGGTCACATCACTAAGCAGATCAGTGAGAGGAGTGAGTTTGAGTAGAAAATAAAAAAGCATTCGTGGCTTAAAAACTTCCCCCTACTGCTTGGAAATGGCACACCGCAGTAGAAGTTAAGAACACAGCAAGCAGAGATTAACTGAACAACACAGAAAATCAAAAACATTTTTTGAATGGGGAAGGGGATTAACAATGCCAGGTTAATCTTGGAAATTGGTCTCTGAAGTAAGAGTTATTAAGAGAAAAACATGTTATGTTCTAGAATTTGATTTTCAAGTTAATAGGAAACCTCTCTTTACTTCAGTAGTTTTCATAGAAGGTGGAGAGACAATTTCTAAATATTGTTGCTGAATAACTCGATGTATCAGTTAAATTAGTTAAAGGGAAGCCTCTATTTTGCATGTGGCTATCCACTCAACCACTCCAAAACAATTAGTCAATCACCTGTTCATGGTTTGGGCAAAGTAACCATCTGCCTTTCAATTCTGAAGAGACATTCTGCTAGAATCATGGAAATATTTATAATAAAAACTTATTCAGTTGAATTATCCTCTAGACATAATAAAAATATATAAGATGATATTTTAAATTGTCTAGGATAATTTAATGATGAAGTGCTGCCACTGAATGATGAGGTTCAGTATTTCTTGACAGCTGTGTGTCTGGATATTATTTTATAACCTTACAACTGCTCAGGTATACAGTGAAGATCAAGCAAACTCATACCTGCTTGGCATGGTTGCATTTTTCCTGTTTTGGTCAGGTATAGTGTAATTTAAAACTGTAAACACATTTTCAGAATCTACTCTGTTTAAATTTTTTCCCCCTCGGTATGTAAGGTAATTTTCTAGCTGAGCAGTTTGTGAATGAGCTTCAAAATACTCGATGAGAAATTGAGAGTCATGAAATGGTCGCAGAATCAGCCAAAAGTATGTCAGTTCCCTCTCCAGAGAGTACAGAGAAATGTGACAGTAAGAGATACCAAGTTCTCTGAAGTACAGAGGTTCTAAATACACTGTGGTCCCCATGTAGCAAAAAACAAATAATGATGTTAAAAACATAAGAAAATACTTATAAAATGTTAAAGGTCTTTTTTGAAAAATGATTTGCCATTATGTCCTGTATCACACATATTTTCTCCTTGTTAAATGTATCACCAAATGATTAATAACCTTAAAATAATTTGGAAGTGCATATTGTATAACCCACAGCAGATCTGGTAATCTATCTCTTTCATTTGTCCCAGATTAGTTTTGTGGTAGGAAACTCTCAGATGGCTGTACCATGAGGGGCAGGCCATTAAAACATTTAAATGGTTTTACAGTGGTATTTTTTAAATGAAAAATGAAGTTCACAAATTTCAGCGTCTGTGGAGAAATGAGTGAGGGCGGTTGGCATCTCTGAAAGCTCTTTGAAAATAAAGAATTCATTATTTTGTTGTAAAAATCAGATATCTGTAAAGCCATTTATAAAATAATTAGTTGGACATCTAGCACACCTACTTATTTTCATCTGAAAATTTAGACATGCTAAGACGCATTTGCCGTTAAAACATTTCTTTCCTTCCTCTTTTCATGTAACCTCTCACGCTCTGAGGACCAGAGACTTGTTTAGAACTTACCGAAGTTTCCCAAAGCAAAACCACGCACAAGCTCCTAATTCAGCTGCCAGATCTGTGCGCAGCTTCGTTCAGCTTCTCACTACGCTAGGCATCACTTTATTAATCATGTATGAATTTCTGTGCATGCACCCTGAAGCGATCACACACACGCGATGCAATTCCAATCAAAAACGGAAGCCTTACCTGATGGCAGAAAAGGCAGCTTCAGGAGCAGCAGCACGGACGGCCGCAGCAGGGTGCCAACAGCTCAGCCTTGCGCGGAAGGTGAGACCCTTCTCTTCTGTTTCCTCTTTCCAAATCACTGTGCCAACACACTGCTTTGCATTTTGTCCCTTTTCATTCACAGAAGGTTCTCCACGCTGGGCAGCCAGTAGACACCACTTTCTTCCTGGAAGAGGCTGCCTCTCTTCTCAGAAACGCCTGGACCCCTCTCTGTGGCTCCCTCCACATTTACCCTTCAGATCAATAATGCTCTCGGAGCGGCTGGAGCTCAACTGCAGCGGCGAGCGGCGAGCCAATGGGGGCCCAGGATTCCCTCCTGTCATCTCCCCGCCCTCAAAACAAAACACAGCGTGCCTTTGACACATCATTGAGTTGTGAAAAGTAATTGAATCCTATATTTGAAATGTATTTTGTTTGTTCTTTTCCCCCCTAGCGTTCATTGTAGAATGCTTTGAATGAATCCGAGGTCTCCTTAGCTCTCAGAAGACTCATTAAACGAGCCTAGCAGCTGGTGAAGATTAGGCGCTGAGAAAGTGATAGCACCTGGGTTAGCACCCGAAGCTTTGCTTTTTAAATGCTTGAGATCCATTGCATATCAGAGAACTGTCAACTGGGAGGAAAAAGTCTTGGGTTCTATTAGTCTTTCCTCCACTAAGTCGCTTGAGTCTTTTTTGTGAATCAAGACGATTAATTACGTTTACCTGGAAGCTGTCTCATTGTTTAATTGTCTAAACGAGAATCAGATGCTTATTGGTGATAATAACCATGGTCAAGCAATTTCTCCTAATTCACTTACTTGTTTCTAGGCTGATTTAACTTGGTTCAGATTCTATGAAGAACTCAAGATTGCTAAGACTATATACATTATCTGGTCTGTTTTAATTTTGTCATCTTTAAATATTGTAAGATTTTAAAAATTAACGTTAATTTCTCTTCATGAGATAATTTATTAATAATTACCTAAAACTTTATAGAATATTATAATGGCAATACAATATTACAATGAAAAGTGTAATTGTTGAAAACCTATTCCTCCAAAAGACACAAAACAACTTTGCATTCTTTAACCATGATTATCTTTCTTTGTGTTTCACTATTGAAGTGCTAACTATTGAATAAACATTTGCTTAAATATATTCACCAAGAATGGTGTATTTTCTCTCTAAGAATCTAAGTCATTTTTAGACATCAAGAATGCCACAATATTTCAGATAATCATTTAATTTTGTTCTATAAAAAATCTCAAGAGTACAGAGTCTCAATACAGTTTTAAAAATATGTCTACCTACAGGATGATTGGTAGCTCAAACTGCACAAATAATAATGTCTTTTCAATGCTAGTGTTGAAAAACAATAAAATTATTGTGACTGTCTGAAATCTTTTTGTTTCACTGAATACAAATGCGTTGATGTAGTTGGTGTAGGCAAGCTTTGTGTATCGTGACAAATTGAAATGGCTTGGGGAGACTTTACAAACAAAACAATCTCGTGACCTGTCTACCATGTGAAGGCAGGCATGGAAAAATGTAATGTTTACACACTGTATGCTGTGTCACTATAACAAGGTGAATGCTAACTTTATTGTAACTCGTTTATGTAGCCAATAAAAATTTCATTCAGGGCAGTCTCTGGCTAGGTTTGGTCACCTGGATTTTGTGAAGAAAAGAATATGCTGATGAAAAAATGAATCATAAACATTGCTTTTCCCTCGATTGTATATTTTTCATTTATTTAAATTCCTTTTTGGATCACAAATAACAGGTCATTGACTACAGAACATTGTCTTTGTACTACAAGTCGCGAGTTCTCAACGTGTAGTCCCCAGACCAGTAGCAAAAACATCACCTGGAACTTACTGAAAGACAAGTTCTCAAGCCCTTCCCCAGCCTATCAAATCAGAAACTTTAAGAGAGTGGGACACTGCAATCTATGTTTTAATATCCCTCCAGATGCTTCCAATGCACATTCAGGTTGGACAGTCATTACGCTAGCTAAGGGGTCTACAAATTACAACAGAAGACCAGCCACCTGCTTTTGTAAATAAAGACTTATTGAAACCCAGTGGTGCTGATTTCTTTATGTATTGTCCATGACCGCTTTTGCATTACAATGGCAGAGTCGAGTAGTAGCCACAGAGACTTACAACGTGAAGCCTAAAATGTTTACTAGCTGTCATTTAAAAAATAAATGTTTTGACCCCTCCTAGGGCATTATAAGATGTGCAATATTATTAGTACAAACGGCAAAAGTTGAAGAAAAAAGAGCATCTGAAGATGGAGTGGAGAAGATCAAATTAATGAAATCAGTGAGTTTGAAAGAGATTGAAAATGACCAGTGTAATAAATTACACTGGTGTGTGTGTTTTGCAGATTTTTGCTGCTCTCCCTGTAGGAGGGATGCACTTCTCCCCAGTCTTGGCATCTGACTTAGTATGAAATATGAATGGAAAAGAATATTGCCATTTCCAGACAGAATATTGAAGAACAAATATAAATTTGTGTGCACTTCTATCAGCATGGATTGTTGAAAGAAGAGAACACTGGAGTCTTATTTGTCCCTAGATGGACATGTAGCATGGAAGGGTAAAATGGCTTTTATTTCTACACCACTGAGATTTGGGGATTTTTTGTTACTATACTAGTAGTATCTAATCTCTCCTGACTAAAACAAGTTACAATTAATGTAAGCAGAGGTAGAAAAACAAGCATTAAAGCAAATGTAATGACTGGGACAAGGCATTTGCCTGGAAACTCAAAAATTACTTTTGGGAAAATAAAATAAATCAATAGAATTTGTTTAAGAAAATAAAGACTGGAAAGATAAAAATGGATATTAAAACATTAGAACAAATAAGGCTAAGGACATCAAACTTAATTTATTAGCAATGGAAGCCATAAAGGCTGTTTAGAAAAGGAATGACATCATCAAAATTATGCTATAAGATTACTCTGTCGGCGAGGAAGAGATCAAAGAGCAATAAACAAAAGAAAATTCATCACAAGGCTGTGAAAAATTAAAACATGGTGTAATACGAGCCACTATTCAAGTATCGTTACCCTTATACTTACATCCAGTGAGTCAAGTTCCATCAGTTTTACTTCCTAAATACTAGTTAAAAGCATCATTTAATCATTTTCTTTATCCACAATTATCATTGTCTTTTTTTTTTTTTTTTTTTGAGACGGAGTCTTGCTCTGTCTCCCAGGCTGGAGTGCAGTGGCGTGATCTCGGCTCACTGCAAGCTCCGCCTCCCGAGTTCACGCCATTCTCCTGCCTCAGCCTCCCACGTAGCTGGGACTACAGGCGCCTGCCACCTCGCCCGGCTAATTTTTTGTGTTTTTAGTGGAGACGGGGTTTCACCGTGTCAGCCAGGATGGTCTCGATCTCCTGACCTTGTGATCCGCCCTCCTCGGCCTCCCAAAGTGCTGGGATTACAGGCGTGAGCCACGGCGCCCGGCCTCATTGTCATTGTTGTTGGATTGCATTGATTGCGCTTTTACTTCCAAGACATTTGTAGCAGTCTCTTAATGGGTATCTCTGTCTCCTCTACATTTTATTATTGGTTAACTATATACAATTTTATACAACTATATACAAACAATTGTGAAGATTTGTTTCACAACGTTTTTACAGCCAGACCATACCAGACTGATGGGGCATTTCCTGTATCCTCAAAGAGGAAGGGAAAGAAGATATAAAAACAAAGGAATTTTCTCATTCAGACAACAAAAACAGTAACTTTTGCTCTGAAGTTACTAACCCCACTTCTGTGTATATATCCTTGACCAGAGAAAATCACAGACACATTGCTAAGCCAGAGGTCAATATGACAGAGATACATAACCTTTCTAGAGAGAACCACACAGAGGCCAGTGATAATTTTGAAGAGTAATACAATCTACCACATTCTCTTCTGACCCCAAAACAACAAAGAGATGAAGTTGCCTACCAGGTGGTCTGCATGTCTAGGGAAAAGATCATATTTTCTTTATATGTGTTTTGCCATTTCATATGTTGTGCACATTCAGTTGAAATGATTTCAAAGAGAAAAAAATAAAAGCAAGAAATTGCATCAGACTCATTGACTTGTATTTAATTATAGATATATATAGATGGGAAAAGAAATATTCAGTGTTCAGTGTTTTTAGATCCTGAACATTGTTGATCTTGCTTGTATTCCTATTGAAGCAGAGGATGAATGAAAGACCCATGTGCATATAGTTTATGTGTCAGATTATCTTCAGAGCCAGTGTAAAGGGGCTTCTTTGAGGTGGCCACTGTGGGTAACACGGCTTGATTACACTCTGATTTCTGTAGAGGTATATAGAATATCCCTCAGAATTTCCCAAGCAAAAAAAAAAAAAAAAAAAAAACCAGAAAACTCCTTCCTTTATCAGCCTAAGGCTTCCCTCAGGGATGTAGCTGTGCCCTCTTTTGAAATATATGTAGATATGTAGGTACACTGACTCCTATCATCACCCCCTTTCGTGTAGAAAGAGTCTGAGGGCAGAAGGCAAAGACAAACCATGCTCACTTGAGAAATTCACCATCAGCAAAATAGTGAATCACAGCCATGTGAATCTAACCCTCCAGCTGCAACTGAAATCAGACGGTTTACGAAAATGTGAGCTGTCATCTGATAGCATAGGATAATATTTATGTCAATAACAAGGGCCAGGTGCGGTGGTTCACACCTGTAATCCCAGCACTTTGGGAGGCCTAAGTGGGCGGGTCACTTGAGGCCAGGAGTTCGTGACCAGCCTGGCCAACATGGCAAAACTCTATCTCTACCAAAAATGCAAAAGCTAGCTGGGCGTGGTGGCCTGTGCCTGTAATCCCAGCTATTTGGGAGGATGAGGCACAAGAATCACTTGAAGGAGGGAGTGGGAGGTTGCAGTGAGCCAAGACTGCACCATTGCATTCCAGCCTGGGAGCCTGATGAGACTGTCTCAAAGGAAAAAAAAAAAAGAAAGAAAGAAAGAAAAAAAAAAGGACAGAAGGAAAGAGAAGACAGGTTCACAGAACTGTGATGTTGAGTATTTTGGCATTCAGATTCAGATTAAGGAGTGATATCCAGATAGACTGGGATGAGCTGATGATTCATGAACTATTGAATAGAACCTTCTGCCCCAGCACATAGCAGAAAATAGAGATTGGGCTAGTTATCTAGTAGCAGTAATAGTAAAATACTATGATATCCATGACTAATAATAAATAGATTAGTTTACTGAGCACTGAATAGGCATCAGGCATCCTATTAAATATTTTACTTATAGTTTTATACCACATGTGAAGGTGCTACTATTATTTTATCTAGTTTACAAATAAGAATAACATTTGATGGTCACATGCTACCAGTGGAGTCAGGATCTGGGTTACGGCAGCTAAACTCTGTTTTGTCATCATTAACCTCTAATGCTTGTCTTTCATATTTCTTTACTGTCATGTGATATCGCAGAATAGAGTTATTGATTTCAATGGTGCAAAATATTTTGATTACTAAAAAACACCATTTTCCCCTCACGAATTGACTGATGTTTTAAAAATCCATCCAACAAGTAACTGTTGAATCCTATAATATACATTGCTTTGTTAAGGTAAATGGTGAATACAAAATAGTGAACACTATAATCTCTGGAAACCAAAGAAAAAGTCTTTGGCTCTCAGAAGTATACAGCAACTACGTATTTTACCAACAACTACATCCCCAACCAAGGGTATATACAAATTAACTATTCTTATAATGAAAAACTTTATCCCAATCATAAATGCATCTCCATTCGGAATAAAAATAAGTGTAACATTTGAAAAGGAAAGCTTTGTCACAAAACAATGACCTTCAGACTCAGCAAAGTTGCAAACGGCTAGAGATCGAGCTATTTTACTGGCATTCTCACTGACTTGACTAGAAATGTACATTTGACTCAGCCTTATACGGAATACACTAATTTTCAAAGTCCATACATATGCTTGTTATGAATATTATCTTATTCAAAAGCCCCAACAGTAATGTAAAAAAAAAAATCATTGCCATTTTATAGGGGATGTAACTGAGGCTTAGTTAGAAGACAAATACTCTTGGCCGGGCGCGGTGGCTCACGCCTGTAATCCCAGCACTTGGGAGGCCAAGGTGGGCAGATCACCTGATGTCAGGAGTTCAAGAGCAGCCTGGCCAATATGGTAAAACCCCATCTCTACTAATAATACAAAAAATTAACTCGGCATGGTGGTGGGTGCCTGTAATCCCAGGTATTCGGGAGGCTGAGGTAGCAGAATCGTTTGAACCCAGGAGGTGGAGGTTGCAGTGAGCTGATATCGCATCATTGCACTCCAGCGTGGGTGACAGAGTGAGACTCCATCTCAAAAAAAAAAAAAAAAAAAGAAGAAGAAGAAGATAAATAATCTTTTGCTCAAGGTCACACACTGAATCCTGACAATCAGTGTCAGGATTCAGAATCATGATTTATACTTGGTGGGTGTAATTGGAATGCCTTTCACTTCTTTCTCAAAGTGATGCCTGTGAAAACTGAATTATCAGATTTAGTACTAACTGGTAAAGCTTTCTACTTAGCCTGAGAGCTGCCATCAAGGAGTGAAATCCAAACTGTGACTTTACTACCACCTCATTGCTCCAGAAAATAGGACAAACTACATTTTGGGAACAGCTATGGGTATAAGTGAGTATGTAAAAAGGAGAGATACAAGAAATATTAGCAATACTGATATGTTCTGAGGTTATTAGGGAAGACCACAAAATATAACTGGGTTTAAAATGGGTCCTTAAAAAAGAGTTTAATTTGGAGAGGTGGGAAGATCCACATAGGCTTGAAGCTACTGTAAACCAGACTGGTTATAGTTAGGAATTATGTTGTGACAAATTAATAAATAAATAAGTTTGGTTAACATATGTTTATTATATAATTAATGTTATGAATATATTTATTAGTATATATAATATATTACAAAATAGTACAGACTATAAATGTTTATATTATAATATAATATATAACATATATAACATATAACATATAGTTGTATAAATTATATATATTTATTAATTGTAAAATTAAAATATTTTATTTGAATTTTTTAATCTACTGGGAATTGAGAAAACAATAACAAAAGATGTAATTATGATGCCGAGATGGCTAAGGCATGGATCAAGACAAATGAGGAATCAATAAAATGAAGTATTTTGAAATAATTTTGAAATGAGAAATTAAAAGATACCATGACTTCTTGGACGTAGATGATAAGGCACAGGATTATGTTAGACATTGATCTGAATTTTCAAGTTTAAATTAAAAAAAATTCATGTCATTAACTAATACAGAAAGTTTGGAGTGAGCATTACTTACACAGGGAAGTTGGATTTGGTTTAACATTTATCTGTATGAAAAAAATTTAAATGATGAAAATATTTTCCAACCCATGATACAACTGTACATCCAGACCTCAACTTTATGTTAACAATAATAACATTAACAAATTAATACTGTATAACATGTTATAAAATAAGTATATGAAATCCATTAGATTTTATTGCTACTGGAGAATATGCATTCAAGAAATTCAAACATATGTTAATACCTTAGAAGCACCGAATAAATTTAAAAATGTTTTCCCTTTTAGGTGTTTTATTGATCTTAAAACAAAATCCACTTATTTTAAAACAAAATCTATTTATTTTCTGATTAGCAGTAATTATATATCTTTGATATCATGTCTCCTAGATATACATATAGATATAGATAAAATCAAAATTGGATATACTAAAATTATTTAATATATAACACTAAAATGTATTTTCTGTCAATATCCTGGTTTCCGTTTTGTTAAGTTTGAACTGCTCTTTTGTATATTTTCAGAGCCCATTTTTTTAAATTTAGTTAGCAATGTTTAGTTAGCAACATTATTGTTTTTCATATTTCTGTCTTTAAAATGATATCAAAATAAAAACATATTTTAGTGCTTGTTGAAATGTTAGGGTTCCTAGTTGAATATCTGACACTGAAATTCTCCAGCCAGAAAGGGGCCAATTGTGTTTGTATGTAATTAAATATAAGTAGGTAGAGAAAAAAAGAAGCAATTAAAATAGATTTTGAAATTTCTAAAGCCGTATGTTTTTCCTAGATCCTTCTTCCTGACTATTCCTGTGTGAAATCAAACATACATCCTGCAGAGACCAGAAGCCCTAAGAAGCCTCTCTCAATTATGTCTTTGGCTATGGTATGTCATTTATTTGATCCTGCAACTCAGACTGACTTTAAATAATATAATTAAGCAATTCTGAAATGACCTCATTTTAAAGAAGCCCACAAACATCTAATCTTCAAAAAGGTTAAATTGAAAAATAATAAAAGAATGAAGGCAGTGGGCAAACAAAGGTCATTTTCCTTTTTTAGTGATATTATCCACTCAGCATTGTATCAGATCATCTAAGCCAAAGTCCCAAGACTACTCCTGAAAAATAATAAAATCTTGAAGTAGGGAGAGATGGGTAAGTGCACCTCATCATAATACAATGCAAAATAAAGGCATTAAACATGAGCCAACATAATACAAACCCAATACAAGAGTGTCTGTTGTAGCATCATTCTATTCAATGCTAGAGTAAGCGTACTGGATTTTACTTGAACATGACAATACACAGGCCTATGCTCCTTTGAGATCTCTGAGGGCTTTACATGATAAATAGCCCATTCAAAGTCAGCATACTTATATCAAGGGCACCCAAGGATAGGCATAGTTTCTGATAAATGGCCAAGCAAATTTCATTCCATTTGCAATAAAAAAGATTATAGGAAACTTTTAAGGGATACTGGAAATCGCTACATTACAAAATGACAGTTTTTAGAATGCCAAATTTCCTTACTACTGCTTAAGTCAAACCTATGAGTCCTGAGTGATGAAGACCTGTCTAAACATAATCATGCATGAGGATAATCAAGAGAGTTTTATTTTGCTATAAGCTCTTTATGATTAAAGTAATGTGTGATTTGAAAAAAAAGACAATTTAAAGCAAAATGAATAGAAATACAGTCCAGAAATAAAGAGAAATATTAGTTGTACAAAAACATCTAAGACTATAATGAAGAACACTTGGAGAAAAGAAGGCTTAAGTGAGACAATAAGCACATTATTTTAAGTTTTTTCATGTGGAATAAGCATCCAACTAGGTCTGCTTGGATTCAAAGTGCAAAATGATGTCCAATAGGTAGAAGTTACAGATTAAAGTCGACCTTCCAACACCTAAGTGGAATAATCAAAAGATGAAATCATTTGCATGAAGATACAAAAACATCTAGAAGTGCCATATATATATATGAGATATATATAGATAGATATAGATAGATATATACACACACGTGTATTTGAAACTGAACAACTTCAGACATGCAGAATGGTAGAATGACAAGAATTGTTTTTCTGCTAATATCAGGACAATGATGTACATGCCATGCCAATTCTCATTTGCTTGACAGCTCCAATTTGAAAGCAATTCAAATGATTCCTGATATCCCTTATTTTTATCATCCTTATTTAATTATTATTTGCAGAACATGAAATCTACTCATTCTAAAAGTATAATGCAATGAGTTTAAATAAGTTCACACATTTGTACAATTATCACCACAATCCAATTTTAAAACATTCACTTCATCCCAGTAAGATCCTTGGTGCCAATTTGCTGCCAGTTTGTCCTCAATCCAACCCCAACCCCAGGTAACCACTTATCTATCTCTATAGGTTTGCCTTTCTAGACATTTAATATAAATGGAATTGTACAATATGTTAACATTTGTGCCTGGATTCTTTAAATTAGCATCATATTTTTGAGCCTCATCTGTATTCATTCCATTTGTATTGTTGTATAGTATTCATTGCTTGGATGTACGTAGTATTGCATTGCTTGGATATTGCTCCCATGTTCTGTTCATTCATTTACTAGTTAATAAACATTTGGATTGTTTCCACTTTTTGACTCTCATAAATAAGGCTGCTGTGTCATATCCAAGCCTCTGTGAGGACAGATTTTTTATTTTCTTGGGAAGTTTTCTTGGAACAGGATCATTGAGTTTTAAGGTAAGCTGGTAATCATTTTTTAAAAAGAAGCTGCCATACTGTTGATCAAAATGCCAGTTTACTTTTCCATCAGCAATGTAAGAGGATTCCAGTTGCCATATGCCAATGTTAACATTTTGTATTGTCTGTAATTTTCATTACAACCATTCTAGTGGGACAAAATAATATTTTATCATGTTTTAATTGGCATTTCTCTACTAATCTTTTCATGTGATTATTAGCCATTTATATATCTGTTTTGGTGAAACATTGAAGTTTTGCTCATTTTTAATCGGAATTTGGTTTATCATTGTAAGAGTTATGTGCATATTGTAAAAATTAAGAGAAATATGGTTCGCTAATATTTTCTCCCAGTCTTAATTTTCTTAATAATGACTTCTGAAGTGCGAAAATGTAGTCTTTGATTACTTTTTAAAAATATGGTTTGTACTTTTGGTACTATATCTGAGGAATTTTCCCCCAACTCAAGGTCACAAATGTATTCTCCTATATTTTCTTCTAAATGTTTTATTGTTTTAGATATTACATTTAGGGGTATGATCTATTACTAAATAAATTTTTGTATTATATGAAAAAAGTGCTAAATTCATCTTTTTTCATAAAGATATCTAATTTTCCCAGCACCACTTGCTAAAAAAAAACTTTTTTTTTTCATTGAATTGCCTTGGCACCTTTATAGAAAATCAATTGAAGTAGAAGATGACAAATTCTACAGACTGTGAATATCTTGGCATCATTTTTTCCTAAAAATAAGCCAGAGATAACAGGGAACAAATGAAGAAAATTAATGAGGCAGGAATATTCTCTTTCTGATATCCATAGCTCCTCTAATGGAACTGTAACCTGAGATTTGTATAAAAGCCTGCCAAATCAAAATTCAATGTTTAGTTATTTGACATTAACTCTTTGGTTGTGAGAATAGAAAAATTACTTGAATTTTTATGCTTTTGCAACAAGCCTTGTTCTTTTTCAATATGCTTTTTGAAAATAGTTGGAAGCTTTTCTTATCTCTTTGTTTTTATTTTTATTTTTTTGCTATTGCGGTGTTTTAGAACACTTCTGTTAAAGTATCTGAGTTCTTTCTATATTTCACTATATTTCCTTACTGCACTTACCATTTAGTAGGTTAATTATGTGTTGACACAATTTGGAATAAGAGCTGTAGTCCATATGGTAATAGGAGGACAGGATCTATCAGAGAGTGCTTTTTAAAATAGCTTTGCTAAGAGCTGTTACTTATGGTTGCCAAATGAGAGATACTACTCAACTTAAGACATTCTTCAGGGAGTAGAGGGTGATCTTTAATATTACAGGTGAGAAAGCTGACTCTGAACTACTATTATAGCAGCTTAATGGTTCCCAGTGGGAGATAGTTACAGGATTTACTTTTTACATCCTGATTGGGGAAAAGTCATGCTTGCACCCACGTCGTGTATAAAGAACTCTTTTGGAATAAGCCATTTGCTGTTGTAGAGTGTAAATTAAATATCATGCAAAAGTAGACTACAGAGAGAAGTAAAAAGTTTCTTTGGCTGAAATTGTAGAATTGTAAACACAAAGGGAATAAAAATTTTCATGGGAAGTAAAATGTGAGAAATGAATTAATAAATATCCCAAATAATGCTATAGGAAAATGTGAAAATAAAGGAAAGAAAAAAAACAGAAGTAAGAAAAATGAATATAGAAACAAAAGAATGACAGCTATAATGTTTGCTTATGACCCACTCTGGCTATAATCAGTTAAGTGTTGTCCAGAGCAGAGAAACCAATAGCCCCCTAACTTACAAGTTTCATTGGCTGAAATCCTGGTATTCTAAACACCAGGAAAATATAAGTTTGCATGAGAAATCAAATGTAAGAGATAAATCAATTAATATCCCAAATAATTATATAGAAAAATGAGAAAATAAAAAAACAAAGAATAAAAGTGAAAAGTGAAAAGTGAACATATATCTGACCTAAGAAATCATGAGCCAGATGGATGAATGATTTTTACTTTAAGCCTCTAGAGTTTGAGATGATTTGGCATGCACAAAATGCTCATGTGAGTTTCTAATTTTCAGTAAATATAATTGGATATTGTAGATATTTTTAAAGCAGACGTTCACCACTTATACATTGAATTTGAGAAATCATCATTTTAAAAATTATGTCTATACTTGATAACTTGATTGAAGATTTTCATATTGATTGAGTGGTGACAATATACCGACAATATACTAAGAACAAAAAATAGTACTTTGTTTAGTACACTTTTAGCTCCAGTCTACATAGAACCAACAATTATTTCATTTATCCTTATTTCTTTCGATATTTTTCTGAGACAGAGTTTTGCTCTTGTTGCCCAGGCTGGAGTGCAATGGTGTGATCTTGTCTCACTGCAATCTCCTCCTCCTGGGTTCAAGTGATTCTCCTGCCTCAGCCTCTCAAGTAGCTGGGATTACAGGCACGCTGCCACCATGCCCAGTTAATTTTTGTATTTTTAGTACAGGCAGGGTTTCACCATGTTGGTCAGGCTGGTCTCAAACTCCTGACCTCAGGTGATCCTCCAGACTTGGCCTCCCAAAGTGCTGGGATTACAGGTGTGAGCCACTGTGCCTGGCCAATTATTTCACAATAATAACTAAGCAATCATGAAATTTTGTGTACACTTAAAATTGGTTTGCAGAAAAATTTTCATTGACAGGCTTTAAATACATAATAACTACATGCCACATTGCTCCTTTTTGTAATTTTCAAATATTAATTAGCTTCATCCTGAATCTATATTGTCATCATTTTGCTTAATCATATCTAGATGCTCGTATTAGAAAAGGAAATTATTACTTGAAGTTTTTCAGCCACTTAGAAGAATTGTATGCATTGGGGAAAATTGTACTTGCAGTTAGAGGGAGTGGTAAAAAATGAGAGTGTGGATTAAGCCTACCAGTTATTTTAGATGTGTAGAATAGCATCAAAACAAATCCTCTCATTGTGTATTATGAAATAGTGGCTCTATTTTTTTCAAGTCTGATCACGTTCGGTTTAGATTTGTACATCAGCAATAAATCACCTTCCTTAGAATGTATCTTTTCCTTTCATTTTCTCACACTATCTACATTCTCTCAGAAGTGCCTCTTTGAAAATCATTTTCAACCTTTTGAATTTTAAGATAGATTGTACTAATCAGCTATTAGATATCTTAAAATACTTGTGGAATAGAATACCTTTAGGAAAATAAGATGAAAGAGAAATAAGGAGAAAGAGAACAAGAAGACAACAAAAACTAAAAAGAAGCCATTTATTTTGGTAGCATTTTAATAAGAAATATAGTTGATGGCTAATTAAACTTTCATAATCTATTATCAAAGTAATAAAAGTAAAATGAGCAAGAAGACAGGGATATGAGGAAAAAGGAGAGTTCCTCAAAGTGTGTAAGTCAATATAGGTATCTACTGATTTTCATTTGTTTGTATTTATGTTTTGAACAGATAATACAAGTATTTAATGCTCTAGTGTAAATGCACAAAATATTATGCAAAGAAAGAACATTTTCTTCTATCTCCTAATATGCAGGTTTCTCTCCCAAAAAGCAGCCCATGTCACTATCTTTGATACTATTTCTTATAGAGATGTCTCAATTCTTGTAGTTCAGATTTTCTCCTTATCTGTTCAGAGGATAGTTTTCTGTGCCAAAGAAGCCAAACTTATGTTTTCTTCAGTAGGATTTTACGGGACAAAAAAAATTCATAGGAGTTCTATGTTTTTGATCTCATAGAGAAAAGAAAACATTCACTTCTCTAACACCCTCTATGTTTATAAAATCTATATAGCAGGTGTTCCAGAGTCTTACAAAGGAATCTATATCGCTCTGGTCATTCAGTTTTTGACCTCAAGAGTAAAAGAATCCTGGAAGCTTTCAAAATAAGCTCTCCCATGAAGTGAATTGTAAGAATTTCCAGTTTTGAGTCAATTACCTTGAATAGTTTCTCTTGGTTTTGAAAAACAAACGCTGAAAATGAAATATTTTATATATTACATCTAACGAATGAAGTCATTTTTATTTGACTGTTATAGAGATTAATGAAATTCTTCTTTTTAATTTGTAGGCAAATTGTTCCAAGCCATTATTTCCCTAGCTGTCAGATGATTATTCATCCCAGCCCATAGCCATGCAACACCCAAGGCTCCTCTGGAAGGCGTCTACCCTGCCATGCCTTTGACATCAGACTTGGCCATGTGACTTTGTGGGCCAATGGTATATGAGTTGGACTTACATGACCTGAATTCAAGTTGGCACTTTAAGGGCTATCACGTGTATTTGCCCTTGGTCTGCTTCCTCATGAAAATCACAATATTTCTCACATAGAGACTATTTATTCAGTTAGATTTCTGGTTTGTAGACACAGAACAAAGTTGGAGTCAACTCAGGGGTGACAATAAATTCTAGATATAAGTCACTGAAATGTTGGTACTTCTTTTAGAACAATAAAAAATGGCAAAAATTTACTGATGAAAAGTACTAAAAAAGCTGTGTGATCTCTAGAAAATTGCTTTTGCATATTTTAAATAATATTGGTTTTATGGGTCACTATGCATCAATTAGGATTTTTTGTCAATATGACACTTTTTTATATAAACAAATAAAAATATGGTGACATCCAGGGGTAAATGTGGGTCCATTAAAACCAAAATACCAGAAAGATCTATTTTACTGAGTTTTTTAATACATTTTGGAGGGCATGTTAAAATCATGCTTGCTGATTATATTAAGGAATTTGCAAAGTCTTATTCTATAATTGTAAGTTTTATTAAGAAATATGAGCTGATGCTATTGAATTTAACTATTTTTACAGCTAACAACAATTTCCAAGTAGAGTTCATTAATTAATAAGATCAATCTGAATAGAAATCAATGATGGAAGAACACAAGCATCATCATCCACCTTGTGTTATTTCACATATTTATCAATAAATATTTACTATGTCCCTATGTCTGTGTTGTTACAGCTATGATTAGTTTAGCTAAGTATGCAAATGTATATTTAGATGACCCTAAACTTTGTGTGTATGCATGAGGTGTGTCACAGTTAGTGACACTCAAACTATTTGGAGATGAAATGATCGAATATGTACCAGAGAGACCACAAATTTGTCAATTTCCTTATACCTCCAACAAAGTGCTAAGTGGTCAATCCGTTAAGTTTTACAGTAGCATCTGGGCAGGTATTTTGGAGTTCAGTCACATTATTCTGTAGGACAGAAGAGCAGAACTACAGATAGAACCACGGAATAAGAAAGAGACTAGGGGAAAAAAGATTCTGACTGTGTGGCTCTTACCTTTAGATGCCAAAGAATGGATCACAGACTAATTCAGAGGGGTGTATATCCTCAAATTCCTACCAAGACCAAGACATTAGTAATGCCAGTTACGATGTTCAAATGCCTGGTGTCACATCCTATCACATGGAAGTCACTGGGAATAGATTGACCATGGTTGGCCCATTGCTTCCCTGTTGTTCCTTCTTCTTTTGCACTCAGAAGCTTGCTTGGGGAGGGGGGTTGGCAGGGGCCTGGGGGGCGAACAAGGAGGCCTTGGAAGAAGGAAAATAATTATGATACAAAGTTTGAACTTTTCTTGACAGAGTTAAAATTCTGTTTTAAAATTGGCGAGTATAGATAACTTGGATGTGCAAAATTAAATCACACCCATCGCTCTCTTTCCTAGCCACACCAACCTGCTCCAGAACAGTAAGTTCCTGTGTTAGTGAAGCATACTGCATGAAAAACAGATACATTTATGCATAATCAAATTTTTACAATAAACATGAATCTAGCACACAATAAATATTTTGATGGCCTACTCTGTGTGAGAAATTATGATCATAGTTTCTTCACATAGATTAAACTGATTTTTTCAATCAGTAAATACTTATTGAAGATCTTATATATCTATTCTGGGATATTAGTTGACCTATCATAGGCACTGTCTCAGAGGACAGTCTCAAACTCATTTCTCTTTCTTCTATGGTTTGTTGCTCACTATTAGGAAATAGTCTGAACAATATATTAATGTATTTTGTGGATAAAAGTTTCTATCTCTCCTAGCACTTTCTGCATTAAATTAAATAGCACAGCTAGTCATAATGATACTGGGATTTAATTGGCAAGAATAAGCAGAAGTGGGTTATTATCAGTTAGAGTGCCCCATACACATATTTCTTAAAAGTGTCAGTAATCCTCTCTATAGTGGGTGAGGTAGAGCATTATTGGGATACTCAAGCCTGGGAAACACCTTCAGAAGTAAACTATCCGCCCAATTGACAGTCCACATGCAGTGACTGGCCGATGCAAAGGTATGAGAGTCTGATTTACTTGCCTTCATTGATTTATTCCTGAAGAGTAATTCTAGGTTCTGACTTTTTTGTTCTTTGTGTGCTCTGCTGAGACTTTTGGTGCAATTGCATTGCAATTCAACTTCTCCCTCTGCCCAGTCCTATCTTATTTACTCGCCAACAGGGCTTGAACTTGAGACTATCTTGTATGCAAATCTCTGCCTCACTGTCTGCTTTCCAAGAACCTAACACTGACCCTCAATTTCCTTACACACACACACACACGCACACACACACACACACACACAGTAGGTTATCTTCAGGCAAGAAAATTTATTTGCGAGGTGAGGGGGATGTGCAATTGCTATTCTCAGACAGATTTTAGCAGACAGAAGATACTGACCTACTGTTTTCCCTTCTGATTTTAGTATGATACCATTTCTAATCCTTATCATTTAGTATGGTCCTATAGGCTTTAGACAATGATTCACACAAGACAGTCTACCAAGGCCTATGCACAGTTTTATAGGCCTCTTGTCAATGATCCATGATAACTAGGATTGTAAGTTGGGGGAGTTATACTTGAACCCCTGCTGCTCTGTGGGCTTATGTGCTTGCTTGTTTCAACTTTGAATTATTTAAGGTAAACTAAAATACTACGAAATAAAAACCAAAATATATAGTGCTTCAGATACAATAAAATATTATTTCTTTCTTTGCAATTTTCAAAATGTGGCTTCCAGGATCACAGCAGGCCTCATCATACCAATCAGTGGGATGGGGAAAAACGTATTCCAGAGAATGCTGGGAATCGATCACGCACACGGCCAATAGTTGAACTACACACCTCTCCTTAAATGCCACTGAATAAAATGTTGCTACATGGGTGTGCCTAATTCCAAGGCAAGTGTTTAGGAGAAAGGGAATAAAAGATATTTGTGAATAACTACTACTTCTGCCACACAACTATACCTATAACATTGAGTTGTGTTAATGAGCAGTTCATTAATTTAGAAGAATCTTGAATAGTAAACACAAAGAAGTTGCCAAATTGGAGCAGGGACAAATGGCAATCACCAATGTACTTTTAGTGTCTGTTACCATAATGCAGAAATATTATGTGCTCATATATTTTGAAAATTTGTGGCAAAATGAGCACTTAACTTCAAGCCTGCTCCTCTTAAATGGACTAAGAGCTTAAATTATTATTGCTCCTTTCCTTCAATTAGCCAATAAAACAAGTATATACCCTTACAATTCTAGATAATTTGCAATTATAATTATCATTTCTGTGGAATATAGACTACAAAGAGGCCTGAGGTAGCTTGGAACTACTTTCCTTTGAGCATTATTAAAAGTATGTATTAAGAGGGCACATGCTTTGATCTGCTACTGTGTGATGGCTTAAGGCTACAGCAAATTTGCTAGAAAGTAGAAAAAAAAAAGATACCATCTTATAGTAAGCCTGAAAAGAAGGTGACTATTTTAAACAATACTGTCAAGAGTTTTGGAAAGGGAAACATATTTTTTGTATTGTGGTTAAGAAAACACATAACAGAAAAATACATAACATAAAATGGTTAAATTCTTAATCATTTTTATATGTAGGGTCAAGTAGTGTTAAGTAGGTTCACATTGTTGTTTGTGCAATCAATTTTCAGAAATTTTTTGTTTTGTAAAGCTAAAAGTACAACCATTAAACAACAACTCCCCACTTCCTTGTCTCAAAGAGTATGACTGCCATGCTCACTATAGAGAATCTCTACATATTTCTGTCTTAAGTCAATAACTCTTACATGTAACGCTGTACTTGTTTCTCTATGTGAAAATCTCTGTGAAGAGTCAGTGACTTTCATATCTCCCCTTTAAGGTTGTTGATTTATATGAGCAGGCTAATCCAGTCCGATACTCTTGTCCTTGTTTAGATATTCTGCATACCCACTGGAAGAAAAAAAATCTGTGAGTGGCTTTTTTTGACTTAATGTTAATTCATTTTAGTCAATTTTGTGAAAAGCTTCCTCAATTTAATCTCCATTCATATTTTCTTTCTCAGAATCACTGTTATGCTCCTGTCTTAGTCCATCAGAGGATTTTTAAACAGAATATTTTAATAATATAGAAATATAAGTTTATGCATTTGCTAGGCACTTTGATTTTTTAAAATTTTTATTATTATTATTATTTTTTGAGATGGAGTCTCACTCTGTCGCCCAGGCTGGAGTGCAATGGCCCGATCTCGGCTCACTGCAAGCTCCGCCTCTTGGATTCACGCCATTCTTCTGCCTCAGCCTCCCGAGTAGCTGGGACTACAGGTGCCTGCCACCACGCCCGGCTAATTTTTATTTATTTATTTACTTATTTTTAGTAGAGACAGGGTTTCACTGTGTTAGCCAGGATGGTCTTGATCTCCTGACCTCGTGATCCACCTGCCTCAGCCTCCCAAAGTTTGGGGATTACAGGCATGAGCCACCACGCTTGGCCTGATTTATTTTTAAATAGTGAAAGATAATGAAATCTATAGGACAAATTTAATTTACATGAAATAAAACGTTGAATCTAATGATAACACACAGATACGTGCTTCTCTTCTCATCTGTGCTTCTTACTTGCTTCTTACTTTTCTCCTAATTTCTCCACTTTCACATATTTTGACACAGAATACTTGAGACTATGTAATTTATAATAAATAGAAATTTATTAGCTCACAGTTCTGGAGACTGGGAAGTCCAAGATCAAAGCCAATAACCAGTAAAAACCTTCTTGCTATATTAAAGCATGACAGAAGGCAGAAAGGCAAAGAGAGCTGATTCCCAAAAGCCTTTAATTAAGGAATTAAATCTACCCAGGAGCATAAAGCCCTCATGGCTCTAATGACTTGTTAAATGTCCTACCTCCCAATAATTTTACAATAGCAATTAAATTTCAACATGAATCTTGGAGGGGATATTCAAACCATAGTAGGCCTCAAACTCACAATTCATAAATTTGGATGAAGTTGTCCCATTTCTAAATTTTATGAAACAAGGAGTTGCAGTGGGGAACCCATTTTCTTCACTGGTACCTTGTATATTACTAAGCATGCATAATATAAATGGGTTTTAGAAATATTGTAAAAGGCTGGGCATGGTGGCTCACGTCTGTAATCCCAGCGCATTGGGAGGCCGAGGCAGGCGGATCACGAGATCAGGAGATTGAGACCATCCTGGCTAACATGGTGAAACCCTGTCTCTACTAAAATAATACAAAAAAATTAGCCAGGCATGGTGGCAGGCACCTGTAGTCCCAGCTACTTGGGAGGCTGAGGCAGGAGAATGACGTGAACCCAGGAGGCGGAGCTTGCAGTGAGCAGAGCTTGTGCCACTGTACTCCAGCCTGGGTGACAGAGGGAAACTCCATCTAAAAAAAAAAAAAAAAAAGAAATATTGTAAAAAATCTGCTATATTGACTCAACTAGTGCCATGACAAAATAGCAGAGCTAGAAGTCATATACACGAAACCAAAAGCCTGGCTATGCAATGTTTGTCCAATTATTAGTTGTAAAAATTATAATAGGATAATTTATTTCTCATAGAGAAATTTCTCTGATGAAAATAAACACTCTCTTCTCTCAAAAACATGATAAAGCCCCCAAATCTTACAGCTTATGTATAAAACATATTGTTAAATTTGTCCTAATTTTGACACAAATCCTAAGATATTAGTGCCTTTACATAAAGATAGTTCTTAATATAACTATCCAACCAGAAAAAAGATATTTTTATTATTTTAAATACAACTATATTAAATCATTGTTTTGTGAAGAAGTGATGAGAAATTATTCAGATAAGCATTTAGGGGAAAAATATTATTACAGAGTGATGTGACAGGTAGATGATTCATTAGCTTTTAATTTTCCTAGATTTTTTAACTTAAAAAAATTTGTTGAGTTTTTTTTTCTCATTCTACATAAACATCCACTTACTTTGCCTAGTGTTATATCTGTAATTTTGTTTTCTTTTTCTTATACAAGTATCCCCAATTTTAAAATATATTTTGCCATAATATCTGGATTTGTACTAATTTAGGAGTATATTGTTTCTAACTTTTTATTCCCTTTTGATGTCAAAATTAGGCCTCTGAGATGATTTTTCCTTTTATGGCAGACACTGAAACAATTATAAAAAAATAAAGAAGAAACTTGACTTAGAGCAGAATTAACTGATTAAGAAGCAAAGCTGGAAAGTGAATTTTTCTATTATCCATACTAAGTGATAGTTAATATGAGTGAGAAAATTGCCTGCCTGGAGAGGAAGGTGTGGAGGAATGCATTTCTGCAAGAGAGAAGATGAAGAAAGTTGAAAATGTCATTGCCAGGTTGTTCTTGAATGTGAACACTCCACTATTCCATCACCGGAAAGTCCTGGACTTGGATGTTTCTCCCAATAGAGAGAGGATTGTATTCAGTGATCATGTGGATGATTCTTTCACAAATGTTTATTCTCTGCTTCCTATTGTGTTTGGTATTTGCTTTCACAGGCCATTATGGTTTGACCATGTGACTGACTCTGGCCAATGGGATGTCAGCACACCTGACTCAAGTGAAGGCTGAGTCAAGGTGTGACGGAGCTTTTTCTTTAATGTTTCTACTACTTTCTTGAGAAAATCATGTTTGGGTATTAACAAGGACTCTTCTTGCACCCTGGCAAAGATTCCCCGCTTATCCAAAGTTTGTTCAGACCAACTGAGCCCTTACTTTGTCTAACCCTCCTCTTTGTGTCCATGCATGACTAAAGGATCCCAGTTTCAGACAAGAATCTTGCTAAAGCAGCTGATTAAGAATCTTCCCATCCTTGATATCCAGTTAAGCTTCTCTTCCTCCACCCTTGATATCTAATCATGTTCCTCACCTCCTTCACTCTTGCTACCTAACCAAGTTTCTCTTAATAATTTTCCCTTCACTGAGTCCTTATGTGTCTGTGGACTATAAATTCCCAGTTGTTCCTTTTGTATTAGGAGTTGAATTCAGTTTTTCTCCACTATTGCAACAGTCTTGAAGAAAGACTTGTTTGCCTATTTAACTGGTCAGGTGCAATGCTTTTTTTGTAGTTGCCCGCTGATCACAAGTAACACATACGCTAGAGCCATCTCACTGAAGCCACAGAACTCTAGCTTGAAACTGATAAAAGAAATGTTATTTCCAGGCCAGGCGCGGTGCCTCGCGCCTGCAATCCCAGCACTTTGGGAGGCCGAGGCGGGCGGATCACGAGATCAGGATATCGAGACCAACCTGGCCATCACGGTGAAACTCAGTCTCTACTAAAAATACAAAAAATTAGCCGGGCGTGGTGGCGGGCACCTGTAGTCCCAGCTACTCGGGAGGCTGAGGCAGGAGAATGGCGTGAACCCGGGAGGCGGAGCTTGCAGTGAGCCGAGATAGTGCCACTGCACTCCAGCCTGGGCGACAGAGAGAGACTCTGTCTCAAAAACAAACAAACAAACAAACAAAATGCTATTTCCATGCCACTGAGTTTTAGAAAGTTTACTGACCAATAGTAGCTTGGCAATTATAAATGTTTTAGACAATATTCAGGATATTAACAAAAATTTGTTCTTCTCCTTATCAAAACAAAATTTAAAAAAGAAATAAAATTGTGTATTTTCCAAGGAGAATATATTACAAGGAATATTCATTATGGTTACATTAGGATGTCAAAAATAAATTATGTTTCTGAGTAATGTTTGTTTAGTAATAACATATTTATACCTGAGGGATTTGTCTCAAATCCTTGATTCTAGAAAATTTTGAGTGTTTCAATAGCTAGTTCATGACATGGGGTTTTATGGGGGCATCATGGTTTGTGGTGTTTGGATGGATATTCGAAAAATAAGTCATTTTTTGAAATGTTTCAATAAACCCTTGAGTAAAAAGTGCATTTTTTTGAATTTTATTTTGAAAAAAGTATCAATCAAACTAAAAACTGAGGAATCTTGAGTAAATACCTTAAACTTAATTGGTCTTTTCACTGGGAAAATGAGGGAAGTTGGACAGTGTTATTCCATAGCCCTTTCCAGACCAAGAAATCCATGATTGTAAGTATTCATTCTGAGCACTTACTGAGCATAGACTCATAGGTCTTACGTGGATATAAAATTCCTGACTCTAAAAAGTAACAGTATGGTTAGGGAAAAAAAAAAGTTCTATATACAAGATAGTGAATACTATCAGTTAAAACATATTAAACAGACTACATATTTCATTTGTGTTCTGAGAAGGGAAAGATTTATGTAGGGTAGGATAAAAGAGTGAATCACAAGGACAAAAATTCCCTGCATTCATTTTAGGATAAAACAGGAATGTCTAACGGCAGAACAACGTCCCTTTGGCTGGCAGGAAGGATTCTCTACATTCGCCTTGAGTTGGCATCAGACCTGGAATTTTAAACATCACATTCAAACTGTATTATTGATGTTTCTGCTTAATGAAGTGGACTTTATTGAGAACCTTGCCTCTTGCAGGCAGAAATAACTAAAAAGGTAAATTCAATTCCTGTATTTGAATCAGTTATTATTTTTTCTTCCAGAACTTATTAGGCTAGCACACTGCTCAATAGGTTTAAAATAATGAGTTTATCATTTTTTCTATGATGTGTATGTTATTAATTGTGAGCTCATTCTCTATTGCCACTCTTTTCTTAGAATGTAAATAAAGGGATATTGACCATACTGAAAAACTATTGATGGATGCCAATATTTTCACTATATCATTACTTATATGCAATGGAAAAGAAGCTTCTGTGTTTTCTGTCAGGAAGTAGCATAAAATCTGTACTGAGGGACTACTTTAGGGTACTAATAATGTTCACCAAAAAGAAATAAAAGAATATACGTTGTTGCCAGTGACTTTTGCAAGTTAATTTAATGGCTAAAATTTCCTTAAATATATAGTTGTAATGTTCACTTCTGTTCATTTCTGCCACATCATACAAAGGATTTTTCCCCCTAGGTCAGAAGTTTGAACTAAACTTGGTATTATGTTAAATGTTTGTAGTAGCCTTTAGAGGGAAGCCTGCCACTTTATTCACGGTGTGAGGTTGAGTACAAATGATGAGGAACAGACAACTTTTAAATATGCGTAGGTACTGACATAGTCAATGTTTTAGTTGTATGTAGGAGACTTCATAACACATAAATCCAAACTTTTCTAGCTACAGATTGAATAGGTGGTATCAGTTAGACTGAGGACATCATGTAAATTAAATTTTCTCTCCGTGGATTTTGTGAGACATCCCCACATTCAGATATTTGACAACCAAGTGCTCTTTTCCTGGATCCCATGCTTTAAAGAATTTATGTCCTATTAACACAATTTCTTTCCCCCCCTCTAAGCATAAGTCAATTTAGTGTATTCTATTTTTTAAATTGTTTCTTATCTCAGCTTTTATTGCTCTCATTTTTAATTAAAAAATTATTTTAAATAATGGATACATAATAGTTGTCCATATTTATAAGGTACAGGTGATGTTTTGATGTAAGCAAACAATGAGTAATAATAAAATCAGGGTGAATCAGGGTTTCCATTACCTCAGGCACTTATTATTTCTTTGTGTTAGAAACATTCCAATTTTATATACAACAAATTATTGTTGACTATAGTAGCCCTATTGTGCTACTAAATACTAAATCTTATCTCTTCCATCTAACTGTATTTCTGTCCCTATTAATCATCCCTTTCCTATCCCCCTTCCCTCTACCCTTATTCAGTGTCTGGTAACCATCATTCTACTCTAGCTCATTGAGTTCAATTTTTTTTTAGCCCCCACATATGCATAAGAACATGTGACACTGGTCTTTCTGTGTTTGGCTTATTTCACTTAACATAATGTCCTCTAGTTCCATTGATGCTGTTGCAAATGACAGGATTTTATTCCTTTTTGTGGCTGAATAATATTTCATCGTGTATATTTATTTCATTGTTTTTAATCTATTCATCTGACGATGGACACTTAGGTTGATTTCATCGCTTGGCTATTGTGAATAGTGCTGCAAAAACATGCGGGAGTGTAAGTATCTCTTTAATATACTCATGTATTCTCCTTTGCACATACCCAGAAGTGGGATTGCTGGATCATATGATAGTTCAATTTTTAGTTTTTTGAGAAATCTCTATACTGTTCTCCATAGAGGCAGCACTAATTTACATTCCCAGCAATAGTGTATGAGGGTTTCCCTTTCTCCACATCCTCATCAGCATCTGTACTTGCCTGCCTTTCTGATGAAAGTTATTTTAAACGGGGTGAGATAATGTTTCATTACAATTTTGATTTGCATTTCTCTAATGATTAATAATATCAAGCATTTTTCATATACCTGTTGGCCATTTGTATGTCTTCTTTTAGGAAATGTCTATTTGTCCATGTTAATCAAATTTTTTTTTCTATTGAGTTGTTTGAACTCCTTATATATTCTGGTTATTAATGTTTTGTCAGGTGGGTAGTCTGCAAACATTTTCTCCTGTCTGTCTGCTGTCTCTTCCACAGAATGGGAGAAAATATATGTTCTCATGATTTATTCTAAACTTTACCTCTCTTCCAAATCCTAGGTGTTCTATTTTACTATTATTTTTCTTCGTTTTTATTGATATTGTCTTATTTCTTTTAATTACATAAATGAAACTGAATCCATAGCCTAAAAAATGTATAGCCAATTCCATTTATTCTAACTCCCAACCCCCATCCACTTCATTCTCCAGAAACTATCAATTTGCTGATCATTTGATTGCTGATCATTTTGCAACATGGTCTTATAAAATATATAATGCTGACTTCATTAGTTTTCAGTAAATGGTGTCATAATGTACTTACTATTCTGCAACTCATGTTCTTGCAGTATATTTTGGAATCTAAACTTGGCAGTACATGTAGATTATCTGTGTAAATATTTGTCTATTGTATGAACTAAGAAGTAGTCTTTTGATCAAGTGCATTTTACTTATGAATATAAATGCCGTCAAGATGCCCTCCAGTGAAGCTTATGAAGATACATTGCCATCAGTTTTTTTTAGGGTTCTCACTTTCCCACCACGTTACTCATACCTGATATTATCAAACATTTTTTATTGCCCTTATCTGATATTGAAATAATGTTTTTCGTAATATTTTAATTTGCCTATTTCTATTTTTTGTGTGACTGACAAAATTTCCTTTTTTCCGTGTTTTTTTCTTTCTTTGTGAATTATTTGCTCCTACCTTTGTTCATCTTTCTTACCAGATTTTTATTTTTATTTCTTTTCTTTTGCTTACATACATCTATATATTCTATATATTTACCCTCAGACTTCTTTTCATAATGCATTTATTTTCTTCTGGTTTGTAATGTTTACCTTTTGTGCTTTTTGTGCATTCTGATGTAAAACTTATTTATCCATGATATAAGGATTTTGTTCACACAAAATCTTTTTTTTTTTTTTTTTTTTTTTGAGACGGAGTCTCGCTCTGTCGCCCAGGCTGGAGTGCGGTGGCGCAATCTCGGCTCACTGCAAGCTCCGCCTCCCGGGTTCACGCCATTCTCCTGCCTCAGCCTCTCCGAGTAGCTGGGACTACAGGCGCCCGCCACCACGCCCGGCTAATTTTTTTTTGTATTTTTAGTAGAGACGGGGTTTCACCATGGTCTCGATCTCCTGACCTCGTGATCCGCCCGCCTTGGCCTCCCAAAGTGCTGGGATTACAAGCGTGAGCCACCGCGCCCGGCCCCACACAAAATCTTTAAATGGGCTATATAAATGTGTGTATATATGTATGTGTGTGTGTCTATACATGTGTGTATTTTCTCATTTTCTTAATTTCTATGCATACTAGGGAAGGGTTTTCATTTTTAATTACACATAAATATAATGATATAAAAATAGTTGGGCACCTATAGTCCCGGGTACTTGGAAGGCTGAGATGGGAGAATTGCTTGATTCCGGGAGTTGGAGACCAGCCTCGGCATCAAAGGGAGACCTGGTCTCTAAATATATATTTATATATATGTTAGAATAATTGCTTTTAAATTAGTAATTTTAAAGGGATTTAAATCTATGACCCAGTTATCTCCTTTTTCAGGGAACACCTTAAATTCCTTAAAAATATTATATCCTTAAAGATTTGAATATAGGCTGGGTGTGATGGCTCACATCTGTAATCTCAGCACTTTGAGAGGTCAAGGTGGGCGGATCTCCTGAGGTCAGGAGTTCTGGACTACCTTGGCCAACATGGCGAAACCCCATATCTACTAAAAATACAAAAATTAGCCAGGTGTGGTGGTGGGCACCTGTAATCTCAACTACTCGGGAGGTTGAGGCAGGAGAATCGCTTGAACTCAGGAGGTGGAGGTTGCTGTGAGCTGAGATCATGCCACTGCACTCCAGCCTGGGCAACAGAACGAGACTCCACCTCAAAAAAAAAAAAAAGAAAAAAGATTTCCAGGTTTGCATCTAAATTATAAATGTTATATTTTAATTAAATGCCAAATATTTAATACATCATTATTCTATTGTGAATATAATCTATTTTTCTATTTACATTTCTATTTGGTTAATGTAGTAATAAGAATATTTTAAATTAGTTTAAATAATTTGTTAGTCGATTATCTTAGAATTTCTATGTAGACATTTGCATCATCTACCCATATTAACATTTTGACATTATAATTGACTTTTTATTTATTTTTTACATTCTTATTGCATTGTCTAGGCCACAGATAGAAATTAAATACTGTTGAAAATGTAATGGGAGAACTTGTAATATCTTATCTACAGACATATGTGTACTGTAGTTCTCTTGTGAAAGTACAATTTATCAAGTTGGAAAAATATTTTATATTTTTATTTTTTAATTGTTATGTGTTTGATGCTTGTTAAAATACAGAACAAGTATTATATATCATGCGTTATTTTGACATCATTGAGATATTCATATTGTTTTTCTCTGTTACTCAAAATGGTGAATTAGATCATATATTTTCTCATGGTGGACTATCTTGACTTACTCAATGAAATCTGATATGAAATAGAGAGTTGCAGGAATTTTTTTTTTTTTGAGACGTAGTCTTGCTCTGTCGCCCAGGCTGGAGTGCAATGGCATGATCTTGGCTCACTGCAAGCTCCGCCTCCTGGGTTCATGCCATTCTCCTGCCTCAGCCTCCCAAGTAGCTGGGACTACAGGCATGTGCCACCTCGCCCGGCTAATTTTTTGTATTTTTAGTAGAGACGAGGTTTCACCATGTTAGCCAGGATTGTCTTGATCTCCCGGCCTCGTGATCTGCCCGCCTCGGCCTCCCGAAGTGCTGGAATTACAGGCGTGAGCCACCGCACCTGGCCAAGATTTGCAGGATCTATGTGTTGTTTTTAGTCCTTAGTATTTGGAATGTCAAATTTCTGATTTCAGTGGCTAAGCACATATGTGATAGTGGTGGATATGGATATGCAACAACCCAATCCCAATCCTTTTAACCTGATGCTGGAAGTCTTCAGTCAGTTCCTTTATGAACCACCTCAACTTCAGAATCACCTCACCCAATAATACAGTTCTTCTAGGGGTGAAGGCTGACCCCCATCCCATGACTGACAGTGGCAGGAGTTAAAAGGCTTGGCCATGTGGGGTCACTATGAAACAATTCAGGCGAGCCATTTAGCTCCAGAGTGTCCCCTGGGTATTAGCTGAAACTATTGTTAGGCATTCTTCACAACTGAAGCTTTTCCTCTGCAAATCCGTTTCTTTCCCATTCTTTTTACAGGTGTTGATTCTAAGGGCACTCCCTAAGCAACATTTTACACAGCAATCTCCAACTCAGGGTCTGCTTCCCAGAAAGTTCAACCTGTAAGAGATGGTTTCAGTTGTCTGAGAAAAAGGAGATGAGTTAATATGTAGGATCTGGGTCACTCTATATCACATTGAAATTGAGGAGCCCATTACTGGTAGTAACTGGAACATAGATGGTAGTGGGCTACCATTGGTGGGGAATTGGATGGTTTACCATGAAAGCAAATACATCAGTTGAGAGATGTGCCAGAGACTTGAAAAATATGAGGGATATATTAACTATAAAGATAATGGAATTGGATAGACGTGATACACTAAGCTGATGTGAGTCACAAAGATAATGGAAGACAAAAGTAATTAAGAAGCAATTTTATGTCAGGTGTGAAAGTGAAGAACTCTTCCGAGTCCAAGTTTGTTATGATCTCCCACAGTAGGAAGGCAGGCAAATTGAGGACTAGGTTCAAGACTTATTTTCATCTTCAGCTGCAGGTCAACACAATTTGGTTATGCCAAAGACGGCAACCTTTGGGTTAAGAGTGGTAGTTTTATATATGAGATAAATATACTAGAGTTGAAGCCTTGTAAACTGAGACAAATATTGAGCCCCGAAATGCCAACATTCCTTGAGAAAATCAATGAAGCACAGTTTGGAGAGTTGACTTTATTGTGCTTCAGTGGCTTATTCAAACAGGGTTTGATGGCTTTACCAGGTATGGATTTGTTTTTTTTTCTGCCTACATGATCCTAGCCAGCATGATTATCTGAGGTTTGCAAAATTCTTATTTATTGGCCTAAGATCCCACATTACACAGCATAAAGGGACCATTTTTCACAAAAGTAAGAGTAGAAGTAGGCCCCAGACTATGAGACTCATTAACTGTATCCCATATCAACTGCCAAGAAGCTTGCAGTGTAATACATGGTTGACACAATTTACTGAAAGCACTTTTGAGACAGTAGCTCAGAAGTGATATTCTGCAATAATGGGAAGCCATCCTCCAGGATTCAGCATACACATTGAATAAAAAACCCTTTTAAAGTATGATGTTTTCCATAGGAAGAAAATGTATGGTTCCATGAACCACAGGATGAAAGGAGAAGCAGGTCCCTGTTTAAGATCACTCTCAATGGTTCACTTGGAGAATGTGTACTTTCTGTCGTTCAACTTTGGTTCTATAGGTATAGAGGTTGTGGGCCATAAAAGGGGAAAAACTTCCACCAGAAAACAAAAGAGACCCATTGAACTTTATAGCTTTCTGGAAGATGCTGTGGGTTCCTTATGTTCAGGGACAAGTAGGCAATAAGAAAATGTCCTTATATGTAAAAGTGATACTGATCATCATAAAGAGAAGAAACTACTGTTAAAACATGGTAGCATTGGTAATATAATGAAACATAGATAGTGCACCTTGTAGTCCTTTTGTACTTCCTTGACCAACTGTTTTGCTAAAACACATGTGTTCAGGAATTCTACTCTGAAAATGACATGATAATCAGTGTCTCCTGTACCTCAAGATTGATGGTTTGATTCAGAGTCTTAAGTGAGACAAAGAAGTTGTTAGCTGGGGCTGAGAAGCATCTGGTTAGATAGCAGAGGAAAGAGATAATGTGTAGTATCTATTGCAGTGCCAATGTCAGCTGAAACAATGGACGTGTCTTTCTTCCTACTACCTTTACCCCAGAAAGGGAGGCCCACCTGAATACTGGAGGAGCTACTTCTCCAAAGTTGTACATTTAGGTTGACCCATGTCTTAGCAGTCATAAATAATGCTACAATAAACACAGAAGTACAGATCTCTCTTTGACATGCTGATTTCACATACTTTGGATATATATCCAGCAGTGGGATTCGATTGCTGGATCATATGGAAGTTCTACTTTAGTCTTTTGAGGAACTTTCATATAGTTTTCTATAATAAAGAAAAGGTGGCATATATAACAATAGAATACTATTCAGTCTTTTGAAAAAAGGAAATTCTGTCATTTGTGACAATATGGGTAAATCTGGAGAACATTACACTAAGTGAAATAAGCCAGGCACAGAAAGACAAATACCACAGCATTACACTAATATGTGAAATTTAAAATCATCAAGCTCGTAGCAACAGAGAGTGGAATGGTGGTTGCCGGAGGCTGGGCAGTGCGGAAAATGAGAAGATATTGATTAAATGGTACAAAGTTTTAATTACAGAGAAATAATATATTTTTTGAGATCTGCACAGTGTCAATACTATAAATAATTATGTATTTTATATTTCAAAATTGCTAAGTTTCAAATGTTCTCTCCACAAAAAGTAATAAACATTTGAAGTAATAGTGTATTAGTCCATTCTCGTGCTGCTAATAAAGACGTCCTTGAGACTGGTTAGTTTATAAGGGGGAGAGGTTTAATTGACTCACAGTTCAGCAGGGTGGGGGAGGCCTCAGGAAACTTACAATTGTGACGGAAGGGAAGGCAAACATGTCCTTCTTCTCATGGCAGCAGCAAGGAGAAGTGCCAAGCAAAAGGGGAATAGCCCCTTATGAAACCATCAGATCTCGTGACAACTCACTCCCTATCACAAGAACAGCAACATTGGAATAATTGCCCCTATGATTAAATTACCTCCTACCAGGGGTCTCCCATGACAGGTGAGGATTATGGGAACTACAATTCAAGATGAGGTTTGGGTGGGGACACAGCCAAACCATACCAGATAGATATATTAATCAGCTAGATTTAATCATTTTACATTGTATACATATATCATAACCATATTTTACTTCATAAAATATATAACTATGATTTGTCAATTAATAATTTTTAAAGTACATATAAAAATCGGTTCAGTGGTCACAAAAGGAGGACTATGTAATGGGCATGAAGATGTGCCACCCACTGTTCCTTCAAAGATAAGCGTGTTGCTCAGATTCTGGGAGTGAGGTTAGCAAATAGCCTTCAGCTGTCAAGCCCTCAGGGATTATCTGAATTTCAGAGTCACTCACCCAAGATCACACCCCTCTCAAGCAGCTCACATGCAATAAGTAATAGAAGGAAGCATATAAAGGCCAGGACATTTTAGAACACTACAGCAGTGGTCTCAACCTTTTTGTAACCAGGGAGACAATTTTGTGGAAGACAGTTTTTCCGTGGACCAGGAGCACGGGGATGAGGAAACAGTTTCAGGATGATTCAAGCACATTAAATTTATTATGCGCTTTGTTTCTATGATTATCGCATTATAATAGAACCTCATCAATTTACCTGAATTTGTGTTCAGGTGTATATCACAGCTCATTCTCTCTCTGTCTCTCAAAACCCTGTTTTTCCCACCTTCTTCCACAGGTAGTCCTCTCAAGTTCATTCTCTAATCAACTTCACAAACTCTATCCCAGATCTGCTTCCTGGGGAAATCAATCTGAAAAAAAATGATAATGATCTATAATTTGTTTTCTTTTTTATCTCTAGTTTTCATGTTTGCATGTTTACTAATTTTATTGCAGAAAAATTGAAATGTAAAATCAACTAAAAAATGTAAAGAAACCTTATGTGTTTACTATTCAGTGTCAAAATTTTCAGTATCTGGAACCCCTTTTAAATATAAAGTTCTACCCTACTTCTCTAATTTTGTTATTATAGGTACTCTGTCCTTATAGAATATTTGGGTAACCTTCCTTTCTTTTTCAAAACATTTGTGTAATATAATGCTATGGATTAAATTGTGTCCTCTTCTAAATTATATATTGGAGCCCTGACTACTAATGTGACTGTTGTAGGGCCTATATGGAGGTAATTAAGGTTCAATGAGGCCATAAGGATGGGACCCTCATTCAATAAAATTAATGTTCTTATGAGAAGAGACACCAGAGAGCTCACTTTCTTTTTCTCTCTGTAAGCAAACACTGAGAAAAAGAGAGCCCTCATGAGAAACTGGCCATGTTGGCACTCTGATCTCAGAATTCCAGGCTCCAGAACTTCGATAAAATAAATTTCTGTTACTTAGACTACCTAGTCTGTGATATTATGTTGGGTAACCCAAGTTAATTCACAGAGATTTTGGTACTGAGAAGTGGGGTGCCACTGTAATAAACACCTCAAAACATGACAGAATCCTCAGAACTGGAAAATGGCCAGAGGCTAGAGGAGTTTTGAGGTGCATAGTAGAAGAAGCTTTGATTGCACTGAAGAGGTTTTTGCTAGAAATGTAGACATTAAAGGCAATTCTAATGAGGATCCAGGAAAACAAATAAAGGAGAACTATAGAAAAATCCTCCACCTTCTTAAAGAAACATAAATACTAATGGATACTAGGCTTAATACCTGGGTGATAAAATAATCCCTACCACAAACCCCCATGACACACATTGACCTATGTAATAAACATGCACATCCTGCACATGTACCCTGAACTTTAAAGTTGAAAAAGAAATATCAAGACTCATGAATAGAATGTTGGTAAAAATGTAGACATGAAAGGCCTTTCTGGTGAGGTCGTGGATAAGAATGAGGATGAGGTCATTGGGAAACTGGGGAAAGGCAATCCCTGTTAGAAAGAGGCAAAGAATTTGGCTGAATTGTGTTCTAGTGTTTTGTGGAAGATAGAACTTATGAACCATGAATTCAGATATTTACCTGAGGAGATTTCTAAAGAAAATGTTGAAGACAAAGCCTGAATCCTCCTTACTGCTTATATTAAAATGTGAAAGGATAGAAATGAATTGAAAAAGAAACTGTCAAGCAAAAATAACCACGCTTAAAGATTTAAAAAATGTTCAGCCCGTTCATATTGTAAAAAGTGAAATAGTTTGTTTTTAAGAGAATACAAAGGATGTGGCTAAACAACCATTTGATAAAAAGATTATTATATGTATAAGCCATAAATTTAAATAGCAGCCTCATCAGAAAATAGGAATGGAATTGGAATTATATCAGCAGAAAGACTGTCATTTTAGAACAAGGCAGCAGCAATACCTAGTTTGGACTATAGGTAACAGGGAAGGATGAAATAGCTATTCATCTGTAAAAATGCTTTATCTTTCAAGAAAGGGAAGAGTGACTCAAGAAGGGATTGATCAGAGATCATCAGGGCTGCTACTCACACCACAGCCCAGAAGCAAGGCTGCCCCCTCCTCTATTTTGGAAGACCAAGAGGACCTCACAGAGAGCTTTGTGGGTAGGGCCAACCTGCAGACACATGGGGGTGCTGAGGTCACCTCATTGGGCTTAAAAGGCAGAACACTGAATCAAAGAGGGTTATTCTCAAGCCTAGAGAGTTAATGGAATTTGCCTTGTTGGGTTTCAGAGTTGTTTTGATCCATTACTTCCTTCCTTTAAATTTCTGTGTTTTGGAATGGGAATGCCTATCTTATGCCTTCCCACACTGTATTTTGGAAGCACATAACTTGTCTGTTTTCACAGGTTCACAGCTGGAGAGAAATTTTTGCCTGAGGATGAATCTGCATCTTGAGTCTCACTCATATCTGATTTAGATGGTATTTAGATGAGACATTGGACTTTAGACTTTAGAGTTGATGCTGAAACAATTTAAGGCTTTGGAGCTGTTGGGACAGAATGAATGCATTTTGAATATGAGAAGTAAATTAATACTGAAGGGCCATGGTGGGAGTGCTATGGACTGAACTGGGTCATCCCCCCTACCCCAAAGTTGAATGGTGAATCCCTAATCTAATATGACTATATTTGGACATATGCTATATAAGGAGGTAATAAGGTTAAGTGAAGTAATAGGACTGAGGCCCTGATCCAATAAGATCGGTGTCCTTTTAAGAAGAGACACCAGAAAGCTGACTCTCTCTCTCTGCATGCATGAGCAAGGGAAAGAGGCTGTGAAAACACAGTAAAAAGGCGACCATCTACAAGCCAGGAAAAGATCCGTCACCAGAAACTAACCATGTTGAAATCCTCACCTCAGTATTCCAGGCTTCAGACCTGTGAAAAATGCATTTCTGTTGTTTCAACCACCATCTGTAGTATTGTATGGTAGTCCAAGTTCACTAATACAGATTTTAGTACCAAGAAGTTGTGTGACAAAGAGCCGAATAATCAAATACTGCTGTGACAGACACCTAAAATGTGGAAGAAGCTTTGGAACTGGCTAATGGGTAATGGTAGCCCGAGCTGATTAACACAGATGAGAAATATCCTTCAAATCTTAGAGAATCTTCCCATAATTCTGGTGATAGGTACCTTTTGGGAAGCTAGGACATTTACTCCTATTTCAATTTTGCAATTTGTAGGTATGATTCTACTTAGTCAGTTTGAAATAAATGCATTAAAAATCAAAATGGAAATCACACAAATTTTTGTTATTTTTCAAATACCTTTAGCAGCATTATTTTGCCTCATACTTTTTTCTGTGCTATTATTATCATTGTTAATATTCTTGATTTGCATATTTTTGCCCTTTCTCTTTCTTCTCTCTTCTTCTTTTATTTTTGCGTGTGTGTGTGTGTGTGTGTGTGTGTGTGTGTGTGTGTGTGTGTGTGTGATGGTGTCTTGCTCTGTCACCCAGGCCTGGAGTGCACTGATGTGATCCCAGCTCACTGCAACCTCCGCTTCCCGGGTTCAAGTGATTCTCCTGCCTCAGCCTCCCAAGTACAGGGGATTACAGACATGCACCACCACGCCCGGCTAATTTTTGTATTTTTAGTAGAGACGGGGTTTCACCATGTTGGCCGGCCTGGTCTCAAATTCCCGACCTCAGGTGATCCACCTGCCTCGACCTCCCAAAGTGCTGGGATTACAGGCCTGAGCCACAGCACCTGGCCAGGCTTGCCAAATCTTAAGTTATTCATTAATATTTTCAAAGAACTACAATTCATTGCATTAATCAACAATTCTAGTGTTCTTTTTTGTTTGCTTTTTAATTGCATTGATTTCTGTTTTTAATATTAATTCAGTTCTTCCTGCTGTTGATTTTAAATAGGTCTTTAATCTTTTTCTACTTACACCTAAAGCTTATTTTATTAATAGAGTTCATTTTGCTTTTTAATTCATCTATTTGGATGTATGCTTTCTTTGTAAATATGATTTTGGCTTTTTTCCCTTTGGATTGTGACAGGTAGAAGCTTATTATATTTTCATCCTAAATAGATTCTACTTTGATTTCTTTTTTAAGATAACAATTTCTTAGCAGAATTTTCAGATACACAAATTTTTTTAAAATAACTTTTTTGTTGATATCTTAGGTCATTATGCTTTGATCAGTTACTGCAAACTACATGGGAATACTTGTTTAATTTTTTTAAAGATTTGTTGTCAGCTTTGTGCATAATCAAACAACGTGAATATTCTTGATGTATCTGTAAGTTAGTATTCCATAGCCTGTCTAGTGTCAAAATACTCATATACTAGTTCAAGTTCATTAAATAAATTTTTCAAATACCCTGTGTTCTTAATTCTTTTTTCTGTTACTTTTAGAAGGAGATTGTTAAAGAATGTTACAACAATTACGGATTTAGCACATCAAAAACATTAAAACTGACTCTTTGTTTAGTAGTCCTTTGGCCCTACTGCTAGCTGTGATTCCTTGCGGATACCAAACTCTAGATCGGAGTCTGCTTTAGATAGCTGTTGAATTAATAAATTTTGGAAGTTCTTACAGTGAGTTATTGCAATGTAAGATCATAACTAGGAAAAGAAATTATAATGCAAATTATATCCATGGGGGAAAGATATAGTGACCTCCAGGAAATATTCAGAGGTGTGAGGCAGGGACCAATGGTGGAGTTAGCAAGAGGGGATTCAAAGGGGGAAATAACTCAACCAAGAAATAATTAAGTGAACGTAACAGATGGAGCCAGCTCAAGGGATACATCTTTTCAAAATGAACAATATATCAAGAAATGGTTAGTAGAAGTAATTCTGAGGGAATGGTTAGAGGATAGAGCAGAGGTTGGATAAAAGATGAGGGCACAAAGGTGGCATGAAGAATTCTTTCATTGCATTTGTTAGCATTAGAGTTCACATTTACATGTGTTTGTTCCATAGGTACATTACTAGCACTTCTCAAATTTTAATTTGGACATGAATCACCTGGGGACCATATTAAAAAGTAGATTCTGTTTCAGTAAGTATGGATTGGGGTCTGAGATTCTACATTGCTAAAACCCTCCTGGGGCACCTGCACTGTTCCTCTGTGAGGACACTGTGAGCAAATTAAATGCCAGGACATTTAATTTATTCCCATAACTTAGAAGCACTTTACAGAGATGTACACATTCAGGAAGGGGTAGATAAGAGCAACGGGTACCCTGGGGACATCTGGGGACTGAAAGATTAATTTGTAGATCCTGGATTTTGACTTTTTGGACCTTGGGGAAGAAAAGATGCTGAAAGGCATGCTGGCAGGACATGGATTTCTTGGAGAATTGTGCTGTTTCTCATGTTAAGAAGAAACTGTGGAATCAGAGGCAAATCTCCATTCCACCCACGGAACATGTGTTCCTCTCAATGACGGGCGGGAGACTCAAGCTCTGTGTTCCTTAGTTCTACTGTTAAAAACCTCATGGTCTAAAATATCTTTGCAGGGTTGATTGGAATATGCTACAGTTCACAGAAAGAACAATACGATAGTGCTCATTTATGAATTGAGTAATGCCAGCCATTAGTATTACTAAAGGAATACCAAGAATTGAAAGGAATTACTAAAATAACAAACGGTCATTAAAAATTTTTTTTTTTTCCGGCCAGGTGCAGTGGCTCACACCTGTAATCTCAGCACTTTGGGAGGCAGAGGTGGGTAGATCACGAGGTCAGGAGTTCGAGACCAGCCTGGCCAACATGGTGAAACCCCGTCTCTACTAAAAATACAAAAATCAGCCAGGCATGGTGGCATGCGCCTGTAATCCCAGCTACTCGGGAGGCTGAGGCAGGAGAATTGCTTTAGCCCAGGAGGCGGAGGCTGTAGTGAGCCGAGATTGTGCCACTGCACTCCAGCCTGGGTGACAGAGCAAGACTCTGTCTCAAAAAAAAAAAAAAAAAAAAATTCCACTGAGTACTATCTTTACAGTCATAATATGCTACATCAAGCTCAATTTCCTTAACAGAGAATTGGAAGGACATGTTTGTGAATAAATAAATGATACAATATAAAATAGCTTCCACAGCTATCTATCTGAAATGCTTCCCAATGGTACTGACGTCTAAAAGCCACATATGCTTTGCTCTACAGCAACCATAGATACTTTAACACTAGAATAGTGAAACACGTTATTGAGCACCTCAACGTGCTGAGGCAATCGCCTAGAGATATAGACCCTGAAATCTATTGTCTTTCTATTTCAGCATGACACTGGCAAAAAATAACCATGCTTCAAGTATCTAGACTTCACTTTCCCAAATTGGACATTTATTAAATAACCCCAGTATGCCATCCCTCTAAATTGTATAATTCACATAATAAATAATATCATCTGTTCTCTACCAGCCATCATTAAAAGTTCCTGCCAAATATGTTTAATCCTGTGTGTCAGAGAGAAAGCTGATGGAGATACAAGATTGAAAGTCGTCTTTGATGAGCCATTTTCTTTCTCAAAATTGTTCAAGTTTACCCGTGGATAACTTTTGTTTTTTCTACCCCTATCTTGTTCATAGTATCTGGCCTTTCTAAAAATTGTCATTTTAAGTCAATCTTTCATAACATTAATATTGAAAATTTTATTTGTTACATACAATTATCTTCTATTAAAAGCAAAAAAAATTCATCTGCATTGATTGTTATCTGGTTCTAAGCAACTGCGATTTTATTCTGTAATTTCAGTGCAGTAGTCAGCCAGGGTGGGAACTGAATTTCCATTCTTTGACTTATTAGTAATACAATATGCAAGCTCTTCAATTATTCTATACCTTAGTTTCCTTATCAGTTTAATGGAAATAATAAGATTTGCCTAATAGGGTTTTTGTGAAGGCAAAATAAAGTGGAAAGATTTTAGCATAGATTAGGCATCTTATCAACATAATGTCTCTTGTCTTTGTTTCTTCTGTTTTTCTGAAGCAGTATAGAAGATTTGACATATATGTAGTCAGAGAACTTGGGTTGGTTAAGCAATCCAAAGTTAGGAATCTAGGGACTTCGTAATATATTTCTAAACATCAACTATAAATATGTGTTTAATAAGAATCCACTACTGGATGAATCCACTACTGGATGAATCCAATACATTATATTTCTGACCAAAAAGATAGTCAAATCATTCTGTCACTTACATAACTCACCTAAGCACTTGGTTCTAAGTCAGTATCAAAGATTAAACTTTTTAAATTGTAAAGTTTTATGAATACAATGATGACTTCCATACTTGTCACATCAATGTATGTGTGTAACAGTAGAAAGGTTTACAGACTATTTCCTATAGAAATTTAATAGGATAAATAAATGCATAGAAATTGACCAATGGGCAAGTGGGTTATTTTCCGAGTAATGCTAATTTATCTGTCATCTTTATTCGGTTAAAAGTTGAAATTGTTTTTCCTGTTAAAATGAAACAAAATTCAAACGTAATAAAAAACAAAATGTGCATTACATGTAAATACTGGGTTTACGCATTTTCTGGAGATTAGTTAATGCATGAAGGATACCAAGGCACAATTTACAAATGTACATTTATCACGAGACATCTAGAAAATGATCACAAGAGGGCACTCTTAATTAGAACTGAATCCAATGAGGACATCTTAGAGAAAGATTTAACCACTCCAACAGAAATGAGATAAGGATCAGTTATTGACAATTCCAAATTATATTATGAAACACAATCATCTATAACTAGTAGGTCACCATTAATATGCTCATTAAAAATAAAACTCAATTTCCTCTTTGTCAAGGCCCTCCTTAACAGGATCTCCAACACAAATCCTTCAGACTATGTTGTTTTGTTCTCCTACTCTTACTGTTAGTCTCTCCAGAGTAGTCTCCCTTATCACTCTCATTATTTTTCCACCTCCACATTTCACACAACTGAAGCCACAGTTCCTATCAAGGTATTGCTTGTAAACTCAATTTTCTAAAATATTTTCAGAAGAATAAAAAAAAAGTGACTCATTTTGCATCAGAAAAGCTTTGGCACCTTAGAACCTCACCGTTTTTACCTCAAGTGAGGTGGCTTAGAATGAGCAATTTGAAGAGTAGTGATTTCTCTATGCTAAAACAATATAAACTGAAAGTATCACATCAAGTGTCTTAGATCATCTGACTTGAGATACATGCAGATAAAGTCAGGATAATAGAGGTAGAGAGGCCCACAAAACATGGTAATTAGTCAAGTTCTTAAGGCAGTAAGTAATAATTAAATAACAGGTGAAATAATAAATTATGCTATAAAGTGAATCAGAAGAGAAGAGGCCTGTTAATAATGTGAAGGGCAGATCAGAGTGCAGCTGAATCACCAGAACAATGAAGCACTGGATTTGGAAACAACCAAGCAGGCTATTGGAATGAACTGGACTGTATTCAGAAAACAGTAACACGTAACTGCCATAAATGCTGTGCCCAAGAAGGTCTAAGGCTACCAGAAAAACTCTGAGGAAGGTAGGACATCATTGTTTCCTATAGGATTCTATGACTCCATACTCGCCTAAGTTTTCTTCCTACTTTATTGATCATTTATTCTTAATTTAATTTGCTGGTATATTTTAGCATATCTGGTATATCTAGTTTTCTAGTATCTTTCTGCTCTATCAGACTCCACAAAATAAGATTTTCAGGACTTAAATTAAGGGCTAGATTCTCTCTTCAGGCTAGACTCCATTCCCTGGAGATCCCATTCACCTGAATTATTTTCAGTGTCATGGATGTCATGATGAAACCACTTTACATCCCCGGGGTTGATCTTTCCTCTGAGCATGAGATGTGTACATCCGACTGCTTTCTTGACATCTGTACTTGGAAGTACCGTGGGAATGTCCAAATTAACGTGTGGCAAGAAACATTTTTTATTCCTGAATCAATCTCTTCTTTTTCTCCTCCCAAACAAAACCCAGTGTCCTATGTGCTAATGCAATGAGAGGAGAGCATTTGCTTCCCTCTATTCCCCATAGCCAATTAATCCCAAAGTTCATGGTTTATATCATAAATTTCCCTCAAATTAGTTCACTTGTCTTCATCTCTCCTGCAGCCCCCTTGAGCCGATGCCCTAATCTAAATAGCACCATAATTTTTATACTCTTTCTTTTACTACAACTCATCAACAAATAGTTGTTGGAGTCAAACTTGGTGAATATGCACCTCATTATGTCAGTCTGCATAATGAGTAATATTTCAGTGGCTCCCTTTTGCATTTAAAACAAAACTAAATGATCACGGCCTATATGATCCTGCATGATTTTTTCCTCCGCACACAATTCTAACCTCATTTTGTTCTACATAGAATTTTCTCAAATACTTGAAGCTTATACACTTGTACACTTATACTCCGCAGAGCATTTGCACAAGGTGTTCCTCAACCTGTAGAATTATTGTCCCAGAATTTCATGTGTCTGGCTTATTTTCATCCTTTAACGCCCAGTTAAAACAGTTCTTCAGAGATGCAGTATACCTAAAGTTCATCCACTGCATCTGAAGTACTTTCAATTAACCATAATAACAAATCCTATTTATTGCCTTCAAAGCATTTACCTAAATTTTAATTTAGTTATTTCTTTAATTGCTTCTTTTCTACCCACCCAGGCTCCTTTACACTCTGAACTATAGGGAACTGTGTCTTATTTATCACTATTTAGCCAAAACTCAAAAGAGTACTGAGAACACAGTATCGAGAATATAGTCCCCATACAATAATATCAAAAGACAGTAGATAATCAATAAGGTTGCTGAGATCATGGATTTGGGAATCTGGAAAGTCTTCTTTGATAATCTCAACATTTTAACTCTCTAGAATATCTTTTCTTGAAATTATCTCTCAGAGAAATTTCCTCTGAAAGTGTTTATATAAAAAAAGAACCATGCTATGTGAAATTATGGACATATTGTCCAACGATTTCCTTCCTCATAATATTGATCTAACAATACTACCCACCTGATTGGCTTAGTGGAAGAATAAAATGAAATTGTTTGTTTTAAGAGTTCACTACAATAGGAACTGCACAAATTAAGCACTGAATGAGTATTTTTCTTGATGATGATGACAACAGTTGTAAGATTAACATGACCTGTCCTGGTGACTTTCCTCAGAAAAGTTGTGGGTATCAGAGTCAGCTTCATGCGTGTGCTACTTGTTAGTCGAACACAACCTCACACCTACTAGGGTCATTCTTAGTGTAATGCTCTGCTGTTGCAATCTTGAAAAATCTTAATAATTTTAAGCAACAGACATGGCATTTTCATTTTGCATTGTGCTCCACAAATTACATAGCCAGTCCAAGTTGGCATAACATCAAGTTCTGCTTCAAAAACATTCTTTCTACTTGCTAAAGCAATGTGGGACAGGCATGTCACAACAAGACAATGTTCATCATATAAATAATTATTGTTTTTCTTTCCTTTGGTAGCTGTGAAGCTTATATCTAAATTTATCGCTTAGTTTGCACAGTTTTGCAGGAGGCTTTGATAATACATTTGTGTGCACTAACTTCACCATAAGAGTTCTTTTACTCTTCCATATTATTTTCTGATTTATTTGATACTTTTCCTATTTTATGTCTTCACAAAATTTGTAGTGCCTCCTGGAATCAAACAATTGATTAAAAAAAGTGTATTTTTTAAAATTCTTACTTTTCCATTTTAAGTTTTTCTTTATATATGTGTATACATGTATAATATATATGTATATATGTATGTATGTATATTTCACACTTCCCCTGAGCTTGAGTTGAATATACGTCTGTGCTCTAATGCTGATAAGCCCTCCTCAACAGTACATGGCTTGAGTAAGAGAAAATAAGGAATAAATTAGCTGTTAATCAGACCACCAATTTTACCACAATCAATAGACATGAAAGAAAGAACCTCAGGGTTTTTGTTAGCTAATTGGTTGGTTTTCCCTAGCAAAGAAATGCAATTTTTTTCACCTGAGTGACTAAGGGCACAGGGGAACAGCCTTGTCTGGAGTTCCCAGGAGAGTCATCCAGATCACCAGAGAAGCCTAAGAATCTTAATCTATTATTACCATAAGGTACCATTATTATGTAACTAATGTAACTGATCACTATTTGATTTACCATTCTTAAAGACATTATCATCAATCTAGTACTTACTAAAACGGGAATTAGGAAATTTTTTTCATAAAGAGATAGATAGTAAATAATTATGAGACATCCTGCCTTTCTTGCAAATACTCAACTCTGCTGTGGTAGCCCAAAACAACCCTGAACAATATGTAAATGAAAGCGAATGCCTGTGTTCCAATAAAACTTTATTTACAAATACAGATGACTGAGAGTGACCTATGGTTTGCACTGAAGGACTTATTAAATTAATTGGTCTCCGTATTACAGTGTTTACATCAGTATACAAGGCAAGGGTATAAAATAATAAATATTTTAAAGACAGCCAAAACTTAAAAATCATCAGTGTTCTTAACACTAGCCATTTGGGTAGGAAACAGCATATATGTATATTCTCTCAATAGCCATAACTATGAACATATTTGAAACTGATAATCTGAAACTGAAAATAAGATTAATTTGTGAACCACTCAAGAGAATTCATTTCACTACCTTATAGTAAAGCTATGTGTGGTTCAGAAAACGCTATTACCCTGCTTAATGGCACATCTCTTTATCCAAAATTGACTAGTATGAATGTGTCCGATTTGAAAAATCAACTCTTCCATGAAAGTAAAAGACTGATTATGATTGAATCTCCAAAGATACGTTTTAATTTAAAATCAATTCAATGTAATTTAGAGTCAAATCTTGTTTATTCCTCATTTGCATCTATTCAAATGAAAACAATGAGAATACGTTTATAGTTATTTTTGTGGCAAAGGTGAGAAGAAAAGTTATATCCATATTGATAATGTAAGGTTAATGTGTGAAGAGGCAGGAAGAGTTACCACAATTGCATAAGTCATGAGAAGTAAAGGCAAGACATGTAGAATATGGGCAATTTCACCACTGTTTTTCCAAGAAGAAAGTTTTTGGTAAGTTGGCTATAACTTTGGGTCCGAACTGGAAAATAAAAAAATTGAAAATCCTCTAAAAATATCTTAAAGGACAGAAATGAAAGAGGACTATGTTTGGAGTAGAAGAAGGATGATTGGCAGTGAAGCACGTAAGGAGGAGTTGGTTGGGTTGTGTCAAAATCAACTTTTGTAAATGTCTTTATTTAATGAGAAAACATCTTACTTATGATATACCTATTTACTAAAAATATTTTCTGAGTTATTCGAGTTTCAATTATTCAGAGGCAAGGCCCAATTCTTGTAGCCTTACCAAGAATTTGAAAATCTGAAAATTAAGAATTAAGAATTAATCTTTGCCAAAGAAAACCAGTAAACTGGTATTGTTTGAGTCTTCCAGGCTTGTAAGATATTTTAGTTAGTGGTCTTTATTCAAGAAGTGTTTCAATGCATATCATTGTTTTCAAAAGATGTGTGTGTGTGTGTGATTTGGGATAAAGAGGAAAGTAAAAACGAAATTTTAAAGATAATGAGTAAAATAAATTATGTTTTAGATTCTATATAGTGTAATCCTAGAGATTGTATTTGTCACTTCAACGTTGTTTTATGGATATTCTATCAGTGACTTCCAGACTGACAAAATCTTCTTTCAGAGCCTGAAACTCACACAAGATACTTAATGTAAAACATATATTTGAAAATATATCTTTATTGACTCTATGAAAAAGCACACCTGGTAAGTTTCTTCGATGGAGAAGTTAATGCTTAAAAGCAAAGCTCTGGCCAGGCGCGGTGGCTCACGCCTGTAATCCCAGCACTTTGTGAGGCCGAGGCTGGCGGATCACCTGAGGTCAGGAGTTTGAGACCATCCTGGCCAACATGGCGAAACCCCATCTCTACTAAAAATACAAAAATTAGCCAGACGAGATGGTGGGCACCTGTAATCCCAGCTACTCAGGAGGCTGAGAAAAGAGAATAGCTTGAACCTAGAAGGCGGAGGTTGCAGTGAGCCAAGATCACGCCATTGCACTCCAGCCTGGGGGACAGAGCAAGACCCTGTCTCAAAAAAAAAAAAAAGAAAAGAAAAAAAAAAGCAAACCTCCAAATACTGTTCCTCATTCATGAGTTCCCCAAATAAGTCTTACACATTTTTTCACTACCTGTGCTACATGTCAGTTGATTTTTACTCAGCCAGCAAATGTCTATAATGCTTTGTAACTTCTCTCCCAGTCTTACTCTCCCTTAGTGAGATCTCTGCTCAAAGATATTTCACTCACAATAACATATGAATTTCTACGCAGATTCCCAACCCTATTTTTACAATGTGGCTGAAATGAGAGGTCCCAGTGGACCCCAGGATCATAATCCCACATCTGTGACTAAGTGATTGGGTCTTAAACTCAGCAGACTATAGCTGAAGGCTGTTGTCTGTTTTACTCATAAATATCAGTGCTTTACTCTGACCTCATGCTTTTTTAATATTTTCAGATTTCTCCTATATATTTTGAGAATCCTGCATTATTATTTATAAACTGTTACATAAAAGAGTGTATAGAAGGGAAGGATTTAGACAAATATTTTATATCATTAAAAATTTATTGTAAGAGGGAATCACTTTGCACCATTATTCAATTAAATAGGATATATATTTCTCTATGTTTCAAACAGAGATCAAACATCTTGATTTTTGACTCACTTGATGTTTATTCCTTTGATGTGTTCCTGACAAATTCTACATTCTAAGATCGAGCAAGGCAGTTTTCCTTGCTAAATAACAAAATGATAAAATAAAATTTTGTGTGTTTGTGTGTGTGTGTGTGTGTGTGTATTTCCACACACTGATCTAGGAGAGGAAGTAGCAACTTATTTCGTGATGAGGCAAGCATTAATGTTTGTCACTTAAATCTGACCTGCCCTATTTGTGATTGAGGGTTTAAATAATTTTTGCAAGATAGGACAGCAATATCATCTTACTATGTTAAAGACACCTATTAGTCATGTCCCAGGCAAATTGGGATTTATGACTCAGACATAATTCTTCCAAATATGCCTGCTGTTCATAAAAAGGCAGAGATATATGACTCAAAAATAACACAAGTCAGAAATAATTTTGCACTTCACTTTGCCACACTGACTTTTCTCTGGAATAGATGGCAAAATCTCCACGTTTTATGAATAGGCTTTTGTCAATACTACAGATGTATGTTTCCAGCTTCTAAATAAAGCAAATTTCTGAGCCAAATAAAACAAATGATCAGCTCCAGTAGAGGCAAGGGAAGATGTATACATAAGAACTATGCATTAAAGATCGATGGAGATCCATAAACACTTAAAAGTTCCCATGTGGATGTTGACTGTGCCTTAAGGAGAAGGTTAAGAATGTCACGTATCACTTGCAATGATTAAGTTTCTCTGTTCATGAGACAGTGTCTCATCACATATGAAGAAATGTGGAAGAACAACATACAATTTTTTGAGGGGGGGTGGAGAAGACATGGACAGATTGAAGCACAGATAAAATATGTATTTTTCCCCAAATCTGTACAAATACTGCTAAGAGCATGGCAAAGCTCCATGCTTTGTGAATATTGCTTGAGGTAACAGAAGTAAAAATACCATATTTCATGAAGGATGACAGCAGTAGTATTCTCTTTTCTCTGTGGACTATCAAGTCCTTCAACTCAAATATTTTGGAATCTTATCAGACATCAAAGATATAAAATGATATAGGGCCTCCAAGGTACATCTTTGTCTTTGAAGGATGATCAAAGTTCCACGTATGTTTATAAATTAAAACCAAATGTATTTCCCAAAAATTTTAAAATGAGACTCTCCCAGTCCCATTTTAAAAAATCATCTATAAAAATCAGAAACATCATTATTTCTCCTACTGAAACATAAGCATTATGTTTGGTGAATGTTAAAATATGAATCTTAAAAGAACAAGATTTAGTCATAATTAAGTGATTTGCACAATACCCTATGTCAGGAATTGTCCAAGGGAATGATCATGTTAGAAATAAAAATAATATGTGCTTATGAGGTTGTTGAAAATGATCACCAATTTCTACTTAGTATTGTTGATATTACACTCTCACAACGTTTCTGAATGAAACAGATTTTTATTCCAAGAGCAATAGGAAAGAACCAACATTTTTTAAAAAGAGTGGTGTTTGTTTTCTAAACACTTTTCTGTCCTCAGCGATGATAGCTAACTTCATACAATTGTATTTTATTATTAATTTCCCTGAGTTTTTCCAGAGTTTAAAAATTGGGTCTGATGTATATTCAGGCATAGGAGGAGAGGAGGCCTTGTCTCTGTGAGAGGTGAGCTGCCAAAACACAGATTCAGTTCCATGTGACTCTTGATGCAATTTCCCTCTGCCAGCGTCAAAGTGTGAGTTGCAATTTCATTTGATTGTAATATTGAATATTCCATACTAGATATATGTCTATCACCTGCGAATTATTCTGCTACCCTTCTTGCTTACAATTCCGTTATTTTGGCCAGGCTGACTGTGTGCCCAAGCCACATATGATAAATAGTATATCATGGTTTTTTCTATATTCCGCTATTTTGGCCAGACTGACCGTGTGCCTAAGCCACATATGATAAATAGTATATCATGGTTTTTTCTATGTTAGTAACAGCAGTCCTATTACTTGTCATGTTATTAATGTATCTAACTCCTTTGCAGCTTGGTGGGGAGGATGACCCAGAAATGGCCAAGGAAATATCAGGAGAATTTTGCTGTGTGGATTTTAGAATAAACTATAACAACAACAACAACAACAACAAAAACAACCAAAAAGCTTTTCCAGTGAAAAGAGACAGATGATAGTTGGTGGTATTCCTTCCCCTTTTCTTTGTCTCTTGAATCTGAACATGATACTTGAAGCTGCAAGGCCCATATTTTGACCATGAGGTCACATGAATTAAATCAAGACACAACATGGGACAGCAGGCAGCCAGAAAAAGTATTTGTATCCTGAGGACACTGTTAGCAGCTACACTGTTGATAGCAACCATGATATCTGGATTTCTTTTCAAATGACCAAAATAACCACCTACTCATTTACTCTCACTAAATAAATTTTCAGTAGCTTGCTGTCATAGGCATTTCCATTTTGTTTATTCTTTAGTTAAAGGCTAAAACAAAAGGAGCTTTCTATAACAATAGTTATCTGAGAATTAAAAGCAGTGGAGAATTAGGTGTCACTTATTTTTATGTAAATAGAGAGTAATTAATGTTTAGCTAGTCTTTGCCTCTGTCAAAATATTATATCATGATATGCAACATCACAACTCCTATTTATAAAAATAAGTTGTATTTTTAGTGGCTCAAAAATACGCTTCTTATAGTAAATACAAATGAAATAGGACTGGTTATGCCCAGTGGGTGACTTTAAGCCCTTTCTGTATAAAATTAATTGTATTAAGGGTTAATTTTACATTCATTATATTCATTTTGTGTTCACTAAATTAATTTATATTCTTTAAATACAGAATGATATGTATGTTATTTTCACAAATTATTGAGTGTAACACAGAAGCATACAGATAATTCAAATTCATTAAGGCAGGCTCCAGAATCCTGCAACATTTTCTTTAGTTTGTATTAGAGCAGAATGTAAGGTTTGTTGACCTGTTACCTCTGTATTGACTATTATGATTGTGTGTCTACATTAGAAGATTCATGACTAAATTATTAATGAATTGGAGACAGGTGGTAGATACAAGTTTTATATTGGAATACCTTTTCTCCATCCCAAGAAAACAAAATTGATTTCTAAATCATTCTTAATTTCCATCTTTAGGATTCTTGTTCTTAAGAAACAAACACTAAGGATAGAGAAATGAATAGAGAATGGAAGGCAGTTGAGAGCATATAAACAACATATAACCAATATTATCGCTAGGGAATTTCTAGGAGACTGAAGATATTAAGAAGAGCAAGTGTTAACTTCATCCTCTTCATTTTCTACAAGATCATAGGGTATAAAAGAGGAGATAGGCAGAGGATTCTCCTGTGAAGTCTAGTGGGCAAAGAGTCCATGCTTAATTTGTATTAAGACACTTAGCCCTAGTTATCTTTTTCCAGTGCTTATTCACAGAGCGTTATAATAAAGTAATAAAGAGAGATCTCTCTGGGAGACAAAAATACCGATGATATTTTTCGAGCTTATTATCGCTAACAGGCAATCTTGATAATGTTTCCTGGATGAATTTTCACCCATACCTTCTGCTAAGATAAATAGCATCTGTTAACTCAGTTTGGGTCTGGCTGAGTAGTTTTCTTTCTGGCCATACTGCGTGGTGAGACACAGAGACACTGTGGCACTTGGTGTATCCTGTCCTCAGATGAGAGAGAAGAGGAGGTACGCCTAGCATCGCCTTGCTTCCAAGGTTTAATAATAAACCTGAAGCTGTTTAAGATCTTCCTCTATGTAAATATCAAACACGGACAAAAAGAAGAAACTATTGTGCCGTATGTATAAGATAAGCAAGTCTGCTTTGGTGTTTGTCTACATTTCAAGGATGTTTTTGAGGGAAAGGTGAATACAATTTAGTTTTATTATTTTTTTTTCTGATGGAAACTTATTTAGGTTAATCTAATATATCATAGACCAGGCTCAACTATGTAATTATAAGTTCTGAATATATAGCCATAATTTACTATCCCTGCAACCATATAAAGTTTAACCAATAAAAATGAATATCACCACTGGGCGCGGTGGCTCCCGCCTGTAATCCCAGCACTTTGGGAGGCAGAGGAGGGTGGGTCACGATGTCAGGAGATCGAGACCATCCTGTTTAACATGGTGAAACCCCGTCTCTACTAAAAATACAAAAAATTAGCTGGGCGTGGTGGCGGGCGCCTGTAGTCCCAGCTCCTCCGGAGGCTGAGGCAGGAGAATGGCGTGAACCCGAGAGGCGGAGCTTGCAGTGAGCCGAGATCGCGCCCCCGCACTCCAGCCTGGGCGACAGAGCGAGACTCAGTCTCAAAACAAACAAACAAACAAAAACAATATCACATCAGTAAATGTTGGTATGTGGTCAGCAATAAATACAACACATGTACTAGTAAAGAAGTCCTGAACCTTATTTGTGGTATAAGAAAATACAAGAATTATACATCAGTAAATATTGAATCATACAATATGAGTTTTTTATAACTTTTTTCATGTAGCATAATGTTTCTAATGTTCAGCTGTGTTGTATATATACATGTATATGTACTCACAGCCTGTATGAGTATTTCATTCTCTTATATTGTTAAATGTAAGCATATACCACATTTTATTTATCCATTCATTAGTTGATAAAAATGTGGGTTATTTCCAATTTGGGGTCATTGTGTATAATGCTACTGTGAACATTTGTGTTCACATTTTTATTTTGACGTATATTTTCATTTCTCTTGAGTATATACCTAGAATTGGAATTGCTAAGTCATATGGTTACTTTATTCTGAACATTTTGAGGAACCACTAAAGTGTGTTATAAAGAAGTGTCACGAGATCCTTGGGATGTTGCTTCACCAGGCAGAAACCTCTGTGACTGGCGGCGCCTTCTGCCTGAGTATTGCTCATGCCTGCTGGACTCGTTGTGCTCACTCGTCCCAGCAGACTGTGCTCAGCTCATGCTAACAGCCCAGATCCCGCATCTACCGAGGGTAAGCTGGGGTGGAGCAGCGAGGGGTGTATGGGTGAGTGAGTGTGGAGTCCAGCTGCTGCTCACAGCCAGGCACACTGGCTGCTTCAGGTCAGCTGCAGGTGCTGACACAGGTGCAGGCTCTGTGTGAGGCTGTGGCTGGACAAGAGGTACTACACGCGGCTTCCACTGTGGGCACCAGGCACCACGTAGGGACGAGGGGAACACCGTGGTGCCTAGAAGCTTGGAGACGCCAGGAACCCCAGAGCCCCAAAGAGGGTATCATAGCCCTGGCTGAGAGAGTCCCTAGGTCTAGGCTCCCTTAAGGACTGCAGCTCTTCTCTCCCAGTCACCCACAATGTGGCAGGCAGGGGGTGGCGTGTTTCAGCCCTGTTTGTGTTACAACTCTTTTAGTCCCACCATTTGGCAGGTCCTGGGTTCTTGTCCTACGTCTAGGAAGAATGAGGTATGTGGACAACTGGAGGGTGAGCAAAGCAGAGAGAAGCTTCACTGAGTAGCAGAAGGGCTCTCAGGAGACCCAAAGTGGGCAGCTCCTTTCTGCAGACAGATCATCGGGATGACTGTCCAACACTCAGCAGAGAGGAGATCTGCAGTGGGTAGCTCCTTCCTGCTTCTCCCAGCAGCTGGTGGTCCTGACGTCTGTTCAAGTCTGGCTGAATCCAGGTTTTCTTTATGGGCTCAGAATGGAGGAAATGCCTGCTAATTGGTCTATGGGCAGCCATGAGTGGGCTGGAAAAAGCATCATAAGTTCTCACTCCAGCCACAGACTTCACCCAGAACTGACAGCCTGGCCCCCAGTCTTCAGGCTGTTCCTGGTTTGAAGGTGGGGTTTCAATGGGGACCTGACTTCAGACTCATCTGTTTCTGCTCAGGAGCCTGCCTGCCCCCATCAACATGCTATCAAGGGCACCCCGGCTGCTAGCGGAGGAGTCCTGCATGGAGCTTCCTTCAGCACCCGTGGCCTTCCTCCCTGAGCTCATGGGTGGCCAAAGCTGCAGAGGGAGGCTGAGGCAGCAGGGGCCTGGCATATCAGTGCCACCCTGAGTGCACAGGCACACCCAGCTAGGTTGTGACAGCACCCAAGCTCGGGGACAACTTTGCTCTGCACCTGAGCAGGCACTGGGAGCTGGAGCAGGCACTTCACAGCCTGCAGGGACAAGGAGGGCCCCTGAGTGTCCAGGAGTGTCTGGGTCCAGAGCTGCAGCTGGGTGGCTGCAGCTGCGCCCAGGGGCAGGGGGCTCCTGTCCCTTTAACTTGTTAGGGAGTGGGGCTCCTGCCTGTTCCCAGCCCTTGCTTGCTCTGCTCTGCTCTGTGGAGCACACAGCCTCCCCTGCTGCAGTTGGCCTCCCTGCAGTGGCTGCTCCAGACGGGCCACCACCACCATCAGAAGGTGTACTATTTTACATTCCCACAAGCGGTGTATGAAAGTTGTGATTTCTTTGTATCTGCATCCTTATTTGTTTTATGTCTTTTGATTATAGCTTAGTGGGTCTGAAGTGATACCTCATTGAAGTTTAATTTCTCTGATGGCTAATGATGTTGAACAACTTTTCATGTACTTATTATTGGCCATTCATATACTTTAGAAAAATGTTTTTTTCCCCATTCTATGGGTTATCCTCTGACATTCTCGATGGTGTCAAGCACAAAAATTTTAATTTTGACAAAACCTAATTTAGTTTTTTATTTTGCACGTAATTTTGATGCCATATCTAATAAAGCTGTGCCTAACACAAGATCACAAAAACTTATAACACTTCTATGAATTTTTATAGTTGTGGCACTTACATTGAGATCTATCTCCAATTCGACTTAATTTTTGTGTATGGTATGAGATAGGGTCTAACAATTTTTACATGTGATATCGAGATGACCCAACATCATTTGGTAAAAAGACTATTCTTATTCCATTGAATTGTGTGTGGCACCTTTATCAAAATCGATGGAGAATGAATATGAAGGTTTATTTCTAGACGGTCAAATTTGATCCCATTGTTTACAGTTTACACTGTTTAAAATTCTATCTGTTCTATCTATCCATTGTTTCTATTCTATTGTATCCAATCTATTCTATCTATTGTTTACATTTACATCGTTTACAATTGTATCCATTGTTTACAGTTTACGTCAATTAGAATTCTATATTATTTACAAGTATATCCTCATATCCACAGGAAACTTTCTTGAATATTATAGTTTTGTCATCAGTTTTGAAATCAGAAAGTGTAAGTCTTCCAAAACTTTTCTTTTTCAAGCTTGTTTGGGTTACTCTGGGAATTGTCTATTGTCTGCCCAGAGACAAGATCCACTTGTCAAAATTTACAAAAAAAAAAGAAAGAAACAGCTAGTAGGAATTTCAATGAAGAGTACATTTAATCTGTAGATTAGATTGAGGAATACTATTATCTGAACAATATTATCTTCCAATCCGTGAATAGGAATGCCCTCAAATAAACTTAGAAATACTTTAATTTACTTTAACAATGTTTTATAGTTTTTAGAGTACAAGTTTTGCACTTCTTTGATTAAATTTATTCCTGTTTCATTCTTTATGGCACTTTTAAATCAAATTGTTTTCTTGATTTTATTTTTGGATTGTTTATTGCTAGTGTATCAAAATACAATTATTTTATATTGTGTTTGTACCTGTCAATCTGATTAAAATAAGTTATTAGTTATAATGGTTTTATGGTGGATTCCCTAGAACTTTCAATATAAAATATTATGTCATCTAAAAGTAGAAACAGTTTTACATTTTCCATTCCAACTTAGATGTTCCTGATTTCATTTGTTTGCCTGGTTGTCCTGGCTAGAACCTCCAGTAAAATGTTGAATAGCAGTGGTGTATGTCCATATTTGTCTTATTCCTGATCTTAACTGCAAAATAATTTAGGCTTTCACACTTAAGTATGATGTTAGCTGGGGTTGTCATAGATGTCCTTTATCATGATGTGGGATATTCCTCTATTCCTAGTCATGTTTTAATCAAGAAGAGGTTTTAGGTTTTGTTAAATGCTTTTCTGATATGTATTGGAATCATCATAGATTTTTCCTTTTGATTTTATTAATATTGCATATTATATTATTAATTTTCAGATATTAAAATAACCTTGTAATTTTTAGATTAATTCCATTTCTTATATAATCTTTTTTATATATTGCTAGATTTGAATTGCTAGTTGTCAAACATTTTAGTGTCCTTTTTATTATAGATATTAATCTGCTTTTTTTGTCATGCATTTATATGTCTGGTTTTGGTATGCAGGTAATATTGGACATATACAATGAGTTGGAAATTGTATTTTTGAAAGATTTTATGAAATACTGTTATTAATTCTTGCTTAAATATTTGATAGAATTCACCAAAGGAGCCACCTGGGCTTGGAATTTCTTTTGTGGCAAGTTTTTTATTTGTTTTATTTTTTGTTCTAAACTGATAGACTGATGAAGAAAATATGATACATATACACCACGGAATACTATGCAGCCATAAAAAGAGAAGATCATCCAGGGACTGGGATGGAGCTGGAGGCTATTATCCTTAGCAAACTAATGCAGGAACATAAAACTAAACACCACACATTCTCACTTAGAAGTGGAAGTTAAATGATGAGAACACATGGACACATAGAGGGGAATGACACACCCTTGGGTCTTTTGGAGGGTGTAGGGTAGGAGAAGGAAGAGGATCAGGAAAAATAACTAAAGAGTACTAGGCTTAATACCTGGGTGATGAAACAATCTGTAATAAACCCCCATGACACAAGTTGACCTGCGTAACAAACCTGCACATATATCACTGAACTTGAAATAAAAGTTAAAAATTTACTAATTCAATTATTTTACTTATTAGAAGTCTGTTTAGATTTTCTATTTTCTGTTCATGTTTTCTAATTATTCTTGAGTGAGTTTCAGCAGTTTGTATATCTAATTTGTTGGCATACAGTTGTTCTTAGTATTTTCTTACCATTATTTTTGAGTATAATCCTGTTGTGCCCTCCATTTCATTCTGTCTAAAGGTTGATCAATTTTGTTGACTCAAAACAAATTTGAAGTTTCATTGATTTCCTCTAGTGTTTTTCTATTATCTACTTCACTAATTTCTGGTCTAATCTTTATTATTTCACTGCTTCTGCCTCCTTTATGTTGCATGTTTAGATAACATCCAAGCCAATTACCTTAAAAGATCTCACTCTTCTTTCTAGTTGATTAAGGTGAAAGGTTAAGGTGTTGACTTAAAATTTTTTCTTCTTTAACATAAAGTTACAACTATAAAATTCCCTTTAAAGATTCTTTTACTTATATTCCATACATTTTGGTATTTTGTGTTTATTTTAATTTATCTCAGACTACTTTCTAATTTCCCTTGTGATTTCATTTCCTGAGTCAGTGGTTATTTAGGAGTCTATTTTTTAACTTCCACATATTTGTGAATTTTCTAAATTTCTCTTTGTTACTGATTTCTAATTTCCTTACACTGTACTCAGGTAACTTTCTTTGTATAAATTTATTAGGACTCGCTTTAAGGCAGGTCATTAGCAAAATACCAGAGTACGTAATTTTTAAAAGAGCAGAAATGTATTTTCTCACAGTCCCAGCAGCTGGGAAATTGAAGATCTAGGAGCCAGCAGATTCTGTTGTATGGTGAGGATTATTCTCTACTTTTAGGATAGTGCCTTGAATGTTGTTTCCTCTGGAGTTGGAGGAATACCGTGTCCTCACATGGCAGTAGGCAGAAGGGCAAAAGTGACAAACACTCCATTAAGCCTTTTTCTAAGGGCACTTAATCCCACTCATGAGGAAGGAGCCCTCGTAGTTTAATCACCTCTTAAAAACCCACCTCTTAATATTATTACATTGGCAACATCTACATTTAGGAGGGGTCACATTCAAGCCATAGTGTAACTTGTCCTGGAGAATTTCTCATAAGTGCTTGAGAAGAATGTGTATTTTGCTGTTGTTGGGGCATTACATGTGTATCAACAAAGATCAAAACCAAGAGTTTTATTTTTTAAACAAAGGAGGGACAGACCCAGAAAAATAATTAGATTGAATTTCAGAGCAAGGTACTTTGAAAAAAATGTTAAAAAAGAATACATTATTAAAGGTTTGAAAGGTTTTCAGGAACAAATGTTATGAATCTTGAATGTAATAATGGATTTTAATGATACTATCTGTCGTGCTGAGCAGGATAATATTATGTAATTAATGGAGATGATAGTTACTCTTCATACTAAAAATGTAGGTCATCTGAATGGTTATTCTGGAGGCTTCACTAGACCATGAGACACTTTTAACAGTTTAATGGTAAAGTCACTGGAATTTCTTATTGATTGATTTGACCATGATGGGATTGCTCAGTCAACAATTCTTGGCAATACAGGGACCTACTCTGACCAGAGACACCCTATCTGTTCCTATATAGGATGTCTCATAGCCACACAGCAGAGAATCAAAGGGTGTTAATCTTTCCAAATCTAACAGGAAGAAGCATACATCCTTGACTACCAGGAAGCAGATTATTGGCCTTCAGCATAAAATAAATTTTACTTATTCCTGCAGGTAGCAGGCTTGTTTCAATATAGATTTCCTTGAGCCTTCTGGTGAAACAATTTGGTGTATTCAGCTCAGTTAGAGATCACATTGATTCTCCTGGTTTTTGGGTATTCAACTATCTATAACCCCTGGAGATGTGTTTTTTGTTTGTTTGTCACTGTTTTAAAACTTCATTATAAGCATAAGATATTCGCTATCAACATAAGAAATGTAAATATGCACCTTGTTACTGTAGCCTACCATCCAGACAAATTTCATCTGGAATCACTCATTTTTGTCCAAATCCATGGCCTTCTTGGTCTGCACATATACTCTACTTGGCCCAGGCCCCTGGACTCCCTGAAGCAGTACAGCCATTTCCTTACGATGTGACTCTACACTAAGAATATCTGAAATAAATGAGGGTGTTGGTGTAGAAGGTGGGAGGTGCAATAATATTTGGAGGAAGCTGCAAATGGAACATCTGAACAACATAACAAGCATTATCTCATAGTGAGCTCCTTTTAAGATGTCTACTTGAAGTGCCAGTGAAATGTTACTGGCTTGCTAAAGTTAGAATAATTATTGATGTACTTATGAAAATGTGCTTATTTTTAAGGGCACAAATTCCCCCAAATTTGTGTTTGTTCATCTGGGTTTTTATAGCACCCTGTAAGGTAACCTATACGAGTGTATTTTGTAATACATATTGTGTGTTGTAGGTGTATTAGTCTGTTCTGGCTGCTATAACAGAATACCACAGACTGAGTGGCTTAAATGACAAAAATTAATGTTCTTACAGTTCTGGAGGAAGTTCAAGATCAAGATAGTAGCAGGGTTGGTTATTGGTGAGGCCTCTCTTCTTGGCTTAAAGACAGCTGCCTTCTCTCTGTGTCCTCATAAGGCCCTTCCTCTGTGTGCTTGAGGAGAGAGAGAGAGAGCTCTGATATCCCTTCCTCTTCTTGGAAGGACACCAGTTTTATCAGATTAAGGTTCCACCCTTCTGATACCATTTAATCTTAATTACCCCCTAAAAGTCCCCATCTCCAAGTACAATTCCACTAGGGGTTAGGGCTTCAACATAGGAATTTGGGAGACACATTTTACTCCATATTAAGTGGTATAGATAGGAGGTTCTTTAATCACGTGCCACAGTGTTTCTCAATGCCAAGGAAATATTCAGGTTTGAATAAAATTTGGTGGAAGGAATAAAACAGATATAGAGAAAGAGTAAAACCTCACCAATTTATACGAACTGAGACACTAGCATAAGTTGGTAAATTTCTGAATCAAAATAATAAATATTATGTAAAGCACTTAACATTAAATTAAGTAATTGCAGTGATATTAAAATTATACATGTAAAGTGAAAGTGTTGCAAACTTGAGATTTCTTTTGTGGTGAAAAGCTCAATTTGAGCAGAATAATAAGCTGAAAACGAGTTGATGCAGAACCAGTGCGGAAAAAAATGATTTTCAGGTGACAGGAAACTGATCCTTTTATTTCTAACTACATTTGACATACTTGTTCAAGTCTAGATGAATAGGAGAACCGAAGACAGCCAGTCTTTAGTCCCCTGAATGGCCCTTGTGGTTGGATGGCTCTTGGTATTAAGCTGGTTTATAAGACTAAGATGTGACGCTGTTAAATTAATTTTTAATCAAAAAAGTAATGCTTTTAATCAGCAAACATCCATGTTTGAAGCTGACTGGTGGATTCCCTGGACCCGTCTCAATTTTCATGCAAAAATGTGCTCTGGTGAAGTACATTGCATTATGTGCTTGGCCCAACCTCTCCTTTCTGTGAGTCACTGAAATCTTGTGTCATTGTGTGCTTTGAACTGATTCTTAGCTTTTAGGATGTTCACAGCAAACCTATAGCTACTACTATTTAATATGGCGTTTGTATGTCAGGCATTAACAAACTAGACTGTATCCAGACTAGGAATTATTTTTAAAAATACATATGGAAAGTCTAACCTGAATTGCAGAAAGCAAAGTAGGCAGACAATAGCTTTAAATAAAAAAGGACTAGTATTTGGAAGAAAGAATTGCTTCATAAGGCAGAACTAGGAACATGGAAATAAAGAGGAGGCAGTTTTCAGCTCAATTAAAGAAGATCTTTCCAATGTTAGAGGAGCTGTTCATTAATTTAATGATCTGCTTCATAAAGTGAAGAGTTCCTTGTGTGGGAGGATCTCAAGCATTGGCAAGATGACAATTTGTTAGGGATATTTAGGAGAGATTCACAGAGGATTGGAGTTTGAGTTAACAGCTTTCAAGATTCATTTCTATTTATTCTGAGTACTCACAGTGACTCAAAAAAGGCTAACATGTTACATGAAAATGGCCATAGGGAATTAATTAATCTAAACTGGTACTGAACACTATGTGTTAAGAGATAGGAGTGAATGGTAGAACATGAAGGACTATTTTTATGATTTAATTAATAGGTTAAATATAAAGGAATATTTGCAACTAACTTGAATCTTCCAAAGAGTGATTCATCTTTACATATTTTAACATTCACTGCTCAAATTGATTCAGAAGAGATTTACAGTTTTTCTGAATAAATATATAGTAAACAAAGATGAAAATCAGTGCAGACATTCTCTAAAACTTCTCAAATTCTGAAAAGTGGACCCTGGATTAATGTATTTCAGTTGTTTCCTTTATGTGGGAATTTTTAAAAGCAGGAACATTACCTTATTTCTTTTTATATTTTTAGCACATAATAAAATGTCAGGTTTTTAATCAGTGCTCAATGTTATTTGAGTTGAACTAAATTCATACAAAATCTATGTTGTTTTTATTACTGATATAATTTCTTTCACCTTACAATCCATGTGATTAGCAAAAACAATAAAATAGAATCATACATATAAACATTGCACACTTAAACAAAAATATGATAGATCATACAACTGCTAAAATTGAGGCTGACCTTTGCCAACACCATTATTAATTCTTCGGGTACTGGAAATAGCTGCAGGCTACGGAAATTAATTTACCCTGAAACACAATGGGGGGCGTTTCAAAAAAAATAAGCAAAGGAGTGATTTTAGCTCAAAAACAAGCAAATAATCGTTCCTAGGAATTAAAAAGCAAGTATCTGCAAGTGGAATTTTGTTTATTACTCATTTTCTGTTAATTTATATTTGGCTGAATTGTGTTTCTTAAAATGGGTATGTGTGCTAAAATCCATTGACGTGGGATTTAGTAGTAATGTTTCTTGCTTTCATGAACTATCAAATAATTTAACTGTCCTTCCTTCAGAGCTCCTGCTGCATAAAATGTGTTTTTCTTCAGTTACCTTCACAATAGAATTTCAAGCTTGGGCATTTGCTGAATTCTCAACACCCTTAGGATGAGTTATTTGGTCGGAACATCAAAGTATATTTTTAGAAAAAAAAATTAAAAAAAATCAGTGATTGTGAATATTCTTCTATTTTTCATTGTATATATTTTAATTAAAAAAACAACTTAGGCTATGATTGAAACAAGATGCTATATTAGGAAAAAGGAAAACAAATCTCTCATAAAATGTGACTTAAAATAAATATCTGATCCTTAATGTTTTAAACGAAGTTCTGATGAGATAGGAGAACTTTAAGTAGAGTCAATTAAAAAATGCATGTAAGTCGTCTGTTCAAGAAACAAAGGTAAAGGCACATAAGTGTGGTCATTCTGTTTTATTAACACCCTTTCTTATATACAGGAGGAAGGTACTTTGGCATCCCCCGATATCCTTTCAGGTGCCCTCATTTTTTAGGGCTAAGTGGATCTGTAATAGTCATGCGCCTATATGTTGGCCAGAGTGGCCTGCACATATTTATGTGCATACCATTAAAGAAATCAAAATAGGTGCATTTCTCATTGATGAGTGTATTAGTTTGATTGGGCCACTGTCTTAGTTCATCTTGTGTTACGATAAAGGAATACTTGCCACTGGATCATTTATGAATAAGCAAAGTTTATTTGGCTCCTGATTCTGCTGATTGGGAAGTTTATGATTGAACTTTAGAATGCTCACTATATATATATGTATAATACTTTAAGTTCTGGGGTACATATGCAGAATATGCAGGTTTGTTACATAGGTGTACAGGTGCCATGGTGGTTTGCTGCACCCATCAACCCATTATCTACATTAGGTATTTCTCCTAATGCTATCCCTCCCCCGACTCCCCATGCCCCAACAGGCCCCAGGGTATGATGTTCCCCTCTCTGTGTCCATGTGTTCTCATTGTCCAACTCCCACTTATGAGTGAGAACATGCGGTGTTTGGTTTGCTGGTCTTGTGTTAGTTTGCTGAGAATGATGGTTTCCAGCTTCATCCATGTCCCTGCAAAGGACATGAACTCATCCTTTTTTATGGCTGCATAGTATTCCATGGTGTATATGTGCCATACTTTCTTTATCACCTGTTTTCTTCATATTATTGTTTTCTATCATATTATTGTTTCTTTTATCTTTCTCTCTATTCCAGATTGTTTTCTTTACTTTTTGCTAGCTTTGTATTACTTTCTTTCATCAATTAATTAATTTGTGTTTTCTTATGTTTTTAGTACCTAATATATTATGAAAGCAATATAGAATATTTAAAAATAATAAATCATTTTCTATTTTCTCCAAATTATTTGTTTTATTTGTGTACCTTGTTACTTTGCTTAGTGTTGTATAATCATACCTTTGTTGAACATATGTTGACTAAGATAGACTGTTAATACAGATTCTCTCTGACTGCCAGTGCTTAATTTCTGTTCAGAATGTTTCAAGAAGACTTCACATTAAGACATGTAAGAAGATATAATTGAGATAGCCAACCACTCTTTCCTTGTCAAAATAATGAGTTTTATTTTCGGGATGTAATGCATGCTTTGTGGGTGTGCAGAACTGGACAAGTCAAATATACATGGTGTTTTATATGGGAAAAAGTACTCTACTGCTCATTATAAAGTGGGGAAATTGGGCAGAAATAGCCAATGTATTCAACTGCTGCAGTGCTAATCATCTAATCTCTGACCCTGCTTATTACACTTTCCTCCCACTTGCTCTTGCTATGTGCTGAGTAAGTTGCTGTGAAGAAGGAGGTGTTGAGGGAGTACATAATGAAAAAAATGCTGCAGTATGAAAAATAAACAACTCACATATCCAATGCAACATCCTCTTCTGTAAGCTCCGCACTGCAGTGTCTGTCTTTGTGATTACATCTGGTGTTCATCATTCAGTAATCCATCTAAATCCTTGTCTTGTCTGCTGATATCCAGCCTCCTTCCTCTAGCCAGTGCCTTCTGTAAATTTTTGCTTACATTTCAATTGTTTTGAAAATAGAGGACAGAAAAAGTGAATGTTCATTTTCCTCAGAGTAATATTTACTATTTAACCCTTGGTCATCTGGACTCCATCCACAGCCTCATTTTATATTTTCTACTGAATCTAAGACTCTCATTCTACTTGATTTTTTACCAAAGCAGTAAATAAGAAACAACTCTTAAGTTTCCAAAATATTCCCTACTACAGTCTCCATCACCCTGGAACGTATGGATGTGAGAATCTGATTAATTTTCATGCACTTCTTCGTTTACTAGAAAATACATTTCACTCCAGCTTGGACTTGATCAATGAGTAACCTCTTCGATTAAATAAGTAACTTTCAGGCAAGAATCTGCAGTCCTTTGCTGAAACCTCCAAAAACATACTGTTATCCTTGTTATGCCACTTCTCTAAGGCAGAAGGCTGACACAGGGTGAGACAGAGATATTTAGTGGTGAAAATACATCCTCAATTGTGACACCTCTGACCTAATATCCAAAACACACACAAAACAGTTTGACAATGTAACACTTGACTGCAAAGGAAGATCCTGATAGTTTACCTTGAAGGAAATTGCAACAATTTTCTGTGAAAGAGTAAACAACTAATGTGGGATTCCCTGGAGAGGACCGGTCTGTCATTCTGGATGCCTAGGCATGACGAACAGATTCTGGCACTCTCTTCCTAAAGGAAAGCCTGAGAGTTGGCAAAATCTGATAACACACATTAACACCCGTAGTGAGCTGTCTTCTCAATTCATTCTTCAAAATAAAAATTCACAAGAATCACCTACTTGTGTAATATTTTAACTAAAATAAATCATCCAAGATAAAGGAGAAAGCATCTGCACAAGAGCATACATTTTAAAAACAAACAAAAACCAAAGCTCTTAGTAACCCCTTTAAATAGATAATTTAAAGCTTACAACTATAAATCCGAATATGATGTCATGAAAATGGTTTAAATAATCTGAATTTAAAAAAAATAATTAATTAGGAAGAATGGAATATCTCCCCAAATTCAGCTCCGTTCCCCCTAAGAAAAGACTAGAGATTTTGTGTGCGTATGTTTTAAGAAGCAAAATAGCATAAGGGAATAATCTATGAGATAGCATCTATGTATAATAGAGTTCTAAAGAGAAAAATCTGAAAACAATAGTGAGGATGTTACATATCAGTATAAGAAAAACTTCCTGAGCTGAAGGAAAATGTGAGGCTTCAAACTGATAGAACCTGCTATAGAAATAAGGAAATAAAGAACAGTACAGCAAGCTAAAATCCCAGGTGAAATTTTAGAAAATAAGATAAATAAAAGACCTTAAAATCTTCTGGTAAGTTAAGAGTTTTCCCACAAATCAGCATGAATCAGACTGATATCAGAATCATTAAAATGTTTGATAGATTAAAACAAGGAAGCAATATCTTCAAAAACAGGAAGGAATATAATGTATATTTAGTCAAAATATTAGTAAAATATGGGAGAGAATAAGGCATTTTTGTTCTTGACAGATTCAGAAAATGTATTCCCACCCAACTTTCCTGGAAAATATTTGAGGGTACATTTAGAAAAATAAGAGAATAAACCAAGAAAATGACACAGTATTCAGAAACAGGGTAAACAACCCAACAAACCGGTCAAAAAAAAGTTTCAGAATAACAACTCCACTGAGGCCTTGAACAAGAGAAAATGCATTTCAGTAGGAAAGTTGCCAGGAATAAAGAAAAATCTTAATTTAGTGTTCCCGAGAATTTGTCTTATTGGAAGATATGGAATAATATAGACAGAACATAGGAATAATACATTTTCTGTTGGTAAATTCCAAGACAAAAAAGTTATAGTCCAAATATGAGAAACTTGGCCCAGCTTAGGACATGAAATAAACAAACAGGAAAGAAGTGTTATATCCTGGTGTTAGTCAATGCATGGGAAAAATAAGAGGCTGAACGATATTAGAAGATGATAAATAAGACAGGTTTCCTCTCTCTAGATTAAAATAAAAATTTAAAAAACTGCATAACGTTATACAAGCTGTGTTTTCAATAGAGCATTTAAATTTATAAAAGTAACCTAAAATAAAATGTGTAAAATTTAGCTCATTAGTCTCACTAGACACATTTTAAAGTTCTCAATAGCCACATATACTAGTGGCCATCAAACTGAATAGTTTAAATAGAAAACATTTTCATCATCATAAAAATGCCTGCTGGACAGTGTTGATATAGAGCACTAAACCAATTAAATAAAAATTTAAATATGCAAATTAATGCTGCACACTTTAGATATATTTATTAGTCAGCTTGGGCTGCCATAACAAAATACAATTGACTGGGTGGCTTATGCAACAGTTTATTTTTCAGGGTTCTGAAGGCTGGAAGGTCCAAGGTCAAGATGCTCATCTGGTGAGGGCTCTCTTCATGATTTGCACTCAAATGCCTTCTGGTAATGTCCTCACAGGATGTTTCCTTGATGCATGTATGAGAAGACAGTAGAGAGAGCTCTGATCTTCCTCTTCTTGTAAGGGCACTAATCTCATCATGGGGGCTCCCACCTCAGGACTTCATCTAAATCTTCCAAAGATCTTACCATCAAATACCTTGAGGATTTGGAGTCCAACATATGAATTTTGGAATGGCACACACATTCAATCCATAGGAGTATATCTATATTTAAATCTATAAAGCATACAGAAATGCATGGTGATGCCACTCACAAATTCCATTGAATGATTTATGACCTATAATATGCTGTCATTCAGATACCTCTTTAGATCCACATCTACGTTTTTTGGTTCAACTGAGCTTTTCTAATAAGATGCTTCACTTTATCTTTGAGTTTTATTAAGCTAAAACAAAATATATAATTTTCATCTCCTAAAGAGTTCTTAATTTTGAATTTTTTATAATTATCTTGGAGCTTCCTTCCTGTCTGATGTTTAAAACTGAGTCATTTTTGCTTGGGTCATAACTTTGATGTCTTGTTAGTCCCCTTCCTATTTGACTCTGTCCATTCTTCCTATTTATTCATTTCATCTTCCCCGAGCTCCTCGTTGGGATGTTGCTGGGATCCCAGCAGTCTTGGGTGAAGAATCTTCAGCATTTCCTAGGATAGATTTAAGGAACAACTCCTGTCTTTCATCAAAATTAAAGCAGTTATCCCAGGTCACTCTTAAATAAGCTCTGCCTTCTATATCTCCCATGTTTACTCAGCTTTTGCCTTTCTCAGGTAAACTTTTCTATAAAAATAAACTGGTTAGGATTATTTTCATGATAAAAATGGTTGTATATTCATCACTGCTTGAGTAAAATCTGTACAAAGCATTTTGCAATTCATTCCCAATTAAGCTTGACAAGATCTTTGTTTTATTTCATATTCCTTCAATCTGCTGCTTATTTTATCCTCTAATACTATCTATCTTCCAATATCTGAATCCAATGTTATTCTCCAAAGCCTTACCCAGAATATAAAATTAATTTCTCTTTCTCCAGTAATAAGTTATATGTAGCTTATTATGTCATAGAACAGATTTTAACAATAACTTTCACTTTTTCTCAAGCAAGAATGTACATTTGTAAAAAACTCATAGCATCTAGCAAAATAAATAAAAATAGTGTGGATTTTTAGTAAATGTCTACTGATAGAGCAAATAAATCCTGTGGCAACAGCAAGAAGATAAAATAATATAATTTTCCCTACTAGGTCTTCATATTAATCTATGTTTGTTGTGTAAAATTTGTGACACACATTGTGGGTACCTCCCAATAGACTTTCAGCACATTGAATGAAGAGACGAAGTCTTTTTATTTGTGTATGTGATTATAATTGCATAATAAGAAAATAAATATCATAACAGAAAATCCAGACCAAAATAGGAAAAAAATTGAAAATAAACTAAATGTAGAAAATTTTCTGACTCAAATATTGTAAGACATTATTTACTAGACAGTTTTATCTTTCCATTCATTGTTTAATATCCAATAATGTGTTAGCAAACTTTGCATTAATTATCACAAGGTAATGCATAGGTTATTCATGTAATTTCATGGCAATGGAATGATACTTAACGCTGTTGAATATTTGTTAAAATACTTACACACCGAAATGTAAAGGGATGGAATAAATAGTGGATGGGTGGGTGTCTTATGATTCAGGTACAATACAAGTAAATTAAAATCCAACATGCGCTAAGCACTCAGTATGTGCAATGCACTCTGCCTGCCCTTAAGGGACAATATAAGATCAAGAAAATACCCTCTTGCTTACCCAGCTGTAACTCCACCCCACTCTAAAATAATCTATTCATTCCATTTGATGATATACGCAGGGTATCTCTAATGAAAAGTATCAAATAAATGTTTTCCTCTGTTCAGTTATTTGTTCTTCATTTCTAGCACAAAAATCAAACAAATATTAGAAGGTAAGTTAGACTGTGTGTGTGTGTGTTTATTTGTATGTTTTAGGCACATCTTTACTCTTTCCATATGTCAGATTGTTTAAATTCAAATCATTTTTGAATTTTTAAAAGGATACATAGTACCTCATTTGATAAATTTCAGCTGCTGTCTTAATCGCAGATCCTGCAATTTCTTATTTATTTTGTCTCAAGTACTATTGTGGCATAAATGTTGAGCTGTAGGCTGAGAACTGTGGTTCACACCTGTATTCCCAGCACTTTGGGAGGTCAAGGTGGGCAGATCACCTGAGGTCAGGAGTTCAATACTAGCCTGGCCAACATGGTGAGTCCCCATCTCTACTAAAAACAAAAAAATTAGCCAGGCGTGATTGTGGGTGCCTGTAATCCCAGCTACTTGGGAGGCTGAGGCAGGAGAATCGCTTGAACCCGGGAGGTGGAGGTTGCAGTGAGCTGAGATCATGCCACCGCACTCCAGGCTGGGTAACAGAGTGAGACTCTGTCTCAAAAAAAAAAAAAAAAAAAAAAGTAGGAAAGTTGAGTTGTGTGACCAAATCTTGTAAACAACTTTAGGTGCTAATCGGAATAAGGGAATAATGATAGAGAAAGACGAAAAAAGAAATAATGAATCTATTATATAAATAGAACAAATTTAATGATAAATGCTGTCAACCTATCGGAAGCAGAAAATAATTAGCAATATGCCATCTTAGAATTTACCCAGAAATAGAAAAAACAGATACTCTCTTTCCTCTTTTCTCTTTCCCCTCAACTTAGCAATCATGACACAAAGAGAAAATAGAAGGAAACTTTAAAAAAGATTGCTGAATGGGCTATTTGTTTTTTGTTTTTGTTTTAATCAATGGGCATTTTGATGATGGTAAAATAAATAATCCTTTATTTTTTTTACTCTGGCCTCACCATTTCTCTCATTTGTTCTTGAGTATGTGTTGAGAAATGAAAAGAAAATTAACCTTAGAGTCAGAGTCTTTCACCCTCAGAAAAAGAGTAGAGCCTGAATGTTAGAACCTTGTCAGGAGATTTGTACTGTTTCTAACTCCAAAGCACAAAATAAGAATTTTATGCTTCTTTCTGGGTTAACCATCCTAATTTCAAGATTTTAATAACCAGCTTACTTGTAATAAAGCTTCTTAAAACATCTTCTTTTCACTATTAATATAATTCTTACCTGATTTCAATATTTATGGTGATTTGTAATTTTATGAGAACTATATTTTATAGAAACCAGCTTTATATAAATACATTAAATACATGGAGGAATTAGAAGCTCGGCATTTAATGATGCAGTTATCAGGGCATATGAATGTGAACTATTTTTGTCAACCTAAGCAAAATACACTTAACCCGTAAATGTTTCATTAACCCACATGCTGGAGATCTGAACTGCAAAGGAGAAATCAAAATATACTGTTATGTAAAGTCTATTTTATCAGTTATCTCAGTGTGGCTTGTTAGTTTCAGATGTCAAACAAACTGACAGCAGGTACCTTTCCCAGAGGAAATAATAATTACCAGACCTAACTTAGAAAATTCTGGAAGCCAGAAAATACATAGCTGTGTTAGTCCATTTTCATGCTGCTGATAAAGACATACCCAAGACTGGGAAATTTACATAAGGAGGAGGTTTAATTGGACTTACAGTTCCACATGGCAAGGGAAGCCTCATAATCATGGTGGAAGGCAAAGAGGAGCAAGTCAGGTCTTATGTGGAAAGCAGCAGGCAAAGAGAGCTTGTGCAGGGAACTCTGCCTTACAAAGCCATCAGATCTCGTGAGACGTATTCCCTATCATGAGAACAGCACAGGAAAGACCTGAACCCCATGATTCAATTACCTCCCACTGGGTCCCTCCCACATGTGGAAATTCAAGATGAGATTTGGGTAGGGACACAGCCAAACTATATCAATAGCCAAGATCATAGTTAATACTTATTGATATATATCCCATTTAGTTTAAAGTGATTAACTACATAGCCTATGTGCTAGAAGTTAGTTTCATCTTGATTCTATTGCTATTTTGGTCCCTTTTTATCTACATCACACACTAAAACAAAATAAAAAAAGAAAAACAGTATAGTATTACAGCTAAGAACACTGACCTTAGAAATTGAAACCATGGTTTGAATCCCTGCTGTGCTGTCTTCTAGCCCTGTAACCCTCTGAAAGTTACTAAGCCTTCCATAAATATACTTCCCACATCTCTTATACATCATCATCATTATCAATCATCATCATCATCACTGTCCTCATCTTCCATAATACATTGGTGTAGCACACAGTATTTTTGTCCTATACCACAGGCCTTTGAGCTATCACATATTTCAGCTCCATCTGTGGTAGAGAGTTCTCATGATTCCTGTTAGTGTCTCACCTATTGTGGTGGCTGAGACTCTATCTCTCTGTCTCTGTTTTTTGTCTTCTGTAAAGAACTTCCAATACTATGTTGAATATGAGTAGTAAGTGAGAGAAAGCATCCTTGTCTAGTACCGGTTTTCAAAGGGGATGCTTCCAGATTTTGCCCTTTCAATATGATATTGGTTATTGGTTTGTCATAAATAGCTCTTATTATTTTGAGAAATGTTCCACCATCGAAGCCTAGTTTATTGAGAGTTTTTAACATGAAGGGATGTTGAATTTTATCAAAGGCCTTTTCTACATCTGTTGACATAAGCCTGTGGTTTCTCTCTTTGGTTCTGTTTATGTGATGGATTATGTTTATTGATTTCTGTATGTTGAACCAGCCTTGCATCCCAGGGATGAAGCTGACTTGATCATGGTGGATAAGTTTTTTGATGTGCTGCTGGATTTGGTTTGCCAGTATTTTATTGAGGATTTTTGCATCAATGTTCATCAGGGATATTGGCCTGAAGTTTTGTTGTTGTAGTTGTTGTTGTTGTGTCTCTGCCAGGTTCTGGCCATACTTCCTAGGCAATTTATAGATTCAATGCTAGTCTCATCAAACCACCACTGATATTCTTCACAGAATTAGAAAAAAACTACCCTAAATTTCATATAGAATCAAAGAGAACCCCAATAGCCAAGACAATCCTAAGCAAAAAGAACAAAGCTGAAGGCATCATGCTACCTGACTTCAAACTATACTGTAAGGCTACAATAACCAAAACAGCATGGTACTGGTACCAGAACAGACATATAGACCAATGGAACAGAACAAAGACCTCAGAAATAACACCACACATCTACAACCATCTGATCTTTGAAAAGCCTGACAAACATAAGCAATGGGTAAAAGATCTCCTATTCAATAAATGGTGCTGGGAAAACGGGCTAGCCATATGCAGAAAACTGAAACTGGACCTCTTCCTTACACCTTATACAAAAATTAACTCAAGATGGATTTAAAACTTAAATGTAACACCCAAAACCACAAAAATCCTAGAAGAAAACCTAGGCAATACCATTCAGGACATAGGCATGGTCAAAGACTTCATAACTAAAACACTAAAAGCAATGGCAACAGAAGCTAAAATTGACAAATGGGATCTAATTTAACTAAAGAGCTTCTGCACAGCAAAAGAAACTATCATCAGAGTGAACAGGTGACCTACAGAATGGGAGAAAAGTTTTGCAATCTACCCATCTGACAAAGGTCTAATGTCCAGAATGTACAAGGAACTTAAATAAATTTACAAGAAAAAAAAAAACAAGCACATCAAAAAGTGGGCAAAGGATATGAATAGACTCTTGTCAAGGAATACATTTGTGTGGCCAACAAATGTGAAAAAAAAGCATCAACTGATCATTAGAGAAATGCAAATCAAAACCACAATGAGATACCATCTCACACCAGTCAGAATGGTGATTATTAAAAAGTCAAGAAACAATAAATGCTGGCAAGGCTGTGGAGAAATAGGAATTCTTTTACACTGCTGGTGGGAATGTAAATTAGTTCAACCATTGTGGAAGACAGTATAGCGATTTCTCAAGGATCTAGAATCAGAAATACCATCTGAAACAGCAATCCCATTACTGGGTATATATCCAAAGGAATATAAAATACTGTGGAAGACAGTATAGCGATTCCTCAAGGATCTAGAACCAGAAATACCATCTGATGCAGCAATCACATTACTGGGTATATATCCAAAGGAATATAAAACATACACATATATGTTTATTGCAGCACTATTTACAATAGGAAAGATGTGGAACCAACCCAAACGCCCATCAGTGATAGACTGGATAAAGCAAATGTGTTACATGTACACCATGGAATAATATGCAGCCAAAAAAGAATGAGATCATGTCCTTTGCAGGGACATGGATGAAGCTGGAAGTTGCCATCCTCTGCAAACTAACACAGGAACAGAAAACCTAACGCTGCATGTTCTCACTCATAAATGGGAGTTGAATAATAAGAAAACATGGACACAGGGAGGGGAACAACACCACAGTCTGTTGGGGGGTGGGGATTGAGAGGAGAGAACTTAGAGGATGGGTCAACAGGTGCAGCAAACTACCATGGCACACGTATATCTACGTAACACACCTGCACCTTCTGCACATGTATCCCAGAACTTAAAGCAAAAATTAAAAATAATGTGGAAATAGGTAGGCATAGAAATTTTCAAGTTACTAAAGCACTTTGGGAACTTACATTCTTATAAACAAATTGGCCTCATAATTTTTATCTACTCATCAAATATCCATAAATGGTTAAGATCAATGATTATTATTTGTATATTGGAAAATAAAATTATACACTAAAGTATTACACAACTTAAAATATTTACTAACTTAGATCAGTCATCCCCAGGATCATAATATTTAATCTGCTTAGCGTATAGTGAACTTCATTTTGATCTTGTTGCTTTAAAACATGTTATCTACCTAATATATATGTAAAGTGTATTCTGTTTAATAAAGGGAATTAAAGGACTGTAGTATAATTTTTTTAATTATTAAAGCTTAAACTTTTAATCTAGTCATATTGTATAAATGATGCAACATAATGTGAACAGAGCTACATTATAGTAACAGCTTTGAGATATGTCAAGGTTTTAAATATAATGAAAGTTTTTGGTGTACCATAGGAACATACTGTATTTTCTTACTATATAAATAATTATATGTCACATAGTAAAGATTAAACATAAAGCCTATGAACCACTTAAAGCGTTATTGCTATCTGTTCAATAATTACTCATACAAGGTAGCTGCACTGTGCCAATTAGTAATCTGAGTTCTGTGGATCAAAGATTAATAAGAAAGAATCACTTCAGTTTAGTAGGCCATTATCTACTAGGGAAATGAATACAAATAAATAGTTACAAGCACATTTTATAATTCTTTATTATAATATCCATTAGAAACAAAAGTATAAAAAGTATAGCAACTGGTGTGATCCTGAAAATTTCATGAAGAGGTTGCATTTTAACTGGATTTTGATAAATAAAAATGGCAGTTCCAAATGGAGGATTTAGAGGAGAGAATTTCAAGTAATACAGCGTAATGGAGAGAAGATGTGCCCAGGTAAGAGAAAATACCATTACTAAGGGATTGCAGAGCTTGGTAGAATGTGGTCTAAAATCCAGAAAGATCAATGATCACAGATAATGTATTTCAAACTTAAATTTTGAAAATCACCCTGTATTGAATGAAAAAGCTATCCAGAGATTTTATGTCGATATCTTTTCCTTCATTTAAAGTTTCACTTTTGGATTTCTGAAAAAGTCCTCAGGTAATAATTTCTTTTTTTCTTTCCATTTAAATTATCTCCTAAAGTGATAATCACTTCAAGTCTCACATCGACAATCTCTCAGTTTGTTTGTACTGCTCTAACACAATACCTGAAACTGGGTAAATTTAGAGAACACAAATTTCTTTTCTTACAGTTCTTGAGGCTGAGAAGTGCAAGTTCAAGTCACTGGCAGATTTGGTTGTCAGATGAAAGCTGCTTTCTGCTTCCAAGATGGTGCTTTATGGCTGCATCCTCTGGAGGGGAAAAACTCTATGTCCTTATATGATAGAAGGGATGGAAGGCATGAAAATATATGAACTTCATATGTCAAGCTCTTTTATATAAGTATCTGACATCATTCATTAGGGCAAAGTCTTCATGACTCAATTACCAACTAAAGGCCAACTCTAACATTGCTGCATAGAGGATTAAGTTTCAACATGAATTTTGGAGGGGAAACTATCTTTCAAACCATAGCACCATCTATGTGTGGGTAACTGTGAAATTTAAACTTCTACTGCACTAATTTTTCCTGAAAGACAGATAATGTATATATCTACATTCTTAATATCTTCCCACAAAAGTCTAAGAAGCTCCAATAATTTTGTTCAAAAGTGACTGTATTTGTTTGTTCTCATACTGTTACGAAGAAATACCTGAGACTAGGTAATTTATAAAGAAAAGGAGGTTTAATGGACTTGCAGTTCCACATGGCTGGAGAGGCCTTACAATCCTGGTGGAAGGCAAAGGAGGAGCAAAGTCATGTCTTACATGGTGGCAGGCTAGAGAGCATGTGCGGGGGAACTGCCCTTTATGAAACCATCAGATCTTATGAGACTTACTTACTACCACGAGAACAGCACAAGAAAAACCCAACCCCAAGATTCAATTACCTCCCACCGGGTCCGTCCCACGACAGGTGGGGATTATGGGAGTTGAAATTCAAGATGAGATTTAGGTGGGGGCATAGCCAAACTATATCAGTGACCCATTGAATTTACTCCTGAATTAGTTCATTACAGATATTTCCCATTTTAAGAAGCTATCACCACCAGCATGCAAACACACACACACACACACACACACACACACACACGGACACACAGTTGCTTCACATAAAAATTAAAGAAGCTATCTTTAATTGCCGTTCCTCTGACATCTTGAACACTGTCCCTTTCAAAATCAATGTGACCTCAACTCTTTGTTTCCACTCTTATTATACTTGTTTCAGTGATCACCATTCTTCCTGGGCTAGTAGAAAAATCCTCTTAACTAGCCTCCCTACTTTCACTCTCAGATCCCTCTAATTCATTTTTCACACTGTAGTTGAAGGGACCTTATTAAATTGTGCTGAAATTTTTCTTATGCTACTTTCTCTCTTGTTTAGTATACTCAAGCCACTCTGTCTCTCTGGCTGTTTCTCAGCCTCAAATTTTTGTCCCTGATATTTTTATAACTATTTTTATTATGAATAAATTTCTTGCTTAAAAATTACTTCCTGAGCAAGGCCGCTTCATAAAATACCCTGAAGTTTTTTACTTACATTGTCATTCTCTATTTTACATATAGTCACTGTTTTATCTTCAATACATTATTATAATTTGTAAAAATTATTTTTTGCTATGTTTATTTGCTCATTGCCTGCCACCCTTCAAAAAAAGCTAGAATATCCCTTCAACAGCAAAAGTAATATCTGTTATTTCACCCTTTTATCTCCAGCACCAAAGAATTACAACATTATTTGCAGAACAAAACGATTCTACTTCATAGAGGTAACCTTGGCATCAGTGTAAGTCCAGGCAAAAATGGAGATGGGCTTCGGAAAAAGAGAGTTTTCATTGATATTGGCCAAATGCCTAGTATGATTGCCTAGGCCGTAAAAGGCTTATCATAAATACCTGTTGAAGAATTGAGTGACCTATGTAAGAGAAAGAGGAGATTCACAGATAATGGATATTTCACAGCCACTATATGGTGGGGTAAAATCCAAAATATTCCTAAGGGTTCTCAAAGGGCCAATGTAGATGGCAGCAGAGTCATTGCATATTGCCACATGGCTTTAGAAGTGCCAAAGTGATCCATACCAGAGGTTATAAAGTAAACAACAACAGCTATGGCTTCAGGCAAAACAAGGGCTATCAACAAAGAAGCCAGGAAGCTCTTCAAGGACAGCATATAGACCAGTGTTCTAACTTTAGGAATTTTGGGCCACTTTCCATGAAGAACCATAATATTTTTCTTAAACATGAATTTTAGTTAGATAGAGATGAACATTTGGCATGATGAAAAGGAAGTTAAAATTCTGTATCTGACGCTAAGTAGATATGTGACTTTCTGGGTAAAAACCTCTAATGGGATATTGGGATGTTGATGATGATGATGATGAAGGTCTCATTGAGTTGTCATGGAAAATAAATGCTTTATATAAAATGACAAATATGTGTTTCATCTTTGTATCTAAAAACTGTTTTATCTTATCAACAACAACATTTTGTCTGTTGTCTTTGTGTCAAATATTCCACAAGATTATTGTGGCATATTGTGGCAAGCTATTCCACAGATTTTGCCAGAAGAGTGTACAATATAATCTTTCTGTCAAAAGTCACCCAGGAGTATATACCACAGCAATAACTCTGCCCTGGCCTCAGTTAGAAATAAAACCAGTCATTAAGCATTAAAACCACTTACTTGGCTTAATTGCTGTACTTACATGATTTCTCATTACGTTTGACTGTCTAGAGACAGTTGCTGATGGAGAAGGAATTCCTCTTTATATATGTTCATCACCTGCTCTGAAACTAATTTGAAAAAAAAAGGCAGATTTTACAACCTGATTCTTATCAAGCATAGTTACAAGATCAAAAAACAAAATCCATTTCTAACCAACTTGCATAATTGAACAGTCACATAATTTTAGGCTAGTCCAAAGAATAGAGGGCAAGATTTTGGTCTACTTACTCAAAGATGTTGCCATAAACATAATTCGCAATTTTCTTAGTCTGCAGCTTTTGAAATTGTGCAATTATTTATTGCCTTTCTATTTTGAAAATATTCATGTTATTTTATTATTTGCTCATATGTTGAAACTTTATAGCCTCATACTTCACAAGTTCTAGGTTTTTATCATTCAAATTCCTGTAATATGCTATTGCAGTGTAATTATAAAACTGAACATATATGAATCTCAGTTTCTGTTTCACGTTATATGTATCTGCTTTTTTGATATCTCAGAGATCTCTAAAAAGTTGTGTCTATTTCATATTTTGCTAAGAAACATTAAGATTTATATGATCATAATAGTACTTAAAGATATCCAAAAACTCTCGTGGGATGAAAACATATTGAAAATACCCATAGAGGGGCTGTGCATGCATCCTAAGAGAGAGAATTTTTTGACTCACAGGCAATTTAGTGAGTCTACCCGAGCCTTTAGGTTAATATCAAGCTTTTGACAATATTAAAAAAGAAATTCCCTAAGAGAAAATAACACCTATCTCCTCCCCTTCAGGGATCAGAATTGTTGGAGTAGGGATGATTGTCAAATAGGACAGTGATTGTTAAAGTAATAATGAGCATTTATAGCTGTTATTTTTTAGAACATAAAAAAAATCTCTGGAGATATTACATTACTTGAGATTTCTCAGGACATTATTTTGTCTCATATCCTGTATTAAATGTATCTGTTAATTTTAATGTTTTTTTTTTGTTTTTTTAGAAGTCTTGATCAAATTTTTCCTTTATTTTATTAAGCTTTCCTTAATTGCCAACTTGCCAATTATACTCACCTGACAACTCAGTTATGAAGATGTATCCATTTAGTGAGAGTAAGGTTATGAAGTCTCAGAAAAATAGTAGACATTGGAAAAACTATAATCCAACAACTGGACAATATAAAATTATTTTATTTAGGGAATATGGAGTAATATAAGTTATAGGAGAATAAAGACAACTATGATAAGAGAAAAAAATGTATTGCATCCTAAATATGTGCTGCACTGGTTCTGTGAACCTAGAAAACTGCTATTTATATTTGAAATAAACCATACATATTAGAAAATTCAAAATATTATATAAATTAACTGAGTTTTTTTAAAGTATATATTTTAGTGGAGCTAGAAATTTTATTATAGATTTATCTGACTCTAATTGTCATTCTCTTTCCCATATACAACACTAATTATATCACTAAGAGCAATCACACATGTTCAGGAAACAAAACAGCTGTCTGGACCACAATAATGTTAATTAGCTTTGTAAGAATGTGGTATGATAAAAATAATAAAGACTTTTCTGGAATCAAAGGATATTTTTCAACACATTTTATTCAAGAGGATGAAAAGATTATTGATTATGTTTATTTGGAAAACATTTTGAGCATAAATATGTGAAAAACACCTATTACTTTCCTCCCAAAACAATTTTTTAGGGAGATGTTCTTAGCAAATTCTTGTGAATCTTCAAGAAAATCTCAAATTTTTGGATTCTTTTTAAATTTGTATATATTATGTGTCAGGGGCAGTAATAAGTGGAATTAACACACTGCTGTTAGAAATCCAGAACATACAACATTTATCAGAATGTTTTGTTTAAAGTAGGTTAAAACCACAAACTTTACACAGAAAATTCTATAGAATCAATAGGATTATCTCAAACATTCTGTACAAATTTACCTACATCTTTTTCACTGCAAGGTCTACTTGACTATAAAGTCAAGCAAACAATTTCTCGAACAAACTTTAATCCAAACTGACTAATGCACACAATTACAAATGTAGCAAATCTGACTTAAACGCCAGTGAGTCCAAAATAACTGTGCAGAGTGAGATGTTAAGAAACAGTTACTGAAAGAAAAAATCTTGACTGCATAGCCCGAGGTTCCATTGCAATGATGTATACAGACTAGGTCATGAAATTAAAAACTGATAAACTCAGCAATTTGAGAAATGCCTGAAGGATAGCTCATTTTTAGTTGCCAGTGGAATGTTAACAACTCTAGCTGGATTCATTATCCATGTCAAATATTTTGGATCGTTCTATGAAATCAAAAATATCACATCTAGATAAAATAAAATTTAAATATTACATGATCGTATAAAACTAAAAGTATGCACTTTTCATCAATGAGGCAGTAATTCCTCTATATCCAGTTGTACCCAACCCCTATATCCTGCTCTCTCAAATATCAGAGGAAGCAGAGTGGTGCACTGTTTTGGACCTCAAGGATGCCTTCTTCTCCATTCCCCTGCACTCTGACTCCCAGTTTCTCTTTGCCTTTGAGGATTCCACAGACCACACATCTCAACTTACATGGATGGTCTTGCCTCAAGGGTTTAGGGATAGCCCTCATCTATTTGGTCAGGCACTGGCCCAAAATCTAGGCCACTTCTCAAGTCCAGGCACTCTGGTCCTTCAGTATGTGGATGATTTACTTTTGGCTACCAGTTCGGAAGCCTCATGCCAGCAGGCTACTTTAGATCTCTTGAACTTTCTAGCTAATCAAGGGTACAAGGCATCTAAATTGAAGGCCCAGTTCTGCCTACAAGTCAAATATCTAGGCCTAATCTTAGCCAAAGGAAATAGGGCCCTTAGCAAGGAATGAATACAGCCTATACTGGCTTATCCTTACCCTAAGACATTAAAACAGTGGAGGGGTTCCTTGGAATTGCCAGCTTTTGCCAACTATGAATCCCCTGATACAGCGAGATGGCCAGGCCCCTCTATACTCTAATCAAGGAGACCCAGAGGGCAAATGCTTCTCTGGTAGAATGGGAACTAGAGGCACAAACAGCCTTCAAACCTTAAAGCAGGCCCTAGTACAAGCTCCAGCCTTAAGCCTTCGCACAGGACAAAACTTCTCTTTATACATCACAGAGAGAGTGGAAATAGCTCTTGGAGTCCTTACTCAGACTTGTGGGACAACCCCACAACCAGTGGCAAACCCAAGTAAGGAAATTGATGTAGCAGCAAAAGGCCGGCCGCACTGTTTATGGATAGTTGTGGCAGTGGCCGTCTTAGTATCAGAGGCTATCAAGATAATACAAGGAAAGGATCTCACCGTCTGGACTACCCATGATGTAAGTGACATACTAGGTGCCAAAGGAAATTCATGGCTATCAGATAACTGCTTGTTTATATACCAGACACTCTCCTTGAGGGACTGGTGCTTCAAATATGTGCGTGTGCCACCTTCAACCCTGCCACCTTTCTCCCAGAGGATGGGGAACCAATCGAGCATGACTTCCAACAAATTGTAGCCCAGACTTGTGCCTCCCGAGAGGATCTCTTAGAAGTCCCCTTAGCTAATCCTGACCTTAACCTATATACTGATGGAAGTTCATTTGTGGAGAATGGGATTCAAAGGGCAGGTTATGCCATAGTTACTGATATAACAGTACTTGAAAGTAAGCTTCTTCCCCCAAGGACCAGCACCCAGTTAGCGGAACTAGTGGCATTTACCGGAGCCTTAGAACTGGGAAAGGGAAAAAGAATAAATGTGTATACAGATAGCAAGTATACTTATTTAATCCTACATGCCCATGCTGCAATATGGAAAGAAAGGGAGTTCCCAACCTCTGGGGGAACCCCCATTAAATATCACAAGGAAATCATGAAGTTATTGCTAGCAGTGGAAAAATGCAAGGAGCAGTCTTACTTACACTGCCGAAGCCATCAAAAGGTGAAGGAGAAAAGGCAGAAGGAAACTGTTGGGCAGACACTGAGGCTAAAATTGCTGCCAAGCAGAACTTCCCATTTGAAATACCTATGGAAGGACTCTTGGTATGGAACAACCCTCTCCAAGAGATTAAGCCCCAGTATTCCCTGACCAAAACAGAATGGGCATAGTTTTCTCACCTCCAGGTGGTTAACACAGAAGAGGCAAAGGTACTCATACCCGAAGCCAGCCAGTGGAAAATACTTAAGATCCTTCACCAAACTTTTCATATGGCCAAACCCCTACTTACAGGGCCAAATCTCCTCCAGACCATCCAACAAGTAGTCAAAGCCTGTGAGGTGTGCCAAAGGAATAATCTCTTGGTCCATCATAAGGCCCCTCTGGGGGAACAAAGAATAGGTTACTATCCCAGAGAGGACTGGCAGTTAGACTTCACCCATATGCCTAAGTCAAGGGGATTTCAATACTTACTGATCTGTGTTGATACCTTTACAAATTGGATAGAACTCTTTCCCCTGCAAGACAGAGAAGGCTCAGAAAGTGGTTAAAGTCCTAATTTATGAACTAATTCCTAGATTTGGGCTTCCCCAAAGCTTACAAAGTGACAGTGGTCTGGATTTTAAAGCCACAATAACTCAGGGAATCTCCAGGGCACTCAAGAAACAATATCACCTTCACTGCACCTGGAGGCCACAATCCTAAGGGAAGGTTGAGAAGGCAAATGAAACACTCAAGAGGGACTTGAGGAAACTAACACAAGAAACTCATCTCCCACGGCCTAAAGTTGAAAATCCAAAATTCTCCTCACAAAATGGGACTCGGTGCATAGGAAATGCTGTATGGCGACTTTTTCTTACAAATGACCTATTACTTGATGAGGAAATGGCCAACTTGGTCAAAGATATTACTTCTTTGGCAAAATATCAACAAAACCTTAAAAACCTACCCGAAGGATGTCACAGAGAAAAGGGAACAGAGTTGTTCCAACCGGGAGATCTAGTGTTGGTCAAGTCCCTTCCCTCTACCTCCTCAACAATGGATTCCTTGTGGGAAGGACTATACTCAGTAATACTCTCTAACCCCACTGAAGTTAAGGTGGCAGGAATGCAATCTTGGATTCACCACACCTGAGTTAAACTTTAGACACCCCCTGAAGAACCTGTGGTACCGTCAGCTCAGGAGTCACAAGATCAGCCAGACCAGCCTCAACACACCTGTGAACCACTGGAGGACTTGGGTCTCCCATTTCAGAAGGAAACATCCCAGACTAAAAAGGCTCCTACAGCTGATCCTGTGGAAGAAACCCTTCCTACTTAAAAAAAAGGTAAGTGAAAACCTACATAATCTTTAACACCTCTCCTTGCCTTTTACTGGAATCCTTTTACTGTTTCATCACATTATTAAGCAGTATACTAGCCATACTCTTTGCAGGAAGACTATATACTGTAGCTCCTGCTGGGACGAAGATCCTAATCACATCAACCTTTTTCCTATCATCCTTCCTTCTGCCAGAAATTTACTCCTACCTTTAATTCAGACTGGATAAAGTGGTCTCATCTTCCAGGAAACCCTCTTTACCTTCCTACTTACTTTTTGCAGTCGCCCCTCCCCTTCCACTAGCTCCTCATTACCTCTACAAGACTCTCAACTTAACCCATTCTCTGTCAAGCCAGTCCAATCCTATCCTGGTAAACAACTGTTGGTTTTGTATCTATCAGCCACTGCTTACATTGCCACTCCCATTTCTGCAAAAAACTGGGTCTTTACTAACTTAACCTACCACCCCCGTTATGAAGGAAAAGACCCTTTCCAACTTCTAAATATGCAATCACTAGCCGACTTCCCCATCTCTGATAGGACCAAGAATATCCTAACAGGACACGCAATCCAACTTTTACACTCTTACATTTCCAAACTCACCTATTACATGAGCAATGAAAAGCCCATACATGACCCTGTAACCACAAATACCGTCTTAACTTTCCAACCCCCTTTATTCATCCAACTCAATCTGTTATCAGGCCTGCCTCTGGGGCACCTACTATCCCATCAGTGTAATTACACCCTACAATTTCAAGCCCCAACTGATCATAGTAACTTCCAGGTCACCCAAACAGCTCCATTCAGATGGCTTGTCTGCTTCTCAGGGCCTCCAAAAATCATCACCTCCTCCCTGCTTAACAAACAGTCCAGGTTTTGTAATGGCAAACATACTCCCTGCATGACCATTCACTCCTGAACCCCCTGCATCAGCGCCCCCACCACTAATGAATGCCTTCTCAGCCCCTCTTTCAATCACTTCCTTGAATCGTTCCCAGTAGATACAAAACGGTTTTTTCTCCAATGGGAAAATAGAACACAAGGAGCCACTCAGTTTGCTCCCAACACCCCTTTTCAGCTGCTCACCAGAGCTACCTTTGCAAGTACTCTAGGAGTTTGGGAAAATGAAAACAACAAACTCACACACCTTTTTAACATACACAACAAGTTCTGTCTACCCAGCCAAGGCATATTCTTTTTATGTGGAACGTCAACCTATATCTGCCTCCCCACCAACTGGACAGGCACCTGCATCTTTTTCTTCCTAAGTCCCAACATTGACGTTGCCCCAGAAAATCAGACCCTATCAGTGATCCTCAAAGCTCAAGTCCATCAGCGCAGGTCGGTACAACTAATAACCCTACTTACAGAGTTAGGAATTGCCACTGCTACAGGAACCAGAATAGCCAGTTTATCTACTTCATTATCCTACTACCACACACTCTCAAAGGATTTTTCAGACAGTCTGGAAGAAATAACAAAGTCTAGCCTTACTCTACAATCCCAAATAGACTCTTTGGCAGCAGTGACTCTCCAAAACCGCCAAGGCCTAGACCTCCTCACTGCTGAGAAAGGAGGACTCTGCACCTTCTTAGGTGTAGAGTGTTGTTTTTACAATAACCAGTTAGGGATAGTACCAGACACCGCCCGGCATTTATAGGACAGGCTTCTGAAATCAGACAACGCCTTTCAAACTTTTATACCAACCTCTGGAGTTGGGTGACATGGCTTCTCCCCTTTCTAGGTCTCGTGACAGCCATCTTGCTATTACTTGCCTTCAGGCCCTGTATTTTTAACCTCCTTGTCAAATTTGTTTCCTCTGGGATCGAGGCCATTAGGCTACAGATGGTCTAACAAATGGAACCCCAAATGAGCTCAACTCACAACTTCTACCAAGGACCCCTGGACTGACACACTGGCCCTTTGGCCTAGAGAGTTCCCCTCTGGAGGACACCACAACTGCAGGGCCCCTTCTTTGCCTCTATCCAGCAGGAAGTAGCTAGAGCAGTTATTGCCCAATTCCCAACAGCAGTTGGGGTGTTCTATTTAGAGGGTGAATTGAGAGGTGAAGCCAGCTGGACTTCCTGGGTAGAGTGGGGACTTGGAGAACTTTTCTGTCTTACAAGATGATTGTAAAAATGCACCAATCAGTGCTCTGTAGCTGGCAAGAGGATTGTAAAATGCACCAATCAGCACTCTGTAAAAACACACCAATCGGCACTCTGTAGCTAGCAAGAAGATTGTAAAACGCACCAATCAGCAGGAGTCCAAAAGGAGCCAATCGCAGAGTGGATTGAAAAAAGGGCACTCTGATAGGACAGACACAGAACATGGGAGAGGACAAATAAGGGAATAAAATTTGGTCACCCCAGACAGCAGCAACAACCCACTTGGGTCCCTTTCCACACTGTGGAAGCTTTGTTCTTTCACTCTTTACAACAAATCTTGCTGCTGCTCACTCACTGGGTCCATGCCACCTTTAAGAGCTGTAACACTCATCGTGTTACAAGGTCTGTGGCTTCATTCTTGAAGTTAGCGAGACACGAACCCACTGGCAGGAACAAACTCTGGACACATAAGTAAGAATTCTGTGAGCCAATCCAGCAAATTAATTGCCCCCAAAGAGGGTGTCCTGGGTACCCCAACTTGAAGCTGGTGGGTCAGAAATTTCAGAGGTCAGAACTTGCAACTAGTGTCTGGGGATGTGGAAGGCAGTCTTGGTGACTGAGCCCCCAGCCAGTGGGATCAGGCACTATCTCCTGGTAGATACTGTGGAAACTGAATTAGAAGACATCCAGCTGGTGTCTGCAGCTTGGTGCCTGAGGAAATATCCTCACATATTTCGTCCCAGAAGTGCTCTGTGTTGATGATTGTTGTTGTGGTGAGAGTACAGGAAAAGCACAGTTAAGACAGAGTCTTTCCTACACAGATACAGACAAAAATTAATTTTGCACATTGATCTTCTACTCAGTAATCTTCCTATAGTTTGTAGCTTCTATTGGATTTTTTTATTTACACAATAATTGTATTCACTTCTAATATTTTACTTTTTTTATCTTGCCTTATGGTATAGGATAGCTCTTTCAGGAGAATATTGAGTGCTAGTGATAACAAACAGGTACCTTTGTCTTACTTCCAGACTCGAGGTTTGGAAGAAAATTATTTTCTGTAAATTAAAAAAATATATATATATTCTTTATCAACCTAAGAATGTTCACTTTTTTTCACAGTTTGCTATGTTTTTGTCATTTCTGAGCTAAAAATTTGTTCTCAAATACATTTTTATGTAACCAAGGAGATCAGCATATATGTTTCTTTTCTTCTTAACGCGGTAAATTGCCCACTTTGTTTTAATTAGCTCCTTCATTAAAAGTTTTCTTTTGGACTGCAGCAAAAATGGAGAAGTAGAAAACTCCAAGGACTAACCCTTCACAGAAGCACAGAAAAGAAACCAGAAAAAACTGTGAGAATCAATTGTATTGGAATGCTAGGAAACAATCCAGAGTTACAGCAATGAAGCAGTTACTTATTTAACAAAGGGGTGACTGGAAGACAATAGGAAGACTTTGTGGCACTTTAACTTACCCTCACCCTACTCACATCTTCCTGTTGAGTGGCAACTTAGAAAACTGCAGCCAAGGACCGGGCGTGTTAGCTCACGCCTGTAATCTCAGCACTTTGGGAGGCCGAGGCAGGTGGATGACCTGAGGTCAGGAATTCAAGACCAGCCTGACCAACATGGTGAAACCTCGTCTCTACTGAGAACACAAAAATTAGCCAGGCATGGTGGCCTGTGCCTGTAATCCCAGCTACTCGGGAGGCTGAGGCAGGAGAATCTCTTGAACCCGGGAGGTGGAGGTTTCAGTGAGCCGAGATCGTGCCACTGCACTCCAGCCTGGGCAACAAGAGCAAGATTCCGTCTCCGGAAAAAAAAAAAGAAAGAAAGAAAGAAAAGAAAACCACAGCCAATGTTTCTGAAGTGGATCCGGGTTCCAGAGGGAGCAGAGCAAAGCTTGTTTCTACAGAGCTTTTACCTGGCTGGGGAATCTCTAACGGACTAACAAAAGTGCCTCTTTTTTTTTTTTTTTTTTTTTCTCTCTAACTCAGCATTCCAACAGGATGTAGAATGGGCAGGCAAAAAAGGTTTTTCACAAACATGAAAGGCTAATGAAGTAGTCACTGCCACCTTGTACAAAGAATATCATTAGGGCAAACAATGGAAATACAGAAAAGCATAGGCAGAAAAGCTGGAGAGTGAGAGACTTTGGGTGATAAGCCTGTATATGAAAACATTTGTGAAGCCTGTATATGTAAACATATGCCTAGAATTGTGAAGAATGCTAGGCATGTGGCATTCAAGTATTTCAAGAGAGGGCCAAGAAATAATATTTATCTTATCATTACTTTTCAGTTGTCATTAAGAAATGATATAGAACTTTTATTCCACAAAATGTGTTAATAGATCTCTCAGTTTTACTGTGTGCCACTACTTGCCACTGTTCACACTTAGGATGCTCAATAAATGACCCTATGAATGCATAAATTGATACATGTGAGGACTTTGTTACTCTGTCACTTTCATTTGACTAGACCAGTTGGTTTGGCATGATGGAGGCATATCCCGAGTGGTGTTTTACATCCTGTTTTTTTTTCAAGTATAGGGAGAGTAGAACCACACTTCCTAAAGTTTAATCTATTGAACAACTTCACTTTTTCTGTAGAATACAAAGTTTGTGAACTGCTGGGCTAAGCATCATCTCCATTGTCATTATTGTATCAGAACTCTAGAGGACTTGCATAGAATCCCAATAGTGCCAATAATGGATTTCATTTTCATCACTCAGTGGGGCTTTCAGTTGATCATTTGAATTTATTTTCACTCATTTGACTGACAATCACAAATGAATAGAAATGTGGAAACGTTTGGTCTGGCTTATTTTTTTTTAACTTTAAGCATATATTTTATGCCACTATTTCTAATTGGGTATTGACAGACAGTATCCTAAAATAGTAGCCCTTCCATGCTATTGTGAAGGAAACTGATAATACATGAGAAAGCACATGTAAGAAAGCAATATCATGAATTTAAATATATACTATGGAGAAGAATCTATCATTTATAGTAGTTGTTTTAAGGCTTATATGAAAATTGTAGCCATCATAAAACTGTGAATTACAACCTTAATGTAACATAGTCTTCCCAAATACAAATGGAAAGGGAATGTTAATCCATACCATACCTAGGGAAATAATCATGACAATTTTCTATTTCAAGCCAATAAGCCCTCTTGAATTTTTTAAACATTTGTCATTTTATAAATAAATGTGTACAAGTAATAATAAAGGAGTAGTAAACACAATTTTAATAAGATAATAAAAGCAGCCTCTTTGCATTGAGTGAATGTTTGCACAGAAGTATCATAAAATGTGAAATAACACTATTAGATGCCCCTTTAGCAAAACTGATGTTCCAGATCCTTTTTGCATTATAATGTGTGGTGAAGTTCTTCCTGTTGAATGACTTACTGGATAAGAATGCTATGTTTTCTTTTTTTTTCCCTTAGGAATATATATTTTACTCAATATTTTGTTTTGAAGAAATACACCTAGAATATGATCATTTGAAGAGTCATAGTTTGAGATTTTACTTTTATGACCAAGTTAATCATTATTATTAGTTAATTATTATTAGTTAATCATTATTATTATTTAGTTATTAGTATTAGTCATGAGCTGCACCATCTACTGCTGTAAACACTTGTGATATGTGGCAATTCCAATTTTAAATAAGTATAAAATTTAGTTTCTCAGTTATACAAACTCAATTTCAAGGGTTCTATGGCCTTAAATAACTGGTAGATCCCATATTATTAATAGCACAAATATAGTCTGTTTCTATCATTACAGAAGGTTCTGTCAAACAGCAATTGCACAGAGTGCTATGGTTTGCTTGTATTCATCTTCTGAGTTGTCTAACAATTGTGAAATATCTTCCTCTGTCAGTTTTCTTCCCTTTGCCATTATAATTGGAAAATAAAAAATCTTTATTCTCAATTTTGCTTAGAAAAAGCCAAAAGCTGATTGGAATGATGATCAAGTTCTTCCAGTCTTTCAAAATATGATATCTCTGGGCTTTTTGAAAGCTGCTTTTGGAATACGAAATAATTTTGGAGTGCTGACCTAGATTTTGTTTTCTTCTGCTACTACAATATCTTTTGCCTGTAATTTACAATGTAATCATAACGTGATATGCAGTCACTTTTGTTTGACTGTTTTATGGTATGGTAATATTCTCAAGTATACTTGCTTTTACATATCAAGCACCAGTCTCACTTTGGAAGGTTAACTAAATCTTGGAAGGAAATACATGAAAGGAAACAGGAAAGTAAAAGAAAGATAAGTAAACAAGCAAGAAAGAAAAAAATTAAGAACTGTATAATTTAGCAGTAGTCTGCAAAAAATATAGAAATTTAGGTACTAAGAATCTGACCACTCATTTTGCAAAAGAAGAAAATTGTGTCATAGATGCTAGTAATTTGCAATAAGTTCTGTGTTAGTTTCTTTTTACTGCTGTAACAAATTACCACAATCTTAATGCTTTAAAACAACCCAAATTTATCTTACAATTCTTTAGTGTCTTATTAATTTTGAAAAATTCTCAGTCATTCATAATTTAAATATTGTCTCTGTTTTCTTCTTTCTTCTTCTGGTATCTCCATTACACATCTGTTACACGGTTAGTGATGGGCTCATAGTTCTTGGATATTCTCTCCAATTCTTTCTTTTTTTATATCTTGCTTTTCAGTTTATAAAGTTTCTATTGATGTATCTTCCAGCTCACTAATTCTTTTCTCAGTCATTTTTAGCCCATTGATGAGCCAGTCAAGGCATTCTTCATTTCTGTGATATATAAATGTGTGTGTGTATGTGTGTGTCTGGTGTGTGTGTGCGCAATTTCTAGCATTTAAAAAATTCCTACCCAGTGTGGTGGCTCATGCCTGTAATCCCAGTACTTTGGGAGGCCACAGAGGTCAGATCACCTGAGGTCAGGAGTTTGAGACCAGCCTGACCAACATGACAAAACCCTGTCTCTACTAAAAACACAAAAATTAGCCGGGTGTGGGGACGCATGCATGTAGTCCCAGCTACTTGGGAAGTTGAAGCTAGAGAATCACTTGAACCTGGGAGGGGGAGGTTGCAGTGAGCTGAGATCGTGTCACCGCACTCCAGCCGGGGCAATAGAGAACATCTCAAAAACAAACGAAAAAAATTCTTTCTTAGAGTTCCATCTCTCTGCTTACATTATCCATCAGGTCCTGCATGTTGTCCACCTTTTCACAGGAGCTCCCCAGCATGTTAATGATAGCTATTTTAAATTTCTGTTCAGATAATTTCAAAATCTACCATATCTGAGTCTGGGTACTGATGCTTACTTTGTCTCTTCACACAATATATTTCTATTTTTTCTTCTTTTTTCCCTCCTTTTAGCATGTTTTGTAATATTTTATTGAATACACAATAAGGTATGAGGTAAGGTACTGAAGTAAATCGTTCTTTAGCGATCTTTAGGTGAGGTTTCATGTTTATATGAGGAAGGGTTAGGCTGTGTTTAGTGTTTGCTGTAGCTGTGTTATAGGCCAAATTTTTCTCTAGAATCCTTGATTTTGTCTCCTCAATGTGTTTTATTTATTTTTATTTTTATTTTATTTTATGAGACAGAGTCTCACTCTGTCGCCAGGCTGGAATGCAGTGGCATGATCCCGGCTCACTGCAACCTTGGCCTCCTGGGTTCAAGTGATTCTCCTGCATCAGCCTCCCAAGTAGCTGGGACTACAGGCATGCACCACCATGCCTGGCTAATTTTTGTATTTTTAGTAGAGATGGGGTTTCACCATGTTGGCCAGGCTGACCTTGATCTCCTGACCTCGTGATCCACCCACCTCTGCCTCCCAAAGTGCTGGGATTACAGGCGTGAGCCACCGCGCCTGGCCTCCCCAACATGTTTTAAATAGGTTCTGTGCCTTGCAGTTCTTTTAGTTATAATGCACTCTTATGCAGCAGCCTGAGTGATATGGGCAGGTGCTGGAAAGCCTGTCGTTAGGTCTGAGTCTTTTAGTGAGCTTTTGCACCTGGGCTGTGACTTTCCAAAGTGCTTCTCAGATTTTTTCTCCCCTAAGGTGAAACAGAGAGGCTAGAGGGGTTGGAAGTGGGTATCTTTCTTCCCCAAATTGGATAGGCTCTGATTATAGATATAGATATGATATAGATATAGATATAGATACAGATAGAGATACAGATACAGATATAGATATAGATATAGATATAGATATAGATATAGATATAGATACAGATACAGATATAGAAACTCAGCCCGTAGAGTTTCTAACCTCAAGCTAGCTGACATTGAGCTTCCATCAGTTCAGGATTTACAAAGAAAGTGTTTCTACTAATCTTGACTCTAGCAATGAGCTTCTGCCTCTGGCTGTGGTCCTGGTAAGTTGTAATTCTTGTTACTCACCTCTTTCTCTAGTTTGCAGGAAAGTGCTTCTTCTTTGATCTCAATTTCTTAATAGATATAAGAAGAGTTATTGATAATCAGTTACTTCAGATATTTCCTTGTTCTGAGGAGGAAGTAACAACTTCCAAACTGTTTACATGTCAGACCAGAAAGTGTAATTTCAGGCTCCTTTTCTTTTTCAAAGCTAGCAATGGTTGGTTGAATCTTTCTCTGGGGATTAGGTTATAAACATCTTGCAGGAAGCAATTATTCTTCCTCTATATTCAGAAGTTAAAGAAGTGGGATTATAAGGTAGCTTTCTTTCATAATGGACTTTCTCTTTAAGCACTTTTAAAACTCTTTAAAACATCTCTGTCTGTCTCTGTGTCTCAAAAACATCAACTTTGCGATTTGTTTCCTAATTTGGGTAACATTTTCTTTTCCGTATGATGCTGTTTCTACTAGAACTATACAAATGTGGTTTTAATTTGTAATTTAGTCCCTCTAAGATGATTCTTGATGAAAACTGGCCTAAAATTATACTTAGAAATTAGCATCAAAATTCATATTCTGCATACTTACAAAAGTCTAGGCTTAATATCTTAAAATTGATTTAACCCCAAAGTCACCTCTCTGTGTGAATTTCAAATTAATCTTATATGATATTGGAGATCTACAAACTATTATAAACAGTCCAGAGATGAGTACATAATTGAAATAAACAAAGAGCATTATAAAACATAAAAAACATAAGTTCAGTGCTTCCACACTTCCAGTTATATAAACTAAATAAGAGTACTTTGTTCTATTCAATACTACCGGATGTAGCATCAACATTTCAACTAGTCTCATTTAGTGTGAGTGATTCTTACAAAGAAGCAAAGTCTCAATAAACAATCCAATATTATTAATAAAAAGGAAGATAAGTATGCAATGCGAATTCTTTCAAAATAACATCAATGTAGTCTGGAATTACAGCATGATGAATACACATATTTTTAATTTGAAGGGTTTAATTGGCCTACTTTGCTAATAATTTTGAAAATTTTTAAGTTTCAGACATGAGGCCCAATTCAGGGTCAACTGTCTAGATGTTTTTGAAACTCATGCAGTGTAAACTTGTATTCAAATACATTTTAGTCCTCAAAATGTTCATAGCACAAAATCATCATCTTGACTGGCATTAATTAGAATCTTTGTCTGGCAGTCTCTGCCGAAAGGCTGAGAATTGAATGTACTAACAATGCCACTAAAATTAATTGCCTACAGTAATGGACGTGTAGGGCCAAATATTCAAAGGACATCTAGTACTTGATCTCTGATGGCCAATTTGAACTATTAGTTTCAAGTAATGTCTACATTGTCAATCTTGTTTCCACGGGACAAAAGGATGTCAGTGGAATGTTTTCGGAGGTAAGAAGGTTGAAGAAAACTATTTCCAACAATGGCTAAGCTGTATGGTACCATCCACACAGATCAAGAGACTACCTCCAGTTGTTCCCGTGTGCTAATTTGATTTTTTAGAATAATTATCTGTTTGAGTAGAGTAGACTTACAGACAGGTTACAAATGCATGGTTTTGAAGAACACATTTAATTGTATAGGCTGTATTTTTTTAAGAAGCCATAAAAAGAAATAAAAAGTATGAGGATGTTCTATGCTATTTTATAATTTTTCTTATAAAACAAAATTTAAATATAATTAATAATTCTAGAAAATTCTATGTATTTTGAGCCAATATAATTATATTCACACAGTAGTAAGAGCAGATAATATCTACCTCTAAATGTTATAATAATGTGATAAAACATTTTCTTTTGAGACAAATATCAGATATGCAAAATGGAAGACAATAAGGAGTAATTATTATATTTTCAGAAGCTAAACAATTATTTTAAATGTTCTAGACCAAGAATATACTCTCAGGAATCATTTCTGTAGTTCATTAAATATTCTAGACCTATGATGAAATGTATAATATTATTAATGACTTATAATCTTAAAATAAAATTGATGGGATCAATGGGCTTGTTAATGTGTAATGTAAACATTGGTATAAAGTTTTGAAATTGTATTTCCCTGGCAGATATAGGACACATGATATCACAATACTAAAGAATTCCCGTAAATGCTTTATCTAAGTGATATTAAATATTTTATAGCCAGTAAGCAGCCTAACGTGAAGAAAATAGTTTGGCATGAAGACTTGATATAAATCTAAATAATTCTTTGTTATCTGTTTTATTATCTCTAAATATCTCCTAATTCTTTGTCAAAAATTATTGTTTGTTGTGAAGATCAAATGAGAACACATTAAGGAAAGGTTGAAAACTGGCAACAATATAGCTGTTGAAGCCCTTTACAGTCTGACCTCATCCTGTTTCTGGAGCTATGTCTACCATTCTACTCCTGGTAATTTATGATAGATTGTGCTGTTAAGGGTTGTTAGATAAAATACAGGTAACCCAGTTAAATTTGAATTTTATGTAAACAAAGAATACTTCTTTTAGTATGAGTGTGTCTCACATATTACAATGAGCACGATTATTGTAAAAATATTAAGTAGAGTCAAGTGGAGCCGAGTAGAGCAGAGTATGGGATTAGACCCAAGCAATATTTGGGGCATAGTTATACTAGAATAAAAATAATTGTTTAGGTAAAATTAAAATTTAACTGGACATCTTAAACTTGTATTTACGAAATCTGGCAACCCTAGCCATTGCCAAATTGATTAACCTTAGAACTATGTTTACCAGAATCCCTTTGACTGTATGTAGATTTGGCCAAAACGGACTTTGAACATGACTTCCATGATGGAAGTGAAGTGGCCACTTTTATTCTATAGTTCTTTGAGGTCAGACAGCGTGGTGGAAAGAGAGGTACTTGTTGGGATTTAGCTTAATCTCACTGTCCTTGATGCAGCCTCTAGTTTCTATCTTGATTGCTGAGGTTTAATTGTGGCAAGAGACCTCTCCAGGAGCTGGCAGGGACATGCTTAGATTCTCAGCTTTTCCCACAAAAACTCTAATTTGTCCATCTGTGTGATGCTTCCTGAGGACTTGTTAGTCTATTTTTCTCTGTGTCTGCTTATCCAGATAATCTTCACTTCTCAACTCCTCCCACATTTATGCAAGACTTGATTTCTGTAATATCCATGACATTGAAAATACTATCACAATTTAAATAACTCTGATTGAATTAAGATAAATATGGATAATAGAAGTACCAATAATTTGATTGGACTAGTCTCATTAAAGGTAAATTGGCAAAATTTTGCAAGTAGTTTGGTATATGTACTGCTTCCTTCTGGGCCACATCTTGTAACTAGTAAGTCGTTTAAGATTTAAATCTGCTTATAGGTCTGGAAGCTCAGTATATCTCTGTTAGAAATTTGCTCATTACTTTTTCAAAAGTTAATATTTCCTCAAATTCTCCAGCAAGTTGTCAAACCAACCACCTATGGACTTATAGGTTGCCTTATTCAGCACCCTAACATTACATACAGAATTTGTATAGATTAAAGAATTTAGTTTATAGTAAAGAAAGAAAGAACACACATGGGCTTATGGTAATGGAATTTCCTATTCTTAACCTCTGGTCTTAACCACCTGGTTACATATATTTCATTACAACTACTATAAGTGGTCTGAAGAAGCAGTAAAATACATTAGCTGATACTTTGTGAGGTTCAGATAATGTCCTCCAGGATATAACAATGCTTTGAATCAGTGATCAGTATGTAATGCTGTTTTTCCCATAGCCTACATTCATGCATACAAGAGTCAAGAGCTGAGGGGGAATAGTAGCGAATATCTTACTATTACCCTTAGCAATCCCTCAAGAAAATGTTTGCTTCCTATCCTGCAATGTTGACTCCTTTGTTTTAGAAATAATATTTCTCAGTAAGGGAAGGATTCCTCCAAGGTACATAAAAATGTTAATGAAAAACCAAAGTTTCCATTAAACTGATAGCCGAGGCTACCATCTGGCCATATCATGATGTTTGTGACAGTTAACTATCAGGAAAAGGAGGTTAACATACTGGTTGCAGTGTTTCCTTCTGAATTTACAGAGGAACTTGGGTTCCTGCTTTACAGTAGAAGTGGAGAGAGTATCTGGAATTCAGGAGGTCTGATGGGCCCTCTCTTAGAAATCTTTTTCCTAAAATAAATGCCAAAAGAAAACATTAACATCTCAGAATAGGCATGACTACTAATTACTCAGATGCTATAGAAATGAGGATTTGGGTCACTCTACTAGCAAGGAACCATGACAAGCTAACATAATTTCTGAGGTCAAAGAGAATATGGAATTGGAAATAGAAGACAGTTATAAATACCACTTATAGCCACATGACCAGTTGTACATTTGCATATGTTACCAATTAGGAATATTTATTCTTTGCTTTAACATGAATATACTTGTATATTCACTAACAGATGATTTTTCTTTCCCACTTTCATTCTCCTAGTAGCTAACATAAGATGTGATCATCATAGTCAACGGTATATCCCAGTAGTTAATTTATAGGATATAAGAAGGGTAGTGATAGCTAGAAAAGAAATAAATCTTACCAAATTATATATGTATTTTTGTGTCTTTTTTATAATGAGGGTTAGTGAATTTTCAGTTGTATGAGTCACGGTTGCCTCGTGTTGTGTGGAAGCAGATGACTGCTATTTTCTGAATTTGGAAATGAATATATTTCAATAGATATTATGAATGCCAAAATGTGCTATTGTGTTAAGCTGGGTATTATGTTATTATTCAAAATTGATTTCCTATATGACATTGGGATAATGTTGGCCGATAGAGAAACTTGTTATTTCCACTGCAGGGATTGGATGTACTTAGTTCCTCGGCATTCCTTGCAGTCCCAAACTTCTCCCTCTGCTTCAGGGTTTCAGAGGATTTGTTAGTCATGCTTACTCTGTACTTTCAACTCATACTTCTAAACCTTTGCTTCACCAGCTTCTCAACAAATAGCATACGCTGTAACTCCTCTAAAAGCCATTTATTGCACATAGCAGACAGATTCCAGGTTGACCCTCAATAATCTGCTTTCTGATCTTTAGGCCTTTGTGCAGCTGCCCCTCCTTGAGTGTAGGTGGAAACTGTGCACTCCTTTTAACCAGTAGAGTACGGCAAATTTGATGTGATATTACTCCCTTGATTATGTTACATTCTATAGAACTCTCTCTCTTAACAGACTGTAGAGATATCTACTCCTGCTGATCTCAAAGAAGTAATTTTTTGGTCCCAAAGTAATTGAGGTAGGAGGTGGGACTCAACTCCAGAGATGGGGATTGGACACAGGACCAAATTGAAGACTTCCTAGAACAGGGCCAGGGCAGAATCAGCTTTTCATCAGACACCCACACCAGTGTGCCATTTTGGTTTACCATTGCCATGACAACACCCAGAGTTATCACCCCTTTGTGTGGCAATGACCTGATAGCCCAAAAGTTACTACCCCTTCCCTAGAAATTTCTGCAAACACCACCCCTTAATCTGCATGTGATTGAAAGTATGTATAAACATGACTGCAAAACTGTCCTGAGCTACTACTACTCTCTGCCTACAGGGTAGGCCTGCTCTGCAGGAAAAGTCATGGAACTGTAACACTGCAAGGGTTGTAACACTGCATCTTCAATACAACTGTTTTCTTCTACCTGTGGCTTGCCCTTGAATTCTTTCCTGGACAAAGCCAAGAACCCCAATGGGCTAAGCCCCATTTTGGGGCTCACCTGCCCTGCATCATTATGACATGAAATGTCCAAGGAGAAGCCAGCTTGGCAGCAAATTGTGTGCAGCCTCTAGCAGCTGAGAGTCTCATTCTTACAGCTGCAAGGGGCTGAATTTTGCCAACAACCACATGAGCCTGGAAGGAAATACAAGTTCCGGAAAGGAACACAGCCTGGCTAACATGTTCACTACAGCTTTGTGAGACTCTGAGCATAGAAAGAAGCTAAACCAATGTCTTGACTCTGGTCTCACAGGAACTGTGAAATAATGAATCTATTGTTACAAGTTGATAATCCTGTGTTAATTTATTATACAGTGGGAGAAAACCAGTATAGCCCATAATACTCAGAGTGGTAATGCTATCCTGACTGAAACCTAATTGATTCACACTTTATAGTAGATAACACTGCTGGGATTTTACACTTATTTTAAGTAATTGTTTTTCCCATGAAGCTGGAAATTTCACAAAGGAGTTTCTTGTTTATATTTCCATTACCAGTATACACAGATATACAAAGCACCTAATAAATAGTTGTTGAATGAAAATGATTGAGTCATCAAATAAATACATTATTGAGCAAATTATGAATCCATGTCAGATTTTGTTTGGAAAATGAGAATGAGTCATGGTAGCTAAAAGTTTCCTCAATTTATGTCAGGAGAGTGAGTTGCTAATATTCCAAATTACTAACATAAAGTTGGTTTAGTATGTTTAAAACATTTATTTTAATTCTTCTATTGTAAGATTCTTGATGTGCACTGTTTGATAGCAGAATCCCCTGAGGTTCTCCTTAAGAAATGCAAACTTATAGACACCAATTCAGATAGCATGGATCAGAATTTCTTAGTGTGGAACCTCAGAATATCCGTATTAAACAGATTCCCCAAGTAAAACTTACCTGTACAAATATTTAACAACTCTTTCTGGAGGAGCAGGACTTTCTTTTATGAAAGAAAAAAATCTGTGTTTTGCACAGAAAGTAGGTACTTCACTGTAAAATTTGGAAAATCAAAATAATCTATACCTACAACTGGGTGATAAGAATGAGTTAATATGCTGTTGTTAAAAGTTAGAAGACAATTGAAGAAATGAAAGCGTCAGAGTAAGGGATATAGGCCAATGATGGAAAGGATCATCTAAAATATCATCTGGAAATGCAATTTTAGAATTTTATTTTGTGTGTAATGTGTTAAAAATAATACTCTTAATTCACTTGCTTTGTGGAATGTTGAAAAGATTTTTTTAACTTGTAAACATGGTGTCAGATTGTTAGTGTTTTCCCACAATTTTAAAAGAAATCTTGATTCTATTTCTTTTAATTACGTCTCTGGTTTATAAAAATAATTTTAATATTTTTTTCTTGGTCTTTGTTCAAAGGATGGTATTTTGCTAGTATAATTGTATATTAGATGATCTTTAATATCTATTTGTCAAAAAACCCATAATACTCATTAACTAAAAGATAAGTAATCAAGAAATCCCTTAACATGCATTATTATGTTAAAACTGCTAATATATTTTTACAGAAAATATTCTGATGAGCTTTTCATGGGAAATATATTTACATTATACTTACTAGTGAAAAACAGTTAAAAAGTTAAGTATGCTTGAGAAAGCTATATGAGGACAAATAGTTTAAAATTGTTGCTATAGCAATTGATGAGATTAATAGCAATGAATTTAGTTCAATGCTAAAATAAACACCAGACACTAATGTGCCTTTAAAGAGTAAATAACTTAATTAAAATAATGGTATCATTCCTTACTAGCTCATCTATCCACAATTTTCCCCTATACTTGCATATAGGAAACAAAGCTCAGAACATCTTATTTATTTATTTATTTATTTATTTATTTATTTATTTATTTATTTATTTTTGAGACAGAGTCTTGCTCTGTCGCCCAGGCTGGAGTGCAGTGGCACAGTCTTTGCTCACTGAAGCCTCCACCTCCCAGGTTCAAGCGATTCTTCTGCCTCAGCCTCCCGAGTAGCTGGGATTACAGGCACCCACCACCACACCAGGCAAATTTTTGTATTTTTAGTACAGACAGGGTTTTACCATGTTGGACAGCCTGGTATCAAACTCCTGACCTCAGGTGACCTACCTGCCTCTGCCTCCTAAAGTGCTAGGATTACAGGCGTGAGCCACCACACCCAGCCAGAACATCTTAACATATCAATATGACTTGGTTGCCAAAGTTACAATAAAAAGCATGATAATTGCACCTGTTGGAGTATGTGTCAAATAACTTAAAAAAAAAAAATCAACTTCTTGAAAGTATTTACGGAAGTATTGGTTTATTACCTTTCCTCCACTAGACTTTTCTGATATGAGAACAAAGACTCAAATCAAATTTAAAATTTGGAAGTTTAATGCACACTGAGAATATACAAGTCTCTTGAAAAAAGCCTGTATACCCAATCAAATGACATGGTTTAAATATGAAAATATCTTCTTGTTAATATATTACCAAAATGCAATTGTTCTTTGGACAGTTTTTAAAGACTTATATAAACAAAATATCTGAATCAAATGACATTTTAGGAGCATGACAAAGGAGGATTTAGACAGTGATCAATAATACGTATGTGTTAATGGCAATCATTTTATTCCAAAACCGATCTTTCAAAAGTATATATTAATAAATACATGTCCTGTTAATAATGTTATAAATATTTCTGTTGATAACATCCTCTGGAACAAAGAATTTTTATTTATTTCTAAGTATTTTAAATTGGGTACAATCAACCATCCAGAGAAATGGGAACAAAAATTTCTATGACATAGCATATATGAATGGGGACTGAATTTATTTTATTTTTCAAACTATAATATATATTTATTTAACATATTATTTTTAACGTGTCAATAAGTTTGGATTACCCAAGCTGCATTAGGCACAGTCGGCACTCCACCCCCTCTGGTTTCACCCCCCCTGATACTGGGAAGTTTAGGTATTTTTAAAAGTTGTTAAGAAAATAATGACAATATTACACTGCAGTACTGACAAATCTAAGGTACACCATGAAGCATTATAAAAAGTGCACTAGCCAAAAAATTGGAAACCATACCTCCTAGACATTCTCAGCAACTTACTAGAGTGACCTTGGTCACTTCAAATATGAAATGATGTTAATATCAAAATTAAATATGATAATGATATATTGGTCTTTAAACTACTGAATATCATTATTAAATATTAAATTCTCAATATTATTATTTGTAAAGAATGCCTTTTAATTATATGGTCATTAATTCACAAAACACTTCTGTATAATAAGTTAACATTTGTGACCATATACAATCATTTATATGTTGAAAGTGACTTAATTCTATTACATAATCATAAACATAATTTATTAGGGAATTAAATTTAGCTCATACATATAAATTTAACTTTGTACATATGTGATGGGAAGATATTCACACACTTGACATTACATTTATCTATTGAGGCCAATTATTTTATTAATTTTCTTCCATTTTCAGTTACAGTATACTGGACTCATGGAGTTTTAGAATAGGAATGACTTAATTTACCATATCTAATGTCCAACAGAGGTGGATCTGCATGAAGCTAATGAAGCTTAGCTTTGAGGTTTTATTATTAAAATTGTCTTCTTTTCTTTGAGTCCTTGATATTTCGTAAGTTTTTACCCTCAGGTACACATACTCATTCTTAGCTACCAATGAAAGCCTCTTTTTCCTTTTCATTCCAATGTGTGTGTGTGTATGTGTGTAAACATATATATGTGTTTATGTATATGGATGCATGTATGTATACATGTATAAATGTATGTATATGTATGTATATGTGTTTCTGTATACACACACAATCAGTATTTTTTATATTCAGATATATATGCACATATATCATGTATATATCCCCCCCAAGGAAATAATTTTAATTGGCCTAGTTTGAATAGTTTGCCTATCCCAAAATTAGGGAGCAGGTCAAATTGCTTTGAAGTTTCATTATAAGTAAAGTCTTGGAATGGGGAAACAGAAATTTGTGAAGAACAGTGTGCTATTCCAAAAATGGTTTGACAGACCAAACAACACACACATATTTGGAAAATGGGGCATGAGTTGGTAATAGGCAAAATATAAGTCTAGGAAGGAAGCTGGGTCCAAATCATAGGAGTCTTTACATGCTTAAAGACTTTGGATTGGATTTTATGAAATTCAACATCCGAACTGTGTGAATTCTTAACAGATTTTATCGATTGAGGCAACATAGATAGAGTTTAAGAAGAGAAATAAGCCTTGTTTTGGTCTTGGAAAATTGGATGTATAATGTGATTTTCATAGACAATGGGATAAAGACAGATGTAAAGGATAAGGTGACAATAAGTTCTAATTTTAACCATTTACTTTGCATACAGAAATAATTTTATTGCTTTGAAGACATATTTTACTAAAATTAAATCACTGGTAAGCTATTTCAGATTATAGAAAATATTTGTGAGAGTCCAAACTCCTATTACTTACAAGACTGTTTTAGAGATTTTTATTTTGTAAAAGGAGTTCAGAAGCAACAATGTAATTATTTTATTCTTACTTCAAAAACTAATTTCATCTCATAAGAATACAAATGCTAGAAATATAAATGAAGAAAAAATTTTAATGATGCTGTCAAAGGAAAACAGTTTTCTGATATTAATTAAGCACTTTGACAAAATTAAAAATATGTGAGTGTGAAATATTGATCTTTAAGACAATGTAATATTATTATTAAAAATTATAATTCTGACTTTAAATTTTAACATGATGAATATTTGTGAAATAGAGGCATAGTTGTTTTCTCTACAAGTATTAACCTGTTAATTTTTTTTAATGGCTGAAAAAATTCTTGTTTATTCTTGTTTTTCTTGCTTTAAGTAAATCATCCCGAATGCCTGTGTGTATGTGTGTGTTTGTGTTTGTAGGATACTTGCATTTATATTTTTTGCCATTAAAAAACTATTTCTTTTGAAACAGTAAATACTAATATTTATTTTAATAAGTTTAGTCATTTTAATCTTTCTAAAAACCTAAAAAATGTATTCCTAACTTTCAGAGCACACTAAACTTCATATATTTAACTTCACATGGTCAACTGATCTTTGAAACTGGAGCAAAGGCAATACAATGGAGTAGGAACAGTGTTTTCAACAAATGATGCTGGAACAAGTGAACCTTGCTCAGAGATAGTGAGTCCAGATACAGACCTTACACTCATCACAAAATTTAACATATCTGGGATCACATATCTAAATGGAAATCACAGAACTATAAAACTCCTAGAGGCTAATATAAGAAAAGGTCTGGTGACCTTGGGTCAACAATAAGAAAACAAACAACTTAGATTAAAAAGTAATTTACTTTTTTACATTTTTTCAATTATTGAAATTTATACCAACTTTTGTTTGGGTTTATACTGAAACCATGTATTTCATATATATAATGTGTTTCTAGAGTTTCTTTTACTTTCTTTTGTTTTTCTTGTTAATGTAAAAGAACTTGTTTTTATCTGAATATCTTCATATCAATTCCTACTATTGCTAATCATTCTACTATAAACAACTGTTATTAGGAAACAGTTAACAGTAATGAAATATTAATTTGGTATAACACACAACTATAAGATTTCAGTGGTATTCAACACATTCAATTATTCCTTATTAATATAGGTGTCCAGCTGGGCTTATTTTTATGATGGGCTCACTAGTTATATTCTGGGGTGACTGTGGTGACTAGTTTCGGTGCCACTTATCTCTCACCAACCAGAAGACAATCCCAAGGAAGCTTTATGAAAATAGGTATAAATGAGAGAGCAAGCCCTGACGTGCAAATATTTGTTTTTTCAAATCTCTGCTTATGTTGCATGTACCCACATCTCATTGGCTAAGACAGTTTTCCTGGCTGAATCAAGCTGTGCGGAAGGCAGCTTTCCCATGGACGAAGGGCAAAGCAGCACTACATTGTAAATAAAATAATGCAGGAAAGGATAAAGAATGAATGAATTGCAATCTATAACACAATCCACTCCATTCTTCTCAATAGCACTGACTTTAGAGTCCACCAATATCTCATATAAAGTGGACCCATTAGTTTCTACGTGTCCTATCATGAATAAAGTTTAAACCTCAGTATGGTCTGAATTCTGTCTTTATAGAGTATGTTTGATTGATAAGTTGAATTAATAACATTTTACTTTGGAAATAATACAAATTCAAAATAATTTTTCACATTCTTTCAATTCCGAAGATCTTAATGAGAAGTCTGTTATTATTATTCTTATTTTCCTCTGCAGATAAACTGGTTTTCTCTATTGAGGAACCTGAGGGAGGTCTTAATTCCTGGATTAATTCTTAAACTTGGGATTTTCAAATATCACCGTAATGCATGTAATTTAGTTTTCCTTTCCTTTTATTGCATTTTTAAAAAATTGTCAATTCATTTAACCACTTGCCTTGTTACTCTCGATATTTTTCTTTTTTTATACAATTCTTCATCTTAACCAAATATTGCACTTCTCCAATATGGTCCCGTATATCAGTTTTTAAAATACTTTGTATTTGTTTGGCTTTTGATTCTATGTCCAAAGTAATATCCTTCATGTTTTCCTTTGAGCTGCTATATTTTTAATTTTTAAGAGCTCTATCTTTTATTCATTTTTTTCAGTTGTTCATTATTTAGCATCATATTCTGCCTTCTAGGTAAAATATTATTGAATTTGAGGACACTATAAGGATTTTTAAGGTCATTATGTTTTACTCTCTGAATTATTTCTAATAACTATTTCTTTAAATATATCTGATTTTTTAACACTAAATTATCTGTTTTCTTCTCACAGTGTATTATCTTTGACTGCCCGCTAATATTTAGCATGTGGAACTGACTTAAATTTTGCTAAGTGGCTGACTGGTTTTTCCTTGCTATTTTATATGTATATCTATTTTCCCACTAGTTATCACGCTGATTTTTTATAAAATAAAATGATTGGAAACTCTGTCTGTATATAGATATTGATTTTACCAGTTAGCACATGACACTCTGGTGTTAGTAAAGGCGGAAGATAGAAACCTAAGGATAGAGTGTATCCGGGACAACCATGATCCATGACTCAATCTTGCGAAAATATTGCTGTGGTATTTTGCCCAGTTATAAATTCAAGCTGTACGTAAGTGTTGGAAGGTAGAGCTTGCATGCTTGTTGCATAGATATGCACTAAGCAACCACCCTATTTCTAGATTCCCTTTTATTTCTTGCCCTTACTACCTATATTATGCTCAAAGTTTTCCTAGGCTTCTATTTGGCAAATGAGTTTCCCCTTCTCGGTGTCATTTATTCTGGGCTTGAAGCCATTCACTCTGCTTCAGTGGTCAACATCCTTCCACTCTCAACTTATCTTCCAGAAATTTGATGTCATCTTTTGTCTATTCTCACATTTCTAACATCTTGTGATATTAATCCTTTTAATTATGTTTCTTTCACTTAAATAATGTCTTAAATGAGAAAGAAAATATAACCATTATGAATTTTGGCTGTATAGAACAGGAAATCAATGTGATCACTCAGTTTCCAGTGAATTATGGAGACTGTTATTGCTTAAGGGTTTAATTGTTTAGTACAACTGCCATATTGGCATAGCTATCAATTTAACATGGCATTAAATTTCTTTGCTTCACTCATCAGTGATTTTGAACCACTGCCTAATTAGATACATAGAATGTAACTGTAGGATGTTACTTTTTTCCATTCAATAGGCATTTATGAAATAACTAGTCTGTTTCTAGCACAGTGTTAGATCTTATGACATGCAAAAACAACAGATATAGTTCATTCATCACTTATTTGTTCTAGGCATAAGGTAGAACACTTAACAAGAAGCACTTTATTTAATGCTCATATCACCCTATTGAGGTAGATAATATTATTTTTCTTTAATATTCACTGACAGTGACTCACCCATGAATGGTAGAGCAGACTGAGGGATCTGGTTTTTCTTTCACCCAAGACTGTGTTGTTAGACAATTTCAAATTATTCAGAATTTGGTCACAAATAGTACTAGAATAGTGAAAGAAACAGGAAGGTAAACGATGATTTTAAAAGGAATGATGTTTATTCTTCTGCATTCCCTGATTTCTGCCCTTTTATTCATGGCTTCTTATGGGAATATATCATGGCTTTTAGCTCCCAAATACCAAGAGCATCTATGTTTTTTAATCTACTCAAGTAGCTCAATTAGGAGAGGCAGAGTCAGAGAGAAAGGGATCATGCATCATTGTTTTTAAGATAGGTTTCTCCATAAATTTCCTCCTCAGGAATTAGCAATATTTTTTTCAAAAAAGGAATACATTTGTTCATACTGTGATCTAAATAGGGCTTCTAAGTCTTCATGAAGATAGATTTGAAACTCAAAAATAGTATTCAGCCAGACAGATTGAGCATAGCCCCACACTTTGAAATTTTATTAAATGTCTAACTCTAATCACTATAAGACCAGATATTTTACGCATTTGGGGAAGATTAAAAAAAAAAAGTGATTGCCATTGAATGAGTCGGCAGCCCACCACCATTCATAAGTAATGTTTGTAAAAGGCAGAATAGTGAGAAATAAAATATTTGAGCTGAATTGGATAGCTTTTTGCTCCATCCCTATATAATAAATAAAACATCACACCGTACTTGCAAACATGGAAACCTTTGTCAAAACTCCCAAGTGGGGCAGAGACAAACTGCATATATATATACCATATATATACCGTGTATATATATATACACCATATATATATACCATGTATATATATATACCATATATATACCATGTATATATATATACCATATATATATACCATGTATATATATATATACACATATATATACCGTGTATATATATATATACCATATATATACCCAACAAAAAAATCTGAAGAATTTCACACATTTCCCATGTATAAATTTTAACTCACATATATGAATGGATAAGCAAGAATTACTAGACATACATGAAAAATAGAAGCTCAAATTTAAAAACAAAACAACACAAATGAAACATACAGCAAAACTTTTATGATGCAGAGCCAAATTGGAAAATAGAAAATAATTTAAAGGAATTCCAATTAGTAGTTTCTGAGAGATTCAAGAAGATATTGGATACATAAAAATGGAATAAGCTGCTATAAAAAGGAGAAATGAGACACTATGAAACAGTTCTTAGATATTGAAAATATGATTGCTTAAATAAAATATTTAATATAAAGGCCAGAGGAAAAAAATGAAGGAACTCTCCCAAATGTACGGGAGAAAAGAAATAGAAATGAGTAATATAAAGAAAACATTGAGAGACATGAATCATTAATTTAGGAGGTTTAACATTTGTCTAAAAGGAATTGCAGAAAAGGAAAAGAGAGGAAACAAAAAGGAGAAATTTATCAACAAAATGATAAAAACAAATTTCCCAAAAATATAAGACACATGCCTTGAAATCACAAGTACTCACATAGCATCTGCCCGGATAGACCAGAAACAAACAAACAAACAAAAATATATATATACACACACACACACACACACACACACACGTGCACACACACACACACACACACAAAGGAAAACAAAATACTGAGCCTTAAAGAATCTAGGCAAATTTCAGGATTATAAAAATGTTCTAAACTTTATTTATTCACTTGTTCATTCATCATTAGTAAGTGGCATCCTCTGGCTATAAAAATGGTGAATACAAAAGGAAAAGTCACTGTGTTATTGAAATTTATACTCTAATAACAATAAAATGAATGTAAACAAAAATATATTAGCCTCCTTGGGCTGCTGTAAAAGAATACCAAAGACTAGGGGGCATAAACAACAAAGATGTATTTCCTCAAAGTTCTGGAGTCTGGAAATCGAAGACCACGGTGCTGGTGGTGGTGGTTTCTGCTGAAGACTCTCTTCCTGGCTTGTAGATGGCTGACGGCTACTGCGTCCTCCCATGGTCTTTCCTCTGTCTCTGTATGTATACACTTTTGGTATCTCCTCCTTCTATCTTTTTTTTTCTTTTTTTTTTTTGACGGAGTCTCGCTCTGTCGCCCAGGCTGGAGTGCTGGAGTGCAAGCTCCGCCTTCCGAGTTCACCCCATTGTCCTGCCTCAGCCTCCCGAGTAGCTGGGACGACAGGCGCCGCCCACCATGCCCGGCTAATTTTTTTTTTTTTTTATTTTATTTTTTATTTTTAGTAGAGGCAGCGTTTCACTGTGTTAGCCAGGATGGTCTCGATCTCCTGACCTCGTGATCTGCCCGCCTTGGCCTCCCAAAGTGCTGGGATTACAGGCGTGAGCCACCGCGCCCGGCCTCTGCTCCTCTTATAAGGATACCGGTTTTATTAAATTATGAATCCACCCCATTCCCTCATTTAACCTTAGTTACCTCCGTAAAGTCCCTCTCACCAAATATAGTCACATTGGAATTTAGGATTACAACATAAAATTTTGGGGGAGGCACAATTCAACACAGACCAATAATGTTAGATTTAATGGAGTAAAATAAAGCGTGGAATAAAGTAGAGGGAATAGCAGCAAACATTTTATGTAGGGTTGTAATTGAAGCCCCCCAAGATGGCTAATTTTAGATGTCAACTTGAGTGAGCCATGAAGTGCCCAGATATTTGGTCAAGCAGTATTCTAAGTGTTTCTGGGAGGGTGTTTTTGGATGGGTTTAAAATTTACATTAATAGACTGAGTAATGTGGGTGCATCTCAGTTAAGAAGAAGAAGGCCAGACTAGAACAAAAAGGCTGGGGAGGGAGGCCCTGGCTTTTTTTCTGCCACAGACTCTAACTGAACCATTGGCTATTCTTGGGTTTTGAGCCTGCCGACTTTTGGATTGGAATTGTACCATCTATTCCTCTAGGTCTTCAGCTTGCAAACCCATCACGCAGATCTTTGGGCTTTCCAGCCTTCGAAATTATATGAGCCAATTTATTTTAATTTCTTCCCCTTTCGACTCTCTCAATAAATACTAATGTGTACCATAGAGAACCCTGACTAGCACATGCTCTATACTGAGAGGATATTTGAATGGATGTTTGAAGGAAGTGAGATAGATGAAGATCTGAGGGGAAGAATATTCTACATGGAAGAAATTCTGAGAGCAAAGATTGGGGCAAGAATGAGCTTAATTACTGGGTAAATGAGAATGGAATTAGAGGGTTCAAAGCAGAGTGACAGAAAATGATAGAGATACACTTAGAGACCTGACCAAGAGAATAGCACTATGAAGGGATTTGCAAGCCAAGATCAAGGATTTGGATTTTATTTGAAGTACAGTAAGGGATAACTTCACGGCTTAGACTGGAGTGTGTCATTATCTGCATCATAGTTTTTCAAAATTCATGTTAGCTGTTCTGTGAATACCAAACTACAAAAACAAAAGTGAAAATAAGGAGACGTTAGAAAATTCTTATAATCATTCCTGTGTGAAAACAGGTAGCATGATGCAAAGAGAATTCAAGAAATACAAAAGAATTGTAAAGAACTCTAGTCGGTAACTGTAACGAGAATCAAGACAAATTCCATCTATACAAAAATGAAAAGTCAGCTATAAAAAAGAGCAATGAAAGAATAAAAAAGAATTCTTCAACGTTTAAAAATAAATTGACTAAATAAACCCTCCGTTGTTGCTACAGAAAGGGAAGAGGACTGAGAAATGCATACTGACCTCTTACTGTGACACAGAAATAACAAGCACATTTATTTGTGAACAGCAAAGGAGAAGCACCACAATGAAAGTACTCATTCCAGAATATATCCTATCTCATGCTGGTTGGAAGTAGAATACTACCTTATGAGACCAAGGAATTTTTACTTACTTCTATTTATTCATCTAGCTTCCTTGTAGATAAACCCTTTTGTTCTTCTTGTGTTTGGCTGTGTTTGATCATTTTGGCTGCCCTATTGGTTCTATTAGATTGAATGAACACAGACTCCTATTTATCTCAATTCATCTTGTTAATTTTAAAAAATCATTTTGTATTTTTAACTTTTTAATGGTGAGTAATGCCTCTGAACATTTTAGTTGATTGGCTGTTGATTTTATTTCTGGAAATTCTATTTGTTAACAGCCAAATATAGAAACGTTGTTAGGCCATTCTGGTCAAATACCCAGGTCTGAATAAGTGCAATTTAACAACTAGGTTATGACTTCTTTTTATGGCATCTGTTTCCTAATAATTCTTGAGCATTCTGTCTATTCCTTTTACTAAGTTTCCATGTGCATTGAAGTATCAAGTTGAATTTTGGAAAACTCGTCATTTTGCGAAGGGGGATTTTGGACCCAGTGAGGTATGTCACAATTATACAGATACTAGAGCTATATATAGATCCAGCATTACACGAGAAATAGTTTTATCACTTTAGACTTTTTCGAACTTATTTTTTAATTTTAAGATTGATTATAAATAATTCTTAAGATTTTGGATCACCATACTGATATCAGAAGATCATTTTAAAAAATCAAATCATCATGAGAATTCGTGATTTACTTAGAAAAGTCTGTTCAAAACTAAGCATTGTTTTCTTTTCCAACTTTTATTTTAGGTTCGAGTAGTGTATATGCAGGTTTGATACATGGATAAATTACTTGTTGTGGGCATTTGGTATAGAGATAATTTTGTCACCCAGGTAATCAGCACAATACCTGTATCAGTCAGGGTTCTCTAGAAGAGCAGAACTAATGGAATAGATACATATATATAAAGGGGAGTTTATTAAGTATTAACTCACACAATCACAAGGTTACACAATAGGCCATCTGCAGGCAGAGGAGCAAGGAGAACCAGTCAGAGTTCCAAAACTGAAGAACCTGGAGTCCGATGTTCAAGGTCAGGAAGCATCCAGAGCGGGAGAAAGATGTAGGCTGGGAGGCTAAGCCAGTCTCTCTTCATATTTTTCTGCTTGCTTATATTCTAGCCATGTTGGCAGCTGATTAGACTGTGCCCAGGCAGATTACAGGAGGGTTGGCCTTTCCCAGGCCACTGACTCAAATGTTAATCTCCTTTGGCAACGCCCTCACAGACACACCCAGGATCAATACTTTGTATCCTTCAATCCAATCAGGTTGGCACTCAGTGTTAACCATCACAGCACCCAAAGAGTAGTTTTTCAATTCTCACCATCCTTCCACCTCCCACCTCAAGTAGGTCCCAGTGTCTATTGTTCTCTTCTTTGTGTTCATGTGTACTCAGTGTTTAGTTCTCACTTATAAGTGAAAACATGCACTATTTGGTTTTCTGTTCCTGAATTAATTCACTTAGGATAATGACTTTCAATTCCATCCATGTTGCTGCAAAGGACATTATTTCATTCTTTTCTATGGTTGTATAGTATTCCATGGTTTGTATATACCTCATATTCCTTGTCCAGTCCATCATTGATGGGCATCCAGGTTGATTCCATGTTTTTGCTATTGTGAGTAGTGATGTAATAAACATATGTGTGCATAAGTCTTTGTGGTAGAATATATTCCTTTGGGTATATACTCAGTAATGAGATTGCTTGATCAAATAGCAGTTCTATTTTAAGTTCTTTAATAAATCTCCAGACTGCTTTTCACAGTTACTGAACTAATTTACATTCCCACCAGCAGTGTATAAGCATTCCCTTTTCTCTGCAATCTTGCCAGCATGTTATTTTTTTGACTTTGTAATAACAGCTATTCTGACTAGTGTGAAGATATATGTCCTTGTGGTTTTTATTTGCATATCTCAAATGATCAATGATATTGAGCATTTTTTCATATTCTTGTTGACCGCCTATATGCCTTCATTTGAGAAGTGTCTGTTCATGTCCTTTGCTCCATTTTTTAACGGGGTTGGGTGTCTTTTCCTTGTTGATTAAGTTCCTTATAGATTTTTACGTTAGACCTTTGCCAGATGCATAGTATGCAAATGTTTTCTCTCATTTTATAGGTTGTCTGTTTATTCTGTTGATAGTTTCTTTTGCTATGGAGAAGCTCTTTAATTTAATTAGATCCTGTTTGTTAATTTTTGTTTTTGTTGCAATTGCTTTTGGAGTCTTTGTCATGAAGTCTCTGCTGAAGCCTAAGCTCAGAATGTTATTTCCTAGGTTATCCCCTAGGGTTTTTATAGATTTGGGTTTTACATGTAAGACTTTAATCCATCTTGAGTTGATTTTTGTTTATGCTGAAAAAGGGAGTCAGTCCGGGTTCAGTCTTCTGCATATGCCCAGGAAGTTACCCAGCGCCATTTGGAGTCCTTTCCCCATTGCGTGTTATTCCTGGTTTTGTTAAGGAACAGATGGTTGTAGCTGTGTAGCCCCATTTCTGTGTTCTGTGCTCTGTTTCATTGGTCTATATGCCTGGTTTTATACCAGTACCATGTTGTTTTAGTTACTGTAGCCTTATAGTATAGTTTGAAGTAGAGTAATGTGATGACTGTAGCTTTGTTCTTTTTGCTTAGCTTTTGGCTATTCAGGCTCTTTTTTGGTACCAGATGAATTTTAGAATTTCTTTTTCTAATTTTGTGGAAAAATGTCATTGCCAATTTGATAGGAATAGCAATGAATCTATAGATTGCTTTGGGAACTATGGCGATTTTAACAATATTGCTTCCTCATATCCATGACCATGGAATGTTTTTTGAATTGTCTGTGTCACTTCTAATTTCCTTCAGCAGTGTTTTGTAATTCTAATTGTAGAAATCTTTCACCTTCCTGGTTAATTGTATTTGTAGGTATTTTGTTCTACAGGTGGCTATTGTGAATTAAATTGCCTTTTGATTTAACTCTTAGCTTGGACAATATTGGAGTATAGAAATGCTACTAATTTTTATACATTGATTTTATACCTGGAAACTTTGCTGAAGTTTTTTATCAGCTCTAGGAGCCTTTGGACAGAGACTAAGGGGATTTCTATTAGTATAATCATGTCATGTGTGAAAAGAGATTGTTTGACTTCCTCTGTTTCTATTCAGATGCCTTTTATTTCTTTCTGTTGCCCGAGTGCTCTGGCTAGAACTTCCAGCACTACGTTAAATAGGAGCGGTGGGAGTAAAAATTCTTGTTTTGTTCTGGTTCTCAAGAGAAGGGCTTCCAGCTTTTTTCTCATTCAGTATGATGTTGACTGTGGGTTTTTCTTACATGGTTCTTACTGTTTTTGAGGTATGGACCTTCAATACCTCATTTGCTGAGGGTTTTTAACATTTAGGGGCATTAAATTTTACCAAAAGCTTTTTCTCCTTCTATTGAGATGATCACGTGATTTTTGTTTTTAGTTCTGTATATGTGATGAATCACATTTATTGATTTGTATATATTTAACCAACCTTGCATCCCAGGAATAATGCCTACTTGACCTTGGTCAATTAGCTTTTTGATGTGCTGCTAGATTCAATTCGCTAGTATTTTGTTGAGAATTTTTTAATCTATGTTTATTACGATATTGGTCTAAAGTTTTCTTTTTTTGTTGTGTCTTTGCCAGCTTATCCAGATTTGTAGGCATCCAGATTATAAATTCTATGTTTGTCATTCTAGCCATTTCATTCTGGTCAAGAACCATTGCTTGGGAGATAGTACAGTCCTTTGCAGGTAGGAGACATTCTGGCTTTTAGAGCTGTCAGAGTTCTTGCACTGTTTTCTTTCTCATCTGAGTGGGCTGATTTTCCTTTAACTGCAGTGTAATTTGCGTATAGTAGTTAGTTTCATTTCTGGATGTTTTCAGAGGGCTGAGGCTTTGTGCGGTGTCTTTATTTGTGCTGAACCCTTTCCTAATATACAAGTTGGTATATTAGGGAAGTATTTTTGTTGTTGAAATTTGGGTTGTGATCTAATAGATGACTTTTAAGCAAAATAAGTGCTCAGTTGTGGCAAGATTGCTTTAAAAGATTGAAAATGTCACCACTTCCTTTTCTCAAAATGTTTGTTATCAAAATACTAATTTTTTTTAAATGTACAAAATACTGCCAGCACGTTTTACAAATGTTTAGACCAATACTTACTCCCATTAGGAGCATATGAGAGTTAAAAGTTTCCCTTTACTTTGATAATTCTTTTCAATTTGTCTTTCTGGTGGTTGTGAAGTGATATTTCATTTGAGTTCTAATTTACATTTCTCTGATGTGCAATAATTTAGAATAAATATCTTTCATGTTCTCATTAGCTATATGAGTATCTTACTAGATGAAGGGTGCTTTCAGTTTTTTAGCTTATTTCTATTTGTATATGTTTTGTTTTTATGGTTTTTTGGAAGGTCATCATCCATTCTAGATATAAATTTGATATTATAAACAGCAAAATATTTTCTCCCAATCAGTGGCTTGCCTTTTCACTCTATCAACTACTATGTCTTTTCATAATTAGAAGTTTTTATTTTTAGGTAAGTCTAATTTATCAATTCAATTTTTCCCTTTTTCATATTTTCTGCCCTTTTAAAATAAGTGTAGTATAGAAAGATAGTCTTATATTCTAAAGGCTTATTTATTTTAGCTTTCTTTCACATGTAGATTTAAAATCTGCCTAATTTTTACTCTTTATTTTTAGCCTTAAATATAGGTTGAGATTCATTTACCAATTATTTGTTTTTTTTCCAGTGGCAATATATCATCTAACTTTCATCATTATTTAAAAGTCTATATAGTTTGTCTACCAAAGTTTCCTCTCTTTGCTACAACTGGACCATATTTTTCTCCCCTCACACTACAGGACTATGAAAATACTGCTCAAGCTTTAGCTTTTTGCTTGGCCTTTGCACTACCTACCCCTGACCTGGTGAGAAAGGATATAGAACAAAAACAAATTACTGGGGGAGCCAAGTCCTAAAAGAGAAGAGAGGAGCTGGATTCTACATCATGTGAAAAAGGACTGGTGAAAATGTCAACACTTTTTTAGAAACATGGATTCTTAGTCCTTTAATACCTATTTTTCTCCTTCTTTTATTCGGACCTTGTGTCTTTCGTTTAGTTAGTTTCTCATTTCGTACAAAACCGCATCCAGGCCATCACCAATAACTCTCTATGACAAATATCACCCCTTACCACAAAATCTTCCTTCAGCTTAATCTCTCCCACTCTAGATTCCCACGTCACCCCTAGTCCCACTCAAAGCAGCCCTGAGAAACATAGCCCATTATCTCTCCATACCACCCCCAAAAATTTTCGCTGCCCCAACACTTTACCACTATTTCGTTTTATTTTTCTTATTAATACAAGAAGACAGGAATGTCAGGCCTCTGAGCCCAAGCTAAGCCATCATATATCCCTTGTGGCCTGCATGTATACATCCAGATGGACTGAAGCAACTGAAGATCCACAAAAGAAGTGAAAATAGCCTTAACTGATGACATTCCACCATTGTAATTTGTTTCTGCCTCACCCTAACTGATCAATATACTTTGTAATCTACCCCACCCTTAAGAAGGTTCTTTGTAATTCTCCCCACCCTTGAGAATATACTTTGTGAGATCCACCCCCTGCCCGCAAAACATTGCTCCTAACTCCACGGCTCATCCCAAAACCTATAAGAACTGATGATAATCCTGTCACCCTTTGCTAATTCCTTTTTTGGACTCAGCCTGCCTGCACCCAGGTGAAATAAACAGCCCTGTTGCTCACAAAAAAAAAAAAAAAAGAAACATGGAGATAACGGATAGGGACCATTATAGAGAGACTTTACTGAGAAAAGGAAGAATTCCTGTGACACAGAGTTAACCCTTTATGTTTAGGCCAAGAGGAAATTTGCTCAGAATGAGAGGGTGAATAGAACACAGAAAAATTTTCTAACAGCAGAATAAGACTATGAAGGGGATTTATTTACATAGGAACAATTAACTTACTGCCTTTAATATTTGAGAAACATATATCTTTATCTCCTAACAGAAAACTTTGGACTCAATAATCTCTAAACGCTTCTAAAATTTTACAGTCACTTATTTTATCCAAAAAAATTTCAGTGTCTATGTAAATTACTATTTGGGAATAAACTTTCATTGCCTTGGATGTTGCTTGTAATTAAAGAAATGTAATGCCATTTAGAAGTCTGAGCATGGAAACCAAAAACATAAACGCTTTGACTCAAATGCTGAGATTTTTAGCTTATAATTTAACAAATAATTTAAACATGTATATGTGTGTGTTTCTGTGTGTTTGTGTATGTGTGTGCATATGTATGTATTTATTGCAAGTTTTGGCCATTTCTGTATCGAAATCAAGTTGAAATGTTGAAAACAATCTGAAAATGATGTTGAAGATAATCATATTGCTTGTATTATTATACTAAGTAAAAAATGTCTATAGAGATAAAAAAGCTACATATTTTAAATTTGTTATTAAGATTTATCCTCTAAACATTCTATCTTATCTGTGTTCCAGAGAGATAGAGCTTGCTGACCCTCATCAAGGTAAATCCTTGCTCTCTTGCTTTTCTTGGCTTCAGCTAACAGCATGGAGCAAAACTATAAGTGTGTGTGTAGCCTTTAGTCTCTCTATTTTGGACTGGGTGTTGAGAGTGGTTATATTCACCATCTAAGATCTTGGCTCCTGTCAGTAGCCTTTTTTAGATGCCTTCTTCCATAGCTTTAGATATTACTGGTTTCAGTGTTTCCTCCTCTCGTGCCTTTCAACTGAGATGTAGAATTTCCATTGTTTTAAGTCTGAGATTATTCACTGTTGCAAGTCCTTGGGTGTTTTATCCTCATTCGTTGGTTGCTCATACTTTAAAATTATTCTTCAATGATTTTTATTGAGTGGACCATCTGTTCCTAATGAGAGTTTAGCTAAGACAAGTAGTAAAGTGAGTTTTCCAAATTCATCTTTGTAAAAGACATATTTTGCTATGCAAGAAAAAGAAACTTATTAAATATATACACATATATACACATTTGTATACATGAATATATACGTATATACAAATATATATATACATATACTATGTATATAATTTATATATAATTATACAAATTATATGTATATAATTATATGCATAGTATATGTATATATGTATATAAATATGTATTTATATAATTATGCATTTGAGATGAACAAGGTTATTAGATAACAAGGTTATTAGACAACTTTGTCCATCTAAAGTCCTTAGAAAACATGAACAAACTAACCTTTACATCTATGTTCCTTAACACACTTTCTGTTTCTTAGATTGTGAAGAAGCATATTTTAAAGAACAATATACTTTAACTTCTGATACATGTAAAGATACTGTTTCCTTTGCCTAAAATCATGTTTTATTTAAGACTTTTATATGTCTGTTTTTACTTACAGCTGATTAAAATTCCATATTTAAATAATTTTATATGTTCATGTTTATATTTATTTCCTATATTGATGTTTTGAATATGTAGGATTTTTCTCTAATACTTTTCTAAAATTCCTGATGGCAGAAGCTTTTAAATTTATATTTAAATTCACAATATTATTTTGAATAAACTATGTATTGAATAAATAATATAATAAATATTTTCAAATGCCTATATTACCAAAGGTGCATCATTAATGTTTGAAAGAAACTTCCCTAACCTGATAAAAATTTCAATTTAATGATTTTTTTGATCCTAAATAACTAGGGAGAGAAATATTTTCTCATCTTTAATGATATTAGAAGCCACTTTTCCTTTATTTTTTTAAAATAAACTTTTTGGGCATATTTGAGATTTACAAGATGATATTATGGTATACACATAGACAGTGAAACAAATTACTGTATTGAAGTAAATTGACATATTCATTATCTCAGAAATAGTTATATTTCTGTAAAAAGTACAGCTAACATCTACTTATTTTTTTAAAAATCCCTAATACAATACAATGTTATTAACTATACTCCTCATTTTGGACATTAGATCTCTAGACTTGTTTATAGTATATATAAAATAACAGGCTTATTAGCATGTGTCATTCTTAATATATCTTCAGTAATCTGGTACTTAATGCTCATAGCTCAGTATAATGACAATTAAAGAAGAAGGATATTTTTGTTTTATGTAATTTATTGTTATCAATCTGCCTGACCCTATGAATCACAGGAGGTAACACTCGTTTCAAATCACTAAAATTCAGAGATGTTCAGGCAAATCATGATAGAATAAATGCATCAATTTCTTACCAGCATAAACTACTATAAAAGGTATCCTATCTGAAAATGGAAGGCAGATCACATCTCTGCTATTATACAAGCATTATAAACTCAGCTGCCATGTAGCAGAATCCTCCAACACACCTTGAGAAAGAACTGTAGAGGTATCACTACCCCAATATTCTCAGTGCACTTGAAAAACCAGACGAATATTTCTTAAGGATTAATTTGTACATATGCCACCTTGTGTGAGTTAAATAGGAATGTCTCTATGACAGTCGTTAGGATTTAAAAGTGGGACGATCAATGAAATAATTAACTTGCAGGAAGTAGAAGTTCAATATACTTGTTTTATCAGTGAATTGGACATCTTTCTTGGTATTGTGTAGACAATCCACAATGACAGAACATTTTGAGCTACTCTTCGTGAAACTGAACAAGCATTTCAAAAGACCACAAAATGGGAATCTTTGGAAATATTCCTGGAATATATTGTGCAAGTGAAAGTTTTGCTCCAGAAAAGTTAAAAAGCTGACAAAGTCTCCTTCTTTGACTAATTTTTTTTCTCTCTCTCTCTTTGTTTTTGAGACAGAGTCTTGCTCTTTTCGCTCAGGCTGGAGTGCAATGGCATGATCTCGGCTCACTGCAACCTCTGCCTCCCAGGTACAAGTGATTCTCCTGCCTCAGCCTGCTGAGTAGCTGGGATTACAGGCGCCCACCACCACGCCTGGCTCATTTTTTATATTTTTAGTAGAGATGGGGTTTCACCATGTTGGTCAGGCTGATGGCAAACTCCTGACCACAGATGATCCACCTGCCTCTTCCTCCCAAAGTGCTGGGATTACAGGCGTGAGCCACCGTGCCCTGCCTGACCAAATTTTAATGAGGTTCCTCTAGTTCTTTTCTCAACTACGCCTTGCCCTTGGGCCTTGTCTGCAGAACTGCCATAGTCCAATTTTAAGTAGACAAGGAGGATCTCCAGGAATTATAGGAATGTAATCGACTTGAGCAATCAGCCCGTTTTACAGCCTCCTGCCCTGCAGTCTGTTTCTTCCTAAACTCTGGGTGGAATGCAGTCATCTATTTGGCTAGAACTAGCTCCTAACAGACACCAACATCTTCTAGATGAACCCAAGTAAACTTTGCTCTGTACCATTCTAAATGTCCACCCAGAAGAATCTATAGTTGGGTTACTGTACCGTGCCACCTATGTGCTAGCATAAAGATTCACCGCCATCTATGAAACTGGGACCCCCTCTTCCACGTGTGATGACATACCCTCTCCCCTCTCCATGGCCCCGTAAAACCCTCCTGTCACTTTCAGTTGGGGAAACATTGCTTTGAAGAATATTCCTACTGCTCACTTTACTTGCATTAAGTAATAAAACTTCTATTCATCAAATCCTGCATTCTTCTGGGAAGTCTTTGTTACTTGTCAAGCAAACAAACCCATTTGGGGGGTTAACATGGTTTCAGTAGGAATCTTACTGAGCCAGTTTCATGAGACTCTGTCACCTTCAATATCTGATTACCCTCAATATCTAATCGAATTCCACACCCCCCAGGTGATATCTAATCACCTTAGCCTGTCTTCAATGAAATCACCTGTGAGGTCAGTTAGTAAGAATTCTCCCTACTTTGATGTTGTCTTTCTACAGTGGTAGTTCCCCCTTATCCATGAAGGATAAGTTTAAAGACCTCCAATGCATGACTGAAGCTGCAGATAGTACTAAACCCTATGTATTCATATATTAAGTTTTTTCCTATATACACATACCTATGATGAAGTTTGAGTACTTATCACACACCATGCTAGTATCTTTTGCAGTTTGAGATGCAAAATCAAAACTAGCACCACTTTATTTTTCTTTTTTCAAAATTTCACTGATAAAACGTTTGTAGATCTTAGTAGCCTTAGCGTATAATTTTTTTTTCCTTAGGAAATTGGTAACTTTCACCTTTTCACTTAAAGCAAGCACTTTACCGCTGGCTTCTCTTTGGCGTATTCAAATTGCCAGCATCACTACTTTTTCATTTCTGGGGGCCATTATTAAGTAAAATAAGGGTTACTTCAAAACAAGCACTGTGAACCATGACAGTTGATCTGATAACCAAGACGGCTACTAAGTGACTAACGGTTGGGTACTGTAGACAGCATGGACACGCTGGAGAAAGGAATAATTCACGTCCCAAGTGAAGTGGCATAAAATTTCATTACACTACTCATAACAGCACACAAGTTAAAACTGAATTGTTTATTACCAGAAATTTCCATTTAATACTTTGGACTGTGGTTGACTGTAGGTAACTGAAATAATGGAAAGTGAAACCAAGGATAACAAGGAGATACTTCTATATTTTAAGTGTTGGAGTGAGCTGTAGCAAAGAATGACACTGCAGTTGGTCAATGGAATTAGCTCACCCGTGTTATAATAATTCGTGTTTATAGAAGTTAGAGGGGTACTCTTATAGAGACTGGGAGATAGGGGTGCCGTGTTTCTTGATGATTACATTTCAAAGGGATGGTTCCCAGGTCTTGAGAAAGACATTCCCGGGTTGCAAAACTGGTGAGAGGCTTAGAAAATATTTGCATGCCTAAAGGAAAGAGAAATAATTTGCATTTGGACATTTTCTAAAGTAAATGCCCTAAGTAAAGGAGCTCAGGGGCTTGGAGTAAATAAGCAAATTGTCTAAAGTTTGGTCAAGCTGAAGGGAATGTTACAAATATCTGGGTCTTGTGTCTTGAGCCATAGTCTTGTGTACCTTGCCTAATAATACACCTTCTTAATAAATTAGATATTTTTCATTTATTTTTAGATATTTAAGAAATATATAAGTTACCGGTCCTCTAAATGATTTTAATAACAAAATTTTATTTAGCATGTTTGTTTACTACCACATTACATCAGCATAAATAAGCAGTCTTAAAAATGTTTTAAAAAAGAAATTTCTATGAAAAACAAAACAAATACATAGTATACAAAAGGGATTAAAGGGTGAGAATGTAAACTAGTACAACCACAGTGGAAAACAGTGTGGAAATTCCTTAAAGAACTAAAAGCAGATCTACCATTTGATCCAACAATCCCACTACCAGGTGTCTACCCAGAGGAAAAGAAGTTATATGGAAAAGGTACTTGTACACGCATGTTTATAGCAGCACGGTTTGCAATTGCAAAAATACAGAATCAGTCCAAATGCCCATTAATCACTGAGTGGATAAAGAAAACATATATATATATATATATATATGTTTTATATATATAATATTATATATATTGTATATATATTTCACATATATATAAAATATCAAATATATATTATATATATATAATATATATATATATATAAAATACCACGGAATACTACACAGCTATAAAAACAAATGAAATAATAGCATTCGCAGCAACCTGGGTGGAATTGGAGACTATCATTCTAAGCAAGGTAATTCAGGAATGGAAGATCAAACATCCTATGTTCTCACTCATATGTGGGATCTAAGCTATGAGGACACAAAGGCATAAGAATGGTACATTGGACTTTGGGGACTTGGGAGAAAGGGTGGGGGCAGGTGTGAAAGATGAAAGATTACACATTGGGTACAGTGTACACTGTGCAGGTGATGGGTGCACCAAAATCTCAGAAATCACTTCTAAAGAAATTATTCATGTAACCAAATACCACCTGTTCTCCAAAAATCTAATAAAATAAAAAAGTAAAAATTAAAAAAAAAACTACAGAGGCTGTATACAGTTTGCTGTGTTGGAAATGATCTGTGTTTCACCAGTTGTGTGACCCATAGAGAGATACGCAGGTTTTCTGGGAATCATTTGCTCATATTTAATGCCAGTAACCTCATCCAAGAGTTGCAGTGAAGGTTAGTATACTACACTTACATTATGGGAAAGTGAGAATGCACAGATATGGTGTATTAATGTACTCTAGATGACATAACAAAATACTACAGATTGGGTGGCTTAAACAACAGAAGTTTATTCTCACAGTTTTGGAAGGTAGAAGTTCAAGATCAAGGTGCCTTTAGGGTTGGTTTCTGGTAAGGCCTCTCTTCCTGACTTGCAGGAAATCACCTTCTTGCTGTGTTCTTAGATGATCTTTTCTCTGAGCTCTCAGAGAAAGAAAGAGCATTTGTGCCCCTTCTTGTAAGGACATATATACATGTTTTTTTAAATCAGCTCCCCATCTTTATGACCTCATTGAACCTAATTACCTCTCTAGAGTCACTGTCTCCAAATATAGGCATGTTGGAGGTTAAGGTTTCCACACATGAATTAGGAAGAGCGATGTCATTTACCATAATAGATTTTCTTTCAATCCAGGCGCTATTGACAGACAATTTGAGCTGCAAATGGCTACAGTGCCATGTCTTTCTGGGCATTGCTCTACAATTCCAGATAAATTCTATCTTTCCTCACACCTCTATTATTTTCTTCCACAGGACAAATGACATTTGAATAATCTATTACCCAAATGTACAATATTAAAACAAGGTGACATTAGTACAGTAGTACATTCAACAATATATTAAAACAATATGACACTAGTACGTTTTATATCAGCTAGTGGTCAACTGATGGTCATCATATTTAAGAATTGCATTTTTTCAGTTAGTATGATTAAAATAAGGTAATTGCATTTGTTATTTTCTACCTTGATACTAAATTATCTTGCTTCTTGTTGAAAATAGAAAGAATAAACTCTTCAATAACAACATAAGCGTCCTCTCCCATATAGTTCCATAAAATTGACAGAAACACAGATTAGTAGCCGCTATTTATGAAGTCTTATAAAATGCCAGTAAAAGGTGCTGACAACTTTATAGATGTGATTTCATTAATGTTGAGTATTTGCATTGATATTCAAAAATTTTAGAATATACCATCCTATAGAAACTAGCTTTTGGGACCTGTTCTGTAGCAGGCAGTATAATGGACCTGTCTCTTCTCACACAGTGCTTATTGTTTTCCAGCTATGTTTGTAATTGAGTGGAAGAATCCATCTAAGTTCCTAGTGAAGAATGACTAAACCTTCTATACAAAAAGCCTGCTCACCACTGAATTTTTGTCATAGTAAAAATAATTTGTCCATGTGTTCTCATAATTTAGCTCCCACTTCTTTTTTTTTTTTTTTTTTTTTGAGACGGAGTCTTTCTCTGTCCCCCAGGCTGGAGTGTGGTGGCACGATCTTGGCTCACCGCAACCTCCACCTCCTGGGTTCACACCATTCTCCTGCCGCAGCCTCCCGAGTAGATGGGACCATAGGCGCCCGCCAACACGCCCGGCTAATTTTTTTGTATTTTTTAGTAGAGACGGGGTTTCACCGTGTTAGCCAGGATGGTCTTGATCTCCTGACCTCATGATCCACCCGCCTCGGCCTCCCAAAGTGCTGGGATTACAGGCTTGAGCCACCGCGCCCGGCCAATTTAGCTCCCACTTCTAACTGAGAATATGTGGTATTTGGTTTTCGGTTCCTGTGTTAGTATGCTAAGGATCATGGCCACCTGCTCCATCCATGTCTCTGCAAAGAACATTATCTCATTCTTTTTATGGCTGCATAGTATTCCATGGTGTATATGTACCACATTTTCTTTATCCAGTCTATCACTGATGGACATTTAGGTTGATTCTATGTCTTTCCTGTTGTGAATAATGCCTGCAATAAACATACATGTACATGTCTTTGTAATAGAATAATTTACATTGAGGGAAACAATACACACTGGAGCCTCTCAGAGGCTGGAGGGTGGCAGAATGGAGGGGATCAGGAAAAATAACTATTGGGTACTAGGCTTAATACCTGAGTGACGGAACAATCTGTAAAACAAACCCCCATGACACAAGTTTACCTATGTAACAAACCTGGACTTGTTCCCCTGAATTTAAAACAAAATTAAATAATCATTATAATTATAATTTGGTCTTGATTTTTCAAACTATGACAAGCATGTTTGAATGTAGGTAAAGAATGGAAGACTCATGCTGTTGGTCTCTTAAAACACCAACACCTTGGATCATGACCTAGGAAGCTTGACATACAGAAAATGAATCATGGGTGGGGATGAAATCATGTTTAAAAGAAATGAGACCTCAGCAATGCAGTGCATTTCATGTTTTGATGGTGCTCTGGATATTTCGAAGCTTCCCACCCTAGGAATCTACTGAAAATCAATAATTCTGCTATTTGCTCCTATTAATCTTATCTCTGCCTTGCATATAAAAGTGCTTGGCTTGAATAACTTCCACTACCTGTTCATCTCGTCTTCTGTTCTATTATTTTCAGGAGTGGTCAGCTGTTTTCCCTACTAGCTTAGTTTAAAATTATAAACTCTCTTTTTTAAAAACACTTTTAATATGATAACTCACAGTTAAACATTGCTTTTATGTTTTTCTTTGCTGTTGAGCCTGGACCTTAGTATTTTTACAAACTCCGTATTTTGCTTTGTAATTTCTTCTAGATTGAAAGAGTATCAGTAAGTTCTGGCTTTTATAAGGGTATCTTTACGCTTCTACCCTATGGGTGGGTTTAATGTCTTCAAAAGGGGCTTTTGGGAGTGAACTCTCTCTCTTGGCTCTTCTGTTCTGCCCTGTGTGGCAGTGTTCCCCACCCACCAGAGGACGCAGCGTTCAAGACGCCATCTTGCGAGGGAGGGATGGCTGGGCCCTCACCAGACACCAAACTCTCTGAGGCCTTAATATTGGACTTACCAGCTGATATGGTTTGGCTGCATCCCCACCCAAATCTCACCTTAAGTTGTAATAATCCCCACATGCCAAGGGCAGTGCTAGGTGGGCATAATAGAATCGGGAGAAAATTTCCCCCATACTATTCTCATGGTAGTGAATAAGTCTCATGAGATCTGGTGGTTTTATAAACGGGATTTTCTTGCACAAGCTCTCTCTTGCCTGGGACCATGTAAGACATGTCTTGCTTCCCCTTCCCTTTCCACCATGATTGTGAGGCCTCTCCGGACATATGGAACTGTGAGTCAATTAAACCTCTTTCCTTTATAAATTACCCAGTCTCGGGTAAGTCTTTATTAGCAGCATGAGACAGACTAATACACCAGCCTCCAGAACTGTGAGCTGATAAAATTCTGTTTATTTTATGTCACCTAGTCTGTAGTATTCTGTTTTATAGCAACAGAAAAAACAGATTAAGGCTATATAAATATATATATTGCTAAATATAATTTAGCAATTTCAATTTCAGTGTTTAGAATAGTCTGTCATGTTAGGTAAAAATCTAAAAGATTTCTGGGCTTCTAATTTAGAATATATAACAGATTTGGACTTGAGGTTTTAATTTATAAAAAAGTGACTGCATTTGTAAACAGTATTTGATTGTGCCAACCAACTAATTATTTATAGCATAGGGAATACTTTATTGTATTAAGTTAGTAAATACTTGACAAGTTTTGATTTCTTTTAGAAAATTAAAGCACAGAAATTAAAAACAAATATATTAAAGAAGCTTAATTTTTCATACAGTTAAGATCATAAAAATGAGGAAAACAGAAGAAATGGCAATAAATATAGAATTACCAGTTGATTTTAGGTGCTAACAACAATGTATGTTTTGTTCTATGGATCTGCAGCTACAGCTTACAGATTTTTCTATTGCAGACATATTACAAGTAGAATCTCTATGATGATTTTTAGCAAACAGAAGTGGGAAACAGATAGATGTATTGGATTCCTCTCATCCATTTATTCATTAGATTAAGACCAAATATCAGGAACAGAAAGATTTAGTGCAGATTCCATCGTTACTGGCTAACCTGCTCTTGAATTATCGTATTTTCAACAAATACCTTAAACTCTGAGATTCATTATTTCAAACAGTCCTCACTCAAGCTAAAAACATACATATTTAGCAGCATATGCTTGGAAGGTTATTTGATTTGTAAAATTTGTTAATTTGAAATGTTTTAGTAACAATTCAACAATAAAGATATATAAATCATGATGTGCATTTTGTATTTTATTGACCTTAAGCCATAGCTGAGATTTTGCTCTAGAAATAAAAGGTAATTCATCTTCCATTTCAAGCTAGTCCAAAAGATTGAATTGTGTTAAATGATGTGCTGCACTTTCTCAGATGTTCATTATTGCCCTATATAGATTTTGCTGAGATGAACAAACTCACTTACAGAAACTCTTTACGTTAGATTCACTTATTGAGCCAAAACTTGGGGTTATCCTTTCGAAGTGTGGGAGACAACATCTTAAAAATGAAAAATAATATTTCTTCCAAAATATTTGGTGTATGAAGGTCTAAATGTTCTAGACCAGAGCTATCATTTATTTTCCAAAAGCATGGATGGAAGCAATTTGGGTGTTGCGATTATACATCTTAATAGGCACCATAGAACATAATACCTGATTGTGACACAATTTTTATTTGACACATTAGGTTTATAAGAATATCTGCAGTTTTTGCTTTACTTTCTTTCCATACCATGGTGTGTATAATTTCTGGCTACTGAAATCCTTCAGATAAACTAGATTAATAGAACACACACACATGCACATACACATACATACATATGCATAGAGGTGTATGCAATATTGTGCCTAAAATTCCAATGATATTCTTTTTGTTTTTTGTTTTTTGCTTTTTGAGACGGAGTCTCGCTCTGCCGCCCAGGGTGGAGTGCAGTGGCGAGATCTCGGCTCACTGCAAGCTCCACCTCCCGGGTTCACGCCATTCTCCTGCCTCCGCCTCCCGAGTAGCTGGGACTACAGGCGCCCGCCACCACGCCCGGCTGATTTTTTGTATTTTTAGTAGAGACGGGGTTTCACCGTGTTAGCCAGGATGGTCTCGATCTCCTGACCTTATGATTTGCCTGCCTTGGCCTCCCAAAGTGCTGGGATTACAAGCGTGAACCACGCGCCTGGCCTCCATTGATATTCTTTCTTTGTTACTGAAAACTGCTATTAATTTTGGCCAGAGTCACTGTAATATGATAATCCTCATATTTGAGGACAGTTCACTTACATGTCTATTAAGGAGATTGTAGCATCAGAATACAAAATCATGCCTATATTAATATAAAAATCAGTGACACGGCATTTTTAATTGTTGTAAACTTTGTCAGAGCTAGTGTTTCATTTAAGAGGTGCTGTGGAGGGGCAATTATTGAGTGCTCCAAACTTGGTAATTGCACAATATATGGTCCAAGAAGAGGTATCTGAAATGTTAACATCAACACATTAATTATGCTTCTGAAATAGAAGCAGAAAAAATTAAATCTCTGAGCAATGTCCCATGTTGAAGAATCTACCTTAAATGGCCTCTTACTTTTTGTTTTAAGGTTAAGAAAGTTCAAAAAGAGACTTATTTTTGTTAACTGCTTCAAGGTGTCACAGACTGCCACAGAATTCATATTTTTCATCAATGAATATTCTTGTTGTTATTGTTGTTGTTTGTTATTAGAGGGTTAGCATATAGATTTTAAGAATTCAGTAATTGAACTGGGTGCACTGACTCACACCTGTCATCCCAGCACTTTGGGAGGCCAAAGCGGGGGGATCATTTGAGGTCAGGAGTTCAAGACCATCCTGGCGAAGGTGGTGAAACTCCATCTCTACTAAAAATATAAAAATTAGCTGAGCATGGTGGCGCAGGCTTGTAGTCCCAGTTACTTGGGAGGCCAAGGCAGGAGAATTGCTTGAACCTGGGAGTCGGAGGTTGCAGTGATCCAAGATTGTGCCACTGCACTCCAGCCTGGGCAACAGAGGGAGACTCCGTCTCAAAAAAAAAAAAAAAAAAAAAAGAATTCTGTAGTTGCAAGGCTGGGCACTGTGGCTCATATATTCCCAGTACTTTGGGAGTCTGAGGCAAGCAGATCAATTAATTGAGCCTAGGATTTGGTGACCAGCCTGGGCAACATGGTGAAACCCTGTGTCTATAAAAAATATAAAAATTAGCCAGGCATGGTGGCATGCACCTGTGGTCACAGCTACTCTGGATGCTGAGGTGGGAGGTGGAGGTTGCAGTGAGCCAAGATTGTGCCACTGCACTCCAGCCTGGGTGGCAGAGTGAGACCCCATCCCCCCCCCAATAAAAGAATCAAGTAGTTGCCATCTAACTCGTCAAAGTGTGAGTAAATGTTTGGTTTAAAAACAAAATGTATTCAATAGTCATGACTGAATTCATAGCAGAGGATCCACTAGATTAGATACGAATAAGCGGTGGGGAAAAAGAGATCTGTTTTATGCTGATCTAAATCATCAGAATGTAAAACTATGAGGTATCAAAATAAAAAAAGAAAAACAATACAGCAAAATAATTGTAATTCATCCTTCCATATTTCTCCAACCTAGCCATGTAATATAGAGTTTTCTATACCAATGTTAAAACTTTTCATTTAAAACACTCGTTTAACAGAATTGAAATACCTCATTTTTAAAAAGTGCAATGTAGTGGAATACCATTTGTAATTAAAATTAAAACTTTCTGCAGCAAAGCTCTTTGTGCTCACATTCACTTAAAAATCACATAATAAAAACAATGCTGAGTCCAATAACTTCTTATTTTATATCTGGGTTACAGCCATGTACTTAAATAACATTTCCATCTGTTCCAGCCTTTAAGTGTTGCTTGAGTTAAGCATAAGCAATGACAATCCAGCTCATTAGCACATACTTGAAATTTTCCTTAGTTAGGTCCCAAACCTGGCAATGCTCTCCTCATCTCTATCATAGATTGATATCTAAACTAAATGTTTCCATTGAAATCCCTCAATTCTTTTAAAAGTTAATACATTCATAATAATAACTTTTTTTTTTTTTTTTTTTTTTGACAGAGTCTTTCTCTGTTGCCTAGGCTGGAATGCAGTGCTGCGATTTCGGTTTACTACCACCTCCGTCTCCCAGGTTCAAAAGATTCTCCTGCCTCAGCCTACTGAATAGTTGGGATTACAGGCATGTGCCACCACACCCGGCTAATTTTTGTATTTTTAGTAGAGACAGGGTTTCACCATGTTAGTCAGGCTGGTCTCGAACTCCTGACCTCTTAATCTGGCCGCCTCAGCCTCCCAAAATGCTGGGATTACAGGCGTGAGCCACCATGTGAGGCCCATAATAACTTTTAATTTAGAATATCACCTGTTAATATGAACAATGTAACAGTCATAAAACCTCTCTTAAATATAAAAAATAAAGAAAAGAAAGTCAGGCTGTATTGAAATATGACAGAATAAAATGAAAGTAATTTATTATAGATAAACATTGTGGATTTCCTTGAATGTCTAAGACAGTTTATTTCCTTGCGAGGGGTCAGAGTTTGCCGCTTTTCTCCTCTCTCCCCCTCTGCATATTGCCTGGAACAGAGAAGGAACAGGAGGTGATAGTTACTGTGGCTCAAGAGCAGACAGGCTGCAAACTATTTTTACCTTATGGCTTCCCTCTGTCAGGCAAAGTGCCTCCTGAGTAATAAACATGTAGGTGGACTAATTAGATCATAAACTGATGGCAAAGTTGTTCTTATAGTGTGCAGAGGAGCAGGAACTTATACCTGGTTTTCACTGGGAAACTGTGAATAAAAATAAGACATACATACCAATTATGGCATCTATATTAATGGTAATTTAATTTTAAAAATGCTTTAAGTATTTATTTTAGTTTTGGAGGGATTTACCTAAGTTGGGTTCAAAAATTGGCTGTGCACTTGATAAGGATCATTGCATGTTTTTTCTCCAGGTTGCTCCTGACATCTCTGATTACAAATGATTGTGGGGAAAAGTCTTGTTACATGGAAAAATAAACACCACGTACATTTAGCAATTGTCAATAAAAAAACCATTAAATCAAAACTGGTGTTAAAACTATCCTGTGTATTTCTATAATATCTGTAACTGCAAATTAGGTTATTTTTTGAAGTTTTTCATCTTGTTTGATGTAGACACTTATAGCTATAAACTTCACTCGTAATACTGCTTTTACTGTATCCCATAAGTTTTGGTATGTTATGTTTTCATTATTATTTGTTTCAAGAAATTTTTCAATTTTCTTCTTAATTTCTTTATTCACCCACTGGTCTTTCTGGAGCATATTGTTTAATATTCAAGTATTTGTATTGTTTTCAGAATTCCTCTAATTATCAATTCTTAGGTTTTTTTTTCCATTTTGATCAGAGAAGATGCTTGTTATTATTTCCAGTTTTTTTTAATGTTTTAAGACTTGTTTTGTGACCTAATATGATTTATCCTTGAGAATAATCCATATGCTGAAGAAAAGTATGTGTATTCTGCCACCACTGGATGAAAAGTTCTGTAAATACCTATTAGATCCATTTGGTCTACAATGCACATTAAGTCTGATGTTTCTTTGTTGATTTTCTTTCTAGAAGATTTGTCCAATACTGAAAATATGGCGCTGAAGTCTCCAGCTGTTATGGTTTTGGGGCCTATCTCTCTTTTCAGCTCTAGCACAATATTTGCTTTATATTATCTGGGTGCTCCAATATTGGGTGTATGTATATTTAAAATTGTTATATCCTCTTGTAAAAATTACTTTTTATCATTATATAGTGAGCTTATTTGTTTCTCCTTATAGTTTTGGTCTTGAAATCTATCTTGTCTGATAAAAGTATAGCTACTCCTGCTCCTTTTCGGTTTCCATTGGCATGGTATATCTATTTCCATCCCATTATTTTCAATCTATGTGTGTCTTTAATGTGACGTTTGTTTCTTACAGAAAACAGATCGATGGATCTTGTTTTTTCATACATTCAGATGAAAACTCTCCTATTTTGATAGAACATAAATGGACCATTTATGGTCAGTGTTTTTATTGGTAAGTAACCACTTACTCCTACCATTTTGCTATTTGTTTTCTGGTTGTTTTTCCTTCCTTCCTTCCTTCCTTCCTTCCTTCCTTCCTTCCTTCCTTCCTTCCTTCCTTCCTTCCTTCTCTCTCTCTCTTTTCTTCTTTCTGTGAAGGTTATTTTCTCTGGTGATATGTTTTAATTTCTTGTTTTTTATTTTATTTTTATTTCTGTGTTTCTGTTGCATGTTTTTGACTTGTGGTTACTATGAAACTTGCAAATATTATTTTATAACCCATTATTTTAAGCTAACACTTAACAGTGTTTGCATAAGCAATGAACAGAAGGGAAAAAAGACTAATACAAATTCTATGCCTTAACTTAATCTCATCACTTTATAACTTTTTATTGCTTCTATTTATATCTTATTGTACTGTCCAAATCTTGAAACGTCATTGTAGTTATTATTTTTTATTGGTTCATCGTTTAATCTTTCTACTTAGGATAAGAGTTTACACATAACAATTACAAAATACTAGGAAACCAAATTCCATAATACATTAGAAAGATCGTTCATCATGACCAAGTGGGACTTATCCCTGGGATGCAAGGAGGGTTTAACATATGTGAATCAATCAATGTGCTATATCAGTCAACAGAATGAAGGCTAAAAATCATATGATTGTTTCAATTGATGCTGAAAAGGCATTGATAGAATTTAGCGTCTTTTCATGATAAAAAACCCTCAAAAAACTGGGGATAGAAGGAACATACCTCAACATAAAAAGCCATATATGACAGACCCACAGCTAGTATTAAACTAAATGGGGAAAAACTGAAAGCGTTTTCTCTAAGCTTTGGAACATGACAAGGATGCCCACTTCCACCACTGTCATTCAACATAGTACTGTATGTCCTAACTAGAACAATCAGACAAAAGCAAAAAATAAAGGGCATTAAAATTGGAAAGGAAGAAGTCAAACTATCCTTGTTTTCAGATGATATGATCTTATATTTGGAAACACCTAAAGACTCTAAAAGAAAACTATTAGAACTGATAAATTTAGTAAAGTTACAGGATAAAAAATCAACATAAAAAATCAGTAACATTTCTATATCCCAACAGTGAACATTCTGAAAAATAATATTTTAAAATTCCATTTACTATATGCACAAATAAAATTAAATACAAAGGATTGACCACAGAAGTGAAAGGTGTTTATAATGGAAACTATGAAACATTCATGAAAGAAATTGAAGACAGCACCAAGATATGAAAAATAAATATTTCATTTTCATGTATTGGAGGAATTAATATTGTTAAAATGTTCATACTACCCAAAGCAATCTACAAATTCAACACAATTCCTATAAAAAACCAATGACATTCTTCACTGAAATATAATAAAACAATTCTAAAATTCATAGAGAACCACAAAAGCCCAGGAATAGCAAAACTATCCTAAGCAAAATGAAAAAGAAAAAGAAAAAGAAAAAAAAAACTGGAGGAATCATGTTATCTGACTTCACATTATACTACAGAGCTAGAACGACCAAAACAGCAGAGTACTGGCATAAAAACAGACACACAGACTAATGGAACAAAATATAGAACCCAGAAACAAAGCCACACACCTCTAAAGAACTCTTTTTCAACAAAGGTGCAAAGAACACACGCTGGGGAAAAGAGTCTCTTCAGCAAACGGTGCTGAGAAAACTGGATAGTCATATGCAGAAGAATGAAACTAGAACTCTTTCTCTTACCATATACAAAAATCAAATCAAAATGATTAAAGACTTAAATCTAAGACTTCGAACTATTGAACTACTACACAAAAAGTTTGGGGAAAATCTCCAGGACATTGATCCGGGCAAAAATTTATTGAGCAAAACCACACAAGAACAGGCAACCAAAGCAAATATGGGCAAATGGGATCACATCAAGTTACAAAGCTTCCCGTACTTACCCCACTTATTACATACACATCACTGATTATTTGGGTTAAACTGGACTCATTTCAGGCAGTTTGCCTTTGTTCGAATATGTGATGAGAAACTTAATGCTGTAATTTGACTTGAGCCATAAAACACATTTTAATATTAGCTTGTATTATATTTATTAAGCTTGTTTTTGTGGAAAAAAAACCCTTACTAAAACCTAGATAAGTCTAGAGTAAGCCAGTTTAGGTGTATTTTGTATTTAGTGATGGATTGTATCGTAAAAATAGAGATAAGTTGGGAAGATATATTGATTATGCTGTCCTGTTGAGGGAAAGGTCAGCGTATGTGGAAATTTAAATTTTGGTTATTGTGTTCACATCATAGTGTACAAGCATCACTTACAGTTTGGCTTTGAGAACTTTTCTGGTATTAAGTTTATGGAAAATGTATAAAAGAAATGGAAGTTTTGGTTATATTTTTATATTTGTAAAGTAAAAATTTGGTTAAAATGGTCACTGTTCTTTATTTTATTGTCATTTCAATAAAAATATTTGGAAAAGAAAAAAAAGCTTCTGCATAACAAAGGATACAATAAACAAAGTGAAGAGACAGCACACAGAATGGGAAAAAAATATTTGCAAGCTAGCCATCTGACAAAAGATTAATAACCAGAATATACAAGGAGCTCAATCAACTGTGTTGGAAAAAAAATCTAATAATCTGATCAAAAAGTGGGCAAAATATTTGAATAGACATTTCTCAAAAGAAGACAAACTAATGGCAAACAAGTGTATAAAGTGTACTTAACATCATTGATCATCAGAGAAACGCAAATTAAAACTACAGTGAGACTTCCTCTCACCCCAGGTAAAATGGCTTATATCCAAAAGATAGAGAATAACAAATGCTAGCAAGGGTATGGAGAAAAGGGAACCCTCATACACAGTTGGATCTTGTTTTTCATACATGCAGATGAAAACTCTCTGTAAATTAGTACAACCACTATGCAGAACGACTTGGAGGTTCTTCAAAAAAACTAGAAATTAAGCTACCATATGATCCAGCAATCCCACTGTTGGGTATATACCCCCCAAAAAGAAAATCAGTATATTGAAGAGATATCTGCACGTGCATGTTGCAGCACTGTTCATAATACATATGCTTTGGAAGCAACCTAAGTATCTATCAACAGATGACAAAGAAAATGTGGTACATATACATAATAGAGTGCTATTTATCCATAAAAATAATTAGATTCTGTTATCTTCAACAGCATGTGCATTCTATGATTTGTGTCACTTCGATGCATTGTGTTAGCAAGTCAGGCAGAATGTAAAGATAGGCAAATATCATAAACATGTATTTTCACCTTTTTTCTTTAAGAGAATCTTATGCCATTATCTCCTCCATCTGTAAGAGAGTTCGAGGAAATGACTACTATTGAATAGGCCTATGGCTAACACAAATAAGGAAGATGAAGAGAAAGGACATTGACTAGGCAGTCAGGGTAATTTCATTCTTTGTATCAACATTTCAGATGTTTCTTTTGTAAGCAACAATGGTCATTCATAAAGAGTTGAAACTGAGAAAATAATAATAATTTAATCATTTTTAGGAAATCTTCAAAGGATATATCATAGTTATTTATTTCTTATACAACTCGTATGTTATCTAAATGCATGTATTTTAATAAAAGTACATGATTCTCCTATTCATATATCTACTATTATCACTAAATTCTTGGTAAAGTTGAATGTCTTTAATGTCTTTGATACTATCACAGCATGCTGTTTTTATAAATAAAGCCAGATAATTAAGAGAGTTGGGGGATTTCCAAGGTAGCTGGCTTGAATATACAGAAAGCTCACACAGTTTCTGAAAGTGATCAAGCATTTGAAATTGTTTCTCGGCCAAGATGCAAACAAATGGTGATAATTAACGGCCATTTAATTTTTCATATCACATTTTACAGAATATACTTAGTGACAGAATATGGGAACATGTGTTTGGCCAGAAGATATGTGTTCCCATAATGAAATTTATTAATATTTTTTCTTTACCTAATTTGTAATTTATGGTATGTATATAACTTGTATCTTAATATTGGGGTCACTGTTAAACATTACTGTTCTAATAAATAAAATCTGGTTTAATTAATGGTCTCAAGTTTGTGGAGAATTCCACAAAATCAATTTCCTTGGTAGATTTTGAAAACAGATTGAGCATAGAACCTATTGAGAGTTAGGGCCTTTTTTTTTTTTTTTTTTTTGGTAATGTATGTAGCAGATCTTTTGATGGGTATAATAATTTCATTTTTACAGCTATGCTGCCTACTTTGTAAATCCATGATTATTCTTAGTAATTCTTTAGTGCTACTTAATGACCTGACACTACCCTGATAAACATGTCTATGAAATTTACAGTAGAAAATGTATATTAAAGTAAATAGGAATTTTTTTAATAAAATATAACTTCCAGTAGTAAAGGCTGAATTCTAGCCACTTTTTCTTGTCTATTTTCAATTAAAACTGTTAAATTTTAAATGAATAGTATAATTCTGTGATTGAACAAGTTATAAATGGGAATCCCTGGAGAAACTTGGCACAAAGTATTACTTAATGATTAAGTTATTTTCTCAGGAGAAGAACATTTTGCAAGCGATCCTTTTTTCCTGTTTTCTTTTTCAGAGGAGGGAGTATAGAGTGAAAGTATAGCAGGCTTTCAAATTCATATAATTCTACAAAAATCTTAATAAGTCAGAATATGAATAAAAAAGTAAATACGTGAATCAGAAGATTTTTTTTTATAGTTGCGTTCATTATCTATAGTTATTTAAAACTTTGGTAGAAAAGACCTGCTATGTACATTTGAAAGTTTGCAATTAATTTTCTGAAAAGGGATGACTTTTATTGTAGAGTGTTAAACAGGATTGCCCAAAGCTTTCTGTGTATACCATTTTATTGTCACCATCTAATGCAAGTTTTGGCCTATTATACCGTATTGCCTACCAGAAGAGGTAAATGATTATGACTTATGAGAACCAAAAAAGTTAATTAGTTGAAACATCTGTTGATAGTCTAGTTTTAGTAGTCTTGTTAAAAAATATTACTCATAGTTTTAAAACCTGTGGACACTTAGGGTCTGATTTTGTTTGTTTTACCAGGCACTAAAACTACCAGATCAAGTTTTGTATCATCAAAACCAATTCATCCATATTCTCCAGATTAGATTTAATGAGTAAGTTGGAAGTCCGCCAAAAGATATGTTTTAGTCACATTTTTAGTGTGAATGTCAGAAAATTGGCTCTAAATTTAAAGATTATTTCTGGATTTTTATATAAGGAAAGAGTATATAAACTCCATCCCAAGAGGAAATACTCTCAAATTAATTAGCATATCCATATTGGTTTAGTTTGATCTTAACATTTGACTTTTTGTATTTCTGGAATTAGTTTTAAACATGCATAGCATAAAATCCTACAACTTGGGATTTTGAAACATTAGCATTTGTATGTAATATCTGACAGAGAAAAGATGTCTGTGCTAAAAGATAGAATAAACTTCCTAAATTGTAAGAAAATTCCTCCTCACCCCAACATTGAATCCATAATAAAGAAAACTGTATTTACTAATGGAATACTGTGAGTTGTTTTTCAAGTATTTTTTATCTGACAATTATTATACTCACTTTTCAATCATGGGTTGGTTATATAACCGATCCCCTAGGGCAAAATGTCTTCTTTTTTTGTTATTTCCAAATAAACATATTCTTAAGATTTCTAAATGCCCAAAAGCATTTTTATAGTTCCATCACTTGAAAACAGAATATTTCGGGTTGATGGGTGCAGCAAACCACCATGGCACGTGTGTACCTATGTAACAAATCTGCGTGTTCTGCACATGTATCCCAGAACTTAAAATAAAAACAAACCCAGAATATTTCAGTGGTTGAGTTATTTTCATTTTGGTTTGTTGGCTTATAAAGACTAGAATCTGACGTCATCTTTCTTCATTTAGAGATTGATAGGTCATAGCTAGCTAGCTAAGCTAGATATATTAAAATAGATTTTAATTGAATGACATGCAATTGTCTTTGATATCAGAACATAAAGATTATAATCAGTTTCTTAAAAACAGACACTGCTCAATCTTGCATGTTGTTCTGTCTAGATTACATAGTAAAGTGCCTGAAACACCATAGGCAGTAATTACATGTTGCATCGTGTAATAGCATTTTGAATTGGATTATTCTCTCCCTTCAGAAAGAGCCACTACATATGTCAGGAGAAGCTGATGTAAAAATAAATAAGGCACATATAAACAAAAAATGGTTTTAAAATTCATTATTCATTTCTTATACTTAATTTGTGAATGTGTACAGATTATTTTCATGTTAATTTGCACTTTGGTCATTTTTTGTCAGAATGATGGAAAACATCGTCTATCTCTTACACAAAATGTCTCCCTCAGAGGGAAGAAAGAGGGCTCTTCAAAGGCTATTTGAATTTCTTTTAATTGTTACACAGTCTCAATAAGAAGTGAGTTGATTGAGTTCAAAAAGTTTGAAAGGTGTTAATTTTCTGTAATTATATTAAGGTCATTTTACCTTTTACCTCTCGATAGCTTTACCGAATTACACATTACATAGATATAATGTTGGAAATGCTGAAAGAAAAATATATAAAGTTGATTGATAGAGAAGCAGACTTCAATTAGGATAGCACTGGAATTACGAAATGTAGAAAAAGCGAGGACCCAAAGAGTGTGAAGTAAAGAACTCATTGTTGATGCGGTTATGGTATTGCTGCAAATTACTGATGTCTGAAATATAATGAAACATATAGGTAGGAAGATCGGATATTTCTGAGTCAGAAAGGTGCACGCTCAAATTGCATTCAATAAAAGTTATGTCAACCGAGACATTTAGTCCATAATGGAGAGACCAGAGATAAAATATCGAACACATGTCTAGTAATGATTCTGTTCATTTGCAGTTACCAAAGTTATCCAGAAGTATAAGTACCTTTTTACAAATTCCTTGTTATTTTGAATTATATCTCTCTGATGGAATCTTTTCATAAAATATACCTTATACCTACCCATTTTTACCACACAAATATGATAAATTATCATTTTTTTAAGTCAGGGGTTGAAATAATTTTACTAGTGAAAGAGTAGAATGTATGTTGAAGAAGGATCTAATTTAACAGCCTAAGGAAACTACAGAGAAAATAGGAACTTCTTTGTCTTCACTTCCACCACAAGTTCATTCACTGTTGCATGACCAGTAAATCAGAGGAGTCCCTAATTCCCCATTTAATCAGAGATTCTAGAAAACAAAACTTGAAAAAAACAAAGCCCAGTATCATAGAACTCTGATTTACTTTGCCTTGCAAACAACAACAAAAAAATGATTTTACATTTGGTATCATCCAATGGAGCCTTAGTCTGTGCTTATTTACAAGATGTGCCCTGTATTTTCAATTTAGCCACTTAAAAGCAAAGAAACCTACAGAAAACCAGTCTTTCCTTTGGACTCACTAGAGGCAGAGTGCAAGTTCTGGGTGAATAATGCAGATAAAAAAGTCAACTCTTCATTTTATCTATGATGCCAATTTCAAAGAATTAGGGCTTGTGGGAATTCACAAATATTATTAAAAGAAGGTGAGTTTGCCCGGGGTTTACTTTATGGACAGAACCCCCAGGTTATATATATATATAATGCAGTAATGTAGGTTGGAAGCAAACTATATCTTCTTTGTATCAATTGGGCAGCTGAGGAATAAACATCGTAAATTATTTCCCATAGCTCACTTGATACAGGTGAGAATCTAATTCTCCCTCACAAGAAAAAAGATTATTATATTTCTACTTATTTTACCCTCTCCCAACAAGATATATCAAAATTCTTTTATAAAGTTGAAATGTTTTTGCTTTTTGCTCACTCACTATTAAATAACCTCCTAACTTATGATAGTACGACTTATAATTTTTTTGACTTTACAATGGTTCAAAAATACTTCAGTATGGTATTCAATAAATTACATGAGGTATTCAACACTTAAAGTTAATACAGGCTTTTTCTTAGATAATTTTTCCCAACTGTAAGCTAATTTAAGTACTCTGGGCACTTAAGTACTCTGGGCACTGGTGGGTTAGACTAAACCATGATGATGTTTGGTATATTAAAAGGCATTTTCATCTCATCATAATTTTAACTTACAATGGGTTTATTAGGATATAGTCTCTTCATAAAGAGAGGAACATCTGTATATACTGAGGACTCACTTATTTAAGTACACGTTGCTGGTGTGGTTAAGTCCATGTTGAAGGTCGGAAGTTGGAAAATGAGAAAATATGCTGACTAGCATTACAGAAATTATTGTTCACCTTCCTGTCCTAGGAAAACTATTCTTCCATTAAAATTATGTATTTCAGCCAAGTTAGCTCTTAAATATTGGAATATGAAGTGTTATTTGTTTTACAGAAATCTTTTGTTGGTGAATATATTGGATACCTTTCACAGAGTTCCTCAGATTCATTTAGCTTTACCTGGCTTCACAGTTGTCAGCTTTCTGTTCAACTCTGGCAGCTGCTGCAGCTAACCAATTGAGTACCCGAGACTGAACAATCTCCAAAGTTGCCTTCCATCTCTAGCCACTTAAAGACTCAGTGAAAGGACGTGTAGCAGGGCATGGTATTTGCTTCTAGTCAACTGCCAAATGGGCTCAGAATCATAGAGTGTTAACTCCCTTATGGGACAAACTTTAAATAATTTGGCATTGGGTATAAGAAGAAACACGCAAATGAACAATCTTTTCTTTCCTCCTTGTGTAGAGCTGCTTCAAGGCATGGTTTTCTCATATAGTCTGTCTTGATAAGTTCTAATGGCTAAGAAGGTGGAAGAGCCAAATAAAGCCCATGTCTTTCCAAGGCTCAGCATGAAATAGCCGTTAGCGCAGTAACACATTACCTTGTATTTCTCTTTTCAGCCTAGCCTGCCTCATGCCCTTTTCTCTTCTTTCTGCTTTACTGGGATTATACTTCACCAATCTAGTATAATAGTATTTCTGATTCCTAATCCCAGCGTCTATTTTCTAGAGTAGCTGGTATAAAACAACATACAGACCCTGAATCTGAGAAATCATGAAATCTGGGAGTTCGTCTACACAATCTGTGGGTATAAAACATTTGGATTATGTCATGGAAGGCTATGCTTCTCAATAAAATGTTTCCTAGTTCTGCCATTTATCATCACTGGGCTTGACTAATAAAATCAAGAATCGTATATTTATTCACCAAACATTTATTGAGCACCAGTGTGTTCCATTCAGAATGCCAGATATTGTGGCACAAATGCGGCGAAGATATGGCACCCCAAATCCAATGTTATGCCTCATATATATAATCAAGTACAAAAACAAACAATGGCACCAATTTTTACCACAATTGTATTTTGTTTTTAATCAAATCGAGTCTTTATTTTAATAACTGAATGCATATTACAAAATGTATACTTTGCTGAAATCACCTTGAATTTGTTCAAACACATCTAAAGTAGGTTCGAATATTTTTGTTTTTAGAAACTGAGGAGCTAGAGACTAAGAAATGTTATTACTTATCACAGGTCACACGGATGGAAAGGAGCAACACATGCAAATCTTCGACCACAAACGCACTTCTTTCTACAGCAGCTCCTTTTTTACCCTACTTACGATGTTCTCACCTAGAACTTCCGCTAAACTGTCAATTCTTAGAACACTGCACTCCCTATGTTTCAGCTACTGATGAATACACCTCACTGTTCAAAATTGAAGCAGAATGCTGTAGTGCATAAGACCATACCTCTTCTTTGACATTTCAAATATCTGAGATCCAATTCTGGCTATACAGTTTTGTCAAATCCCTAACTTTTACAGATTTCAGTTCATACTTTATAATTATAATGATATCTTTACTCACTCCCCAAATATTAATTGACTCCCTCCTACACCCCAGTATGTTTCCTGACACTGGGAATGCAGAATCAACAGAACATAACATGTTCCTGACCTCAAAAGCTATATCAAAAGGGGTAAATAAATAGATAATAACAGTAAACTAATAAAATGTTAATGTAATTTCAGTAAAGTTATTTGTTGTCAAAGATGTACAAAAAAAGGAATAAAAAATGGTTTCCAAAAGTTTAATTGTGATTAAACTTTTTACTGTGATTAAAGTTTAATTGTGATGAATAAGAGCATTGCCATTCATGAAGGTAGATAATCAAGAGGAGAAAACGGGTTTCAGGAAGGACAACTGATACTTTCTATTTTGTACATATTAGATATGAAGTACCTTTCTCCCATTCCTTTCAATGGTTGCTTCTCCCCACTGCCTGTGTCAGCTGAGATTGCACTAATGCTGGGAATAACTTCCTTGATTTGTAAGTACTTTTTTCCCCCTGTACATTCTCATAGCACCCTCTAATTTGTCTTTCATAGCATTTCCAAATTTTAGTGTGATTATGTTTTTCATATCTGCATTTCCTAGCAAATTGAGATTCTATTGGAGGTTGGTAGGGGGCTACTCACATCTATATTATTACCATATTTATAACTGTGACAGCACTTAGTAGTCATTTAAAAATATTTAATAAATGTCCAAGTGACGTTCGCCATTAGAATTCTTATAGTCAATTTGTGATCATCACAAATACCTTGGTCCATTTTTGCAGTGGCCCTCATCTCAGTTCCGGAGTTGTTTAGTTACATTTAGAGTAAGTCTTGATTATCCAATTCTGATCCTTAACACACTTTTGTGAAAATAACTTCCAAGTTGAGTTATGTGATCTGCAACAAACAGCTATCACTGAGTTTTAGCACAAGAGATGGATTCAGTAAATATTAGTTGAATGAAAGAAGGAGCAAAGCAGTATGTACCTGCCTTAAACTTCCATTGGTAAGATACGGCGTACCTCATATTTTCTTTGTCCCTTCCGAACAAATCAGCATTCCCACCCCTAAGTGATTCATATAATACATCATCTTAACATCAGCTACTGGTTCAACAATTCTTTCCATAGGCTCAAAATTCAGATGATCCACTGAGGTCAAGAGACTTGCATTTTCTAGCTATGAATATACAACTTCTAAAAATTGTGCAGTGTTAATGTCAAACCAAAGACCACAGAAATCTAGAGATTCATGCATATGATCTGGAGTTTAAAACTTTTTAATGTGATTTTGAATGTTTATATTTCCATTTTAATAATTTCTAAAATTAGCATTGGATTTTTTTCTGGAATAAAAAAGGAGCACTGGGACAGTGCAGTGGCTTATGCCTGTAATTCCAGCACTTTGGGAGGCCAAGGTGGGAGAATCGCTTGAGTTCAGGAGTTTGAGACAAGCCTGGGCAACATAGTGAGACCCTGTCTCTATACGAAAAAAAAAAAAAGGAGACCCTGTCTCTGAAAACAAATTAAAAATTATCTAGGCACGGTAATATGTGCCTGTGGTCCTAGCTACTCAGGAGGCTGAGGTGGGAGGATGGTTTGAGCCTGGGAGTTCAAGGCTGCAATGAGCCATGATCGTCAGGCCACCACACTTCAGCCTGAGCCACAGAGGAGACCCTGTCTCCAAAAAAAAAAAAAAGAAAAAAAGAAAGAAAAAGAAGGCATTGACTCAGAAGTGCCCATTTGTGATTGCATCTTGCATTTGCAATCACTGTATCACCAGTAGCCTATGGTAATTGTAGAAAGACAACAGAAAAATAACAGAAGACGGCGGACTTTATATACACCTAATGGCAAGTAAAGACTACCGAAGAAAGAGGTCACCACTCAGGATCTGGGGTGGGGGACAGTAGCCTAAAAGTATTTTTACTAAACACGAATCTGTGCTTATAAGCCATTTTCTTTGAACAAAATCCTGATTTTATATAAAGATTTTGAGGCATGAAGTTCAGAGATATGTAGTTTTTCAGCAATAGGTCTTAAAATTGGTGACCTTAGCAGAAGAAATACTGTCATATGCCTCATAACAATGTTTTGGTCAACATCAAACCACATATACGGTAGTGGTCCCATTAGATTATGTTATATTTTCACTGTACCTTTTCCATGGTTAGATACACAAATACTCACCATTGTGTTACAACTGTCTACAGTACTCAGTACAGTAACTTGCGGTACTGGTTTGTTGCCTAGGAGCAATACGCTATTTCATATAACCTAGGTGTGTAGGAGGCCATGACATCCAGGTTTGTTTAAGTACATTTTATGTTCACACAACACCAAAATCGCCTAATGATGCATTTCTCAGAATGTTTCCCCATCCTTAAGCGAGGCATGGCTGTATGCTTATTGGAGTGAGGCTGTTGCCGCTTGGCTGGCTTTCCTGAGTGTCTGTCACTTGTTGGCCAGCTTTCAGAGGTATGTGCAGGGAAATCTGTCAGTGATTGGTTAGAATTAGTTTATTACCAGTGCTAGGGATGAGTTGTTGCTATGAGTACTGAATAATCAGTAATTTACAATCTTGAATTGGAGCATAAAAGCATTTCTTTTTCTCATCAGCCCTATTTTTCCTCTTAGCATCAGGGATAGGTTGTCATTGCTGTTTTCGACTCTCTTTCAAGTTGATGTCTCATTTCCGGTTGATTTTCAGTATAAATGTTGATAAACTTTTATTACATTATTATTATTACTAATATTATTAATTAGTTGTTGACTCTTCTGGCAGGGCAATGCCTACAGCCTTAAAGGCTTGGTACAAAAGATGTTTAAAAGCTGCGAGTTACCACAATGATTCTTCATATTATAAGAAGAAACTGAAAAGTTCTTGGAACCAATGCTTCAAGATTGCCCAGGCTTAACAATGAAGAAACACCCTAGTGCCTGCCTGAGGCTATTTTATGTAGCCAGGTTACTTCTGTTTCAGTTCAGATATGAGTTGATTGTTCTCTTCTTCTAGGGTATTAGTCCAGGAACCATAAGAAATTCAGCAAGATTATTCTATAACTATTTGAGCTAAGGAATTTAAATCAGTTTTTGTGTCCCTAGAGAAGTAGGTGTAGTAATCACTCTCTCAAGCAAAGAGATAGAGTAATTTTTGAAGAATACCTGAGTTTCCCAAATCCTGTTAATGAGGTATCTTTTTTTCTCACAATTCTGTCCCATCAGTTAACATGTATGCCTCTAGGAAGTGTTTAACCTTCCAAATTATTTGTAAAGAAACACGATCTTCTAAAGGAGTGTGAGATTCATACATTTTATATAACTTAACTATTAACTCCATAGAATAAGTTCTCATGGCCTGGAATTGGCGGTAGTGAGACTGTGGTGCACAAAAGAGAAAGGAGCCCGGGAGTTACAAAAAGTAAATGGAGCAATCAGTGTATTCTGGCTGCTATTGTAAGGACACAGTCACTATTACATTTAAACACATTGGTAGCCCCCTCTTCTAGAGCAAGGACATTGCCATGGTTTGAATGTATCCTCTCAAAAAATTAGATGTTGACAGAGTAATGATGTTGAGAGAGAGATGGGACCTTTGGGAATTGGTTGGGTCATGAAGGCTCCTCCCATTATGAATGGCATTAGAGCTTTTATGAAAGACTCTTCATGCAATGTTTGATTGCCTTGCCCTTCTGCCTTCTTCCATGTGAGAATACATTATTCCCAATTCTGGAGGATGCAGCCCTCATCAGACAGCTGAACCCGAAGCTATCTTGATCTTAAACTTCCCAACCTCTAGAACTATGAGAAAGTAAGCCTCTATTCTTTGTAAATCGCCCAGTTTGTGGTATTCTGTTGTAGCAGCACAAAGCAGACTAAGACTTCATCTTTATATTTATATATTTTCTACAAAGAACATTACTTTGATATTGCCCATCCCCAGACTGCAAAGATTTTCTCCTTTTTTTCTTTTACTTCTATAAGTTTTATACACATAAGATTTAAAGTTTGGTGTACAATCCAGTTTGAGTTTACTTTTGGGTAAGATCTGTGGTACAGATCAATATTTATTTTCTTCATAATTTATCAATTTTTTTCAGCACTATATGTTGAAATTTTTTTTCTTATAGAAGTAAAAGAAAAAATTTGTCATCATCCTCTCTTGGTACTCTTGCCAAAAATCAACTGGCCATATACTCATGAGTCTATTTCTGAACTCTACTTCCTTCCATTGACCTGGATATCTATTCTTTCACCAATAACACAGTGTCTCGATGTCTGCAATTCTGTGTTAAAATCAAGTACTGTAAATTCTCCAGATTTATTCTTAATTTTTAAGTTTATTTCAGTTATTCTAGCTAATTTTCTGGAAAAACAATCCTGGAATTTTGATTGAGATTTTATTTAAACAATAAACAATTTGTTAAGAATCGATATATGAACAATATTTTTCAATTCAACAACAGCATGTTATATATCTCCATTCATTTATTTTTTTATTATTATTATACTTTTGGTTTTAGGGTACATGTGCACAGTGTGCAGGTTTGTTACATATGTATCCATGTGCCATGTTGGTTTGCTGCACCCATTAACTCGTCATTTAGCATTAGGTATATCTCCTAATGCTGTCCCTCCCCCGTCCCCCCACCCCACAACAGTCCCTGGAGTGTGATGTTCCCCTTCCTGTGTCCATGAGTTCTCACTGTTCAGTTCCCACCTATGAGTGAGAACATATGGTGTTTGGTTTTTTTGTCCTTGTGATAGTTTACTGAGAATGATGTTTTCCAGTTTCATCCATGTCCCTACAAAGGACATGAGCTCATCATTTTTTATGGCTGCATAGTATTCCATGGTATCTCCATTTATTTAAGTTGTCTCTTATTGTGTTCATTGTGGGCATATGGTTTTAAATAAAGAGATGCTATGTCTTATCAAATTTATTTTTAAATAATTTGTGTTTTTGGCATCTTGTAATGGAAACATCTATCTATATGTTTGTTTGTTTTTAGAGATGGAGTCTCACTCTGCTGTCCAGGCTAAAGTGCAGTGGCACAATGAGCTCACTGCAGCTTCGAACTCCTGTGCTCAAGTGATCCTGTTTCCTCTGCCTCCTGAGTAGCTAGGACTATAGGCACATGTCCCCACAATAATTCTCTGTTTTTTCCTTTGTAGAAATGTAGTCTTGCTATGCTGTCCATGCTGGTCTTGAACTCCTGACCTCAAGCAATCCTCCCACCTTGGCTTCCCAAAGCATTGAGATTATGGGCATGGACCACTGTGCCTGGCTGTAAATGGAATTTTCAAAATTTCTTTTCCAATTGTTTCTTGCTAGTGTGTAAGTATGTAGTTAATTTTTATACATTAGTCTTTCATTCTATGACTTTACTTTCTGAACATATTAGTTCAAGTATCTATTTTTTGGTTTCTTTGGAATTTTCAACATTCATGTCATTTGAAAATATTATTTTCTCTTCTTTCTCTCTGTCTCTTTCTTTCTTTCCATTTACATTTTTTATTTCTTTCAGTGAAAACTTCTGAGCCTGAAATTCTCATGGTAGAAAGATTTTGCTAGCAAATAAATTTTTTTAATATATAAAATATTCAGCTTTTAATATTCTGTTGATAAAACAATTCATATTTTTCAGGTAGCTTCATCATTTATCTCTAAGTTGTCAAAGTTATTTTTAAAAAGGTGATTATGTAGGGACATGGATGAAACTGGAAACCATCATTCTCAGTAAACTATCACAAGGACAGAACACCAAACACCGCATGTTCTCACTCATAGGTGGGAATTGAACAATGAGAACTCATGGACACAGGAAGGGGAACATCACACTCCGGGGACTGTTGTGGGGTGGGGGGACGGGGGAGGGACAGCATTAGGAGATATACCTAATGCTAAATGACGAGTTAATGGGTGCAGCAAACCAACATGGCACATGGATACATATGTAACAAATCTGCACATTGTGCACATGTACCCTAAAACCTAAAGTATAATAATAAAATAAAAACAAAAAAATTTTTAAAAAGGTGATTATAATGTTCTCTTTTCTCCTTTTCAATTTCCGTAGCACCTGTAGTAAAAACCCCTTTAGCATTTCTCATGTTAGTAGTTTTTTTGGTCTCTTTTTCTCTTGATCAGTCTAGCTAAGGTTTATATTTTTTGCTGATACTCTTGAATAATCAAATTTTGGATTTATTAGTGTTCTTATTGTTTATCTGTTTTATCTTTATTGTTTATACTACCATCCAAATATTTATTATATTTTTCTTCTTTGTTTTTAGAGTATTAGGTCATTGACAATAGCTGGTTCTTATTTTTTTATTTTTATTTATTTATTTGGCATGGAGTCTCACTCTGTCGCCAAGCTGGAGTGCGGTTGCGTGATCTCGGCTTGCTGAAACTTCCGACTCCCTGGTTCAAGCAATTCTCCTGCCTCAGCCTCCCGAGTAGCTGGGACTACAGGCATGTGTCACCATGCCCAGCTAATTTTTGTATTTTTAGTAGAGATGGGGTTTCACCACGTTGGCCAATATGGTCTCAATCTCCTGACCTCCTGATCTGATGGCCTTGGCCTCCCAAAGTGCTGGGACTACAGGTGTAAGCCATCATCCCGGCCTTCTTTTTTATTTTTAATAATAAAGTTTTTTTTTCCTCTAGGAACTACTTTAAATATTTCACATTTTTATATATTTTATTTTCATTTAACTTAACTTTTGTATAATATCCTTTGTGTTGCCTTCTGTGATTCAGGAACTCTTTAGAAATGTTTGATTTACTTTCCAAAAATTTGGGGATTTCTTACATATTTTATTGTCTTTAAGATATAGCAAATATTGCACAACTATTATGTATCCATAAAAACTAAACATAAAAAAGTTAAAAACAAATATATTTTTTAAATATATAGCATTAGAAACTACTTAAATGGAAGCCAAAGAAAAATAATTTAAAATATGGACAGAGAATTAGTAAACTGTCAGATAACTTTAATGAAGATAATATATGTATAATTAGATCCTCTAAAACAAAAGGGGATTATTTGAAGAAATAATGGCTAAAAACCTTCCAAATACATAAACTATAAAAACACAGGTCAAATGATCTTTATGAACTCCATGTAATAAAATATGAAGAAAATGACTAATATAGACGTATTAAAAGATAATTTAAAAGACTGTTCATAGAAAACATTGACGAGCATGTGGAAGAACTGTAACTTTTATATGCTAATGTTGGATACAAGCACTTTGGAACACAGTTTGACAGTTTCTTAAAATGTGAAACATAAACCTCTCCTATTACCTATTCTTGGTATTTATCCAAAAGTAATAGAAGCACATGTCTGACCAAAACCTTGTACACAAACAATGATAGCAGCTGAATTGGTAATAACCCAAAGTGTAAACAACCCAAATGTCAATCAATAGATGAATGAATAGGCCAGGCGCGGTGGCTCACTCCTGTAATCCCAGCACTTTGGGAGGCCGAGGGGGCGGATCATGAGTTCAGGAGATGGAGACCATCCTGGCTAACACAGTGAAACCCCGTCTCTACTAAAAATACAGAAAGTTAGCCAGGCGTGGTGGCAGGCACCTGTAGAACCAGCTACTCAGGAGGCTGAGGCAGGAGAATGGTGTGAACCTGGGAGGTGGAGCTTGCAGTGAGCCGAGATCTAGCCACTGCACTCCAGCCTGGGTAACAGAGGGAGACTCCGTCTCAAAAAAAAAAAAAAGAAAAAAGAAAAAAAAATGAATGAATAAATAAATTTGTTCTATCCACCTAATGAAATAAAATTAAATTAAGCAATTTAAAAAATGAACTAACCATTGGTGAACAGAGAAACTTAGAAGATTTCAAAATAAATATGCCAAGCAAAGAAAGGAATAATAAGTAATGAAATTTCAGCAAGAACTTTATCTCATCTGACTTTTGAAAAAAAAATTCCAAAGCGTGTGTGCTTCGTTTTATTCTTCTAGTCTCTTTTCCTCTCAGAATTCATCTAAGTGGCCCTCTAAAGTCCTAGCTTACTTACTATTTAAAATAAACCAAAATATACTGGATGCTACTTTGATTTATTCTAAACACTTCATAACACATTCTCTATAATTATTATAAAATCCCTTCAAGCTATCTATTATAAAATTCATTTAGATGAGTGGAATCAGATGTCCAGATCTGTGTTTGTGTGTATATGTGTGTGTGTGTGTTTGTGTGTGTGTGTATGTGGGGGAGACTATTCTCTCCTTCCTTGCTTCCCACTGTTCATCTCTTCTCCTGTCTTTTATTTTCTTCCTTCTTCCCTTTCTCTCTCCTTTCCTTCCTTCCTTCCTACTTTTTTCTTCATGAATATATATAGTGCTTGTACCAAAACTGTGCACTGTGCTTCTGGTACAGCAGAAAAGGCATATTCTAGTTGGAAGCTCAAGAAGACATCAAGTAATGATTTAAATCGAATAGCTGGAGGGATAGTTTTGTACTATTTTATACACAATAATGGAGAATTTCAAATTCTACTAAGAACAGAATTGAGTTCAGTTAGCTAATAATCTCAGGTTAAAAAAAAAGTTTCCATAATCTTTTTTTTTCTTTATTTAGGAGACAGCATTTTGAACAACAATTTTTTTAAAAAAAATTGGAACAATATGTCTTTTACACAAAGTAATGAAAGACTGTGAATAACAGAAAGTGAAAGAAAGTAATAAAGGTAATCAATTTTGGGTACTTTCACTTGTTCTTCTAAAGGTGTCTTTTTTTCATTGTGAAAATGTGGTGTGAGCTTCATTTTCTTTCAAAAGTTCCGAACTGCAATCAAGAGTAATTGACATAAAAGACAGCAGGTAACAACATTTTGCAGCATATTTCCCTTCCATACAGGAAGAGAAAGAGAGAAGGAAAAGAAAAGAAAATCATCAAAGAGTTTATGAAGTCGTTTCTGAAACAAAGTCGAACATTAAAAAACAGCCCTTGGCTTTTGATAGAGAATAACTTAAAGTTATCCAGGTTCCATGGAATGCATTTAAGGCAATATAGCAGATGGGGTATTGAGTAACATCTTGAGTTAATTTATTTTTGAAGTGCACAATGAGTTTTTATGATATAATTGAATTAGAGAGTCAGAAGGAATATCTTTCTCCTGTTTATTGTTATCTTGGAAAAAGTATCAGAATATGTGTGCAATTATTATTCTGATATGTAGGATACACACTTAAATCAGCATCAAACATATATTTTTTAAAAATTTTGTAGTTAATTCTGAGAAGAAAGTATAAAGACAATGTACACACTGCTACTCTGATGTTTCTGAGACAACCAGCTTGTCCAGCATTGAGTGAGGTTTTAGTTGATTGTATGCTAGATTTTTCATTACATTTGTTACTGTATTTGTAACTGAAATAGAAAAGAAACTTTAATTTAAGTTCAAAATTAACTACAGGTACCGATAGCCATTTTATTAGTAAAATTAAGAGAGAGCGAGAAAGAGAGTATGTGTGTGTGTGTTTGGAAGGTATACTTAAAATCTCGAGTGTCTTCTTTCAGTTTCATTCTTGAGATTAAAAAATTTGGAATAATAATGCAAATAAAGCAATTTATACTGAAAATAATTTTACTCTTGATTTATCATAATGTACATCTTTCTATAGTTTTGTTTAAAAAAACTATTTTGAGAAAATCAAATAATATTAAGCAATTATACCTTAAGAAATGCCTTTTTTCCAAGTTCAACTTTGCATTTAGATTGCATTTAGAAAAAGATAAGATAATGTATTTACTTTGAATAAATGTCATTAAAATCCTGTACACTGTTTGGGAAATCTTGGAAGCCAAAAGAGAAACTGTGAAAGAACATGCATTGCTCTCTTTTGCCAGTTATTTTTGTAAAATTACTTCCTAACAAGAGACCCTATAGAAGAAACCCCCGATGTTCACAGTCGCTTATCTGGAGTAAGATTTTCCAGTGGATTCTCAAGGACATAAGGTTTTCCTTGTATGCAGAAGTTATGGTGAGAAATCAAGTATGCAGAAGCATCCATCATCACCTGCTCGGTAGATCTGAGGATGACAGGTAACTTGCCAACATACACTTTCCTTTCCTTCCGCTGTAGCAGCCTGGCAGCTTCTGTACACACTTTATTGTGCAGGTGCTTTCTTTTGGCAGACATGTTTAGATAATAGAGCAATCCAATCAAAATATCAGTGAGACTCCCTGACAGAACATTTGCTGCTTTGGAAACATTTGCACTTACCATATGGCAAGGGCATCTTAGGCTATGAAACAGTGATTATTCGGAGTTTCAGTCTCTGAAAAACATGCAGGATTTATTATGGTGAGAATGCACACATTTTAGAGCAATTTATAAGGTAGTTGCATAGTTAAGTCAATAAAAAACATTTTTTTGTGGGTACACAACTGAGTGCTCCAAGAAATTGGGACTATCCTCCAAAATTTTTTCTGTATCACTATGGAAATATATTTAAAACGTCTAATTAAAATTTTATTCAATCTAATGTACTCCTTTCTTTGTTACAGATTAGCTGTTTTCTCTAGCAACTCGAATGTTCCTGTCATCCAGATAGAGCGTCTTGCTTCCTTTAACATGTCAACTGGAGGTACTAGGGCATATTATCACTTTTAGTCCTTCCTTTTGTAGTTTCCATGACTGTTGCCCTTCCAGTTGTCCTTGCTGTTTAATAGCCATAAATCCTCATGTCAGCACATTCATAACATGGCACAATTATTGAGTTTAAGGTGTATGTAGTTTTGTAGTCTGAATGCTTTCAGAAGAAAGAAGACCTTGATCTTATCAGTAGCTTGAATCCAAATTACATTTAAGGGTCTCAACTTCTTTAGAGGTTTCCAGTGGACAGCTAATCGAGCTTATGTGGATTCTTGTTATCCTCAAAGTGTGATTTTTTCCTAACCCTTGCCTATTTTCAGTGATAACTTCCAGTTGATACTCATCTTGCTGTCTTTAATTTTCATTAGTTCATGTAGATGCCAAGCATTTATTTTTCTGTTTACTGAACAAAGTACCCATATTAAAATGGGTTACAAATTAATTCTCTCAAATAAACCTAAAAATCTTCCTACATTTCTTAAGGGTACATTCATATTTTCCAGCATGAATTGACCTGGGACCATCATATATATCTGGTATCACTAGCTTGAGGTCTGGAGGACACATTGGTGTTACCACGAATGCTAATCATTCATCCATCTCTCTCTTTCAATATTTTGCAAGATTCTTCATGTTGGCTAGTTAATTAAATGTCTCCTAGCATAAGATGTTTTCTGTAATTAAGTTAACGCCTACAGAATAACAATAGTTTAGAGTGAGAGCTTTTATCAAGCAGAAAAAAAATTAAATGAAGTCAGTCTTCAGTTCTGAAATAATTGGGCTATAATTCACAAAAGACATGAGACAGAAATGTAAAACTTTGACAAATATGACAGCCATTCAAATTGCCTGTTCAGTATGAAGAAACTGTACAGACATATACCAGGAAAACTAAATTTCTGGAATTTAAACTGTGGTTTGTCCATCATGTCTGCCAATGAAATTATTGTATGATGTTTCAATGAGAAGATCACACTTCCGGCAAGCATTTATTTCCTCTTTATGTAACTGTATTTATGTATTATATTATTTGTCAAAAAATATTGGTCAGTGCAATATTTTTGATTATTGAATTGGATTAGTTGTTGGATTAGTTTGACAAGTGACACATAAAGTGTTTTTAAAAATGATTGTAAGGACCAAAAAATCAAAGAAAAACAAACCTGTAAATAAAATTTGAACAATGATATGCTTAACTCACATAAAGAAGGCATTTGATAAATCATTTTGAGGAAAAACTAATCACTCTTGCACACACACAACGAGAAACACAAAAATAAAACATATAGCCTATGCCTTTACTAAACATTTCATTCAATAGGCTTAAGAACCCTTGTGTATTTTGTAAAGATTTACTGTCATAATTATGAGAAAATTGCATTTAGAAAATGCAATCAAGTATCATGACAGTTGATTAATGGATGACAATAAACTATTCTGTTTTAGTACTTAAGTTCACTAGCTTAGGAAAAAGCAGTTAAAGAAGGATTGTGATGGAAATTCATTAGGAACAAGAAAAGACACAATGTGTATGCTGGAGATTTTTAGCACCCCAAAGGTAGGAAGAAGTAGTGATGGTTTAGCCCTTTTTCTTTAAGCATATAAAAGGTAGTGTTAGAAACTTAAAATTTCACATTGCAGATGATAGCTCAGTTTGTGGAATATGTCATAGAGCACATGCAATGAAAACAATTGGTCAGCCCCAAATTATATTAACTATCCAAATAATGATCTGTTTAATGGTTCAAAAAAATCAGGAGTATGTTTTAAGTTAATCTATTCACTGATCTACGAAGTAGGCAATTCTGACTCTCCAATAGATGGGCTACAGTATTTCCTGTGGATCTGACCAAATCCTCTCAGGAAACACTTAAAAATTGAAACACATCTGCAGAATCAAAATACAGAATCCTGATCATGAAGACAAAATGCTGATTGGTGGTTTCCAGGGCATATAGGGGAGGAGGGACTGGGAAGAAACTGCTTAATGAGTATGGGATTTGACTTTTGAGTGATGGAAATACTTTGGAACTAAATACAGGCTGTGGTTGTATAACATTGGGAATGTACCAAATTCTATTGAATTACTTACTTTAATATTGTTAATTTTATGTCAAGTAAATTTTACCTATTTTTTTTTTTTTAACAAATGCAAACTTCCCATCAGATTCCTACAGTAAACCCAGAATCAATTGTCCTTTCTGAGCACTGGTTTATGTTGTGCTCTTTCATGTGGTGGATACTCATTAAGTCCAACTGCAGTCTTTCCTATTGCTTTCTACAAGGCGGAGAATGCTCCTTTTTCATTTAAGAATTCCTAACACTTAGCACAGTCTCTGCCATTAAAAAAAGGGTGTTCAATAAAGGATAAATACATAAATGAATGCCATTTTCATAATTTTGATTTTACTAGTTTAAAACCCTATGAATTTGTTCTTACAAATATCTGCAGTATTTCTAATTATATCCAAATTTCTCACAATGAAGCAAGCCATAATAGAAAATAAATGACATTTTCTTTTTATGTATACTGATTGCGTTTCATTTGATTCAAACATTATTTGTAACAGCATTCGTTTTCAGAAGCAGATCCATAAAGTCAAAGTTCTTATCACAGTGTTCCATAGGCAATGTTTCCCAGTGCTATGGTCTTGTATAAGGTTTTCAATTTTCAATTTAGTTATCAATAAAATATTGTTAGCCATACCCAACTCTGGATTTTCATAAGAAAGAAAAAATGTGTGTGTACATGTACATATACCTATGTGTATATATTTATAAATGTATGTTCTTCTTAACATTTTTATTGATTTTTAATGTTAGGATAAAAAATTGTGTTTTACTTGTTAAAAATATTTTCCTATATTTCGCTGTTCTATTATTGATACTGACTGTAATGCAGAATTAAAAGTACAGGCACTGGAGCCAGATTCACTCAGTTTTAAATGCAACTCTTCAATTTCTTAGATTTGTGACTTTGTCCAAGTTTCTTAAGCTTTCTGTGCTTCAGTTTTCTCATCACTAAAATAGTTATACCATTTATCTCATTAGGATATCTTAGTGATTAAAGTAGGTAAGACAAAATGCCTAAAATGTTGAAAATGACACGCAACAAAAATAACTGTTTTATTATAAATATTACAGTTTTAACACACTATTTTTGGAAGTTATTTAAGTGTTCAATTTTTACTATTATAAATGTAGCACCCTCCCAGCAGAAATTAGCATGGCTGAGGCAATATTCTCTAAAGATTGTGGCTTGCCTTGTTTTACCAGCTCTGCTTACCAGCATCGTGAATGTATTATAATAGTTGGGATTCATTCAGTCCAGAACATCAATTTAAAACAATTCATAAAGTTTATGGAGGATCTCTTTAACTAATTCCCTCATAAGCACAGTAAAATAACGTACGTGTTCATGTTACGAAGTCACACAATGAAATGGAGCCTTTATAATAAAATCCACCTAAACATAACAATTGATTACAAAAGATGCATGGTATTATCTCAGAAGACTTCAGCTATTTCCCAGTTGCATCTTATTAAGGAGCTAGCGAAAATAGACCTACGATATTTTCAAAGATAGTCTTTCTTGGATTCTGGTTCAGATTTCTTCTTTTTGATGACACACAATTTTGTCTGATACCAATCTGCTCAGAGATTTCTCTTTTATAGGTTATTTTCTGCATCTTAATCTCTGTTTATGAACTTATTTTATTCACAAGCTATGTTTACAAAAAAAAGTTTTTCAATTTGTTTCGATAGTCATGTGTTCCTGGTGAAAATCCCTACTGCTGTATTTCTCTTCATGTTGGATTATTATTCATTCTTACTTCTGTTTCTCTAAGGCCCTCCAGCATTTTCATGCAATCTGCTCATTCTTTGTTCGTTCCTTTTTTCTGTACAGCTCTCATGTTTTGGGCTATACTGTGTTAATAGTCTTGTTCTCCCTCTGCTCTCTCTCTCTCTTTCCTTTTTTTTTTTTTTTTGTCAGTGAAAATATATTCCCAAAGTAACATCTGAGCAGGGAATAAAAACCTCTCCCATTAAATGGAAATGTAAACATCACGATAACATTTCTGTGTGCAATTGAACTACTTCCTTTCTCTTCGCAGCCATGTTTTCCCCTCTTTCTCACTATTCCAATTTACAGGATTATGTATCTAGCCATTTCATACCCAATATTGGGTAGAGAACAGGGGGTAGTATACTTATTTTTTTATTCTTTGCCATTTGGAAGTTACATAAATACCAGCCTCAACAGTCCTCTCAGATCCATCCTTTTATCCTGATATTTTATAAATAGAAAAGGAGAAAACATTCTTTTCTAAATTTTAACTATAAACATCTCACATACAACAAAAAGTGACATTTATCTTGTTCATAGACATATTATTCCTTTCAGTTCTGTATACGACAGAGCTTATTAACTGTATTTCATAGTAGTAATGATACTCTATTTTGATAACAGTACTAGTCAAAATGGAAACAACCTACTGCCTTATCTCATATTAGTATCTGTCCTTCCCATTATTTATAAACTGTTGGCTTGCTTTTCCTAATTATGTTAATAATATATATTATATCATTTTTCTCAGTTCTTTCATCATGAACATAGCGTATACTGTAGAACATAAATAAATAAATACATAGATAAACAAATACTGCAAAATTAGTTCACAGTGGAGTTTATTGCATTGCCCAAAGGTGAAAAAAGTATATTTTTATAGAAAATTGTGGGAGAATCTCATTAAGAACTAATGGCCTAAATAATTTTTTGAAATCCTGTTTCCCAGTTTACATCTTCCATGGGGTATCTGCAGTTCTCTGTTGCTAAGGGATCTTGAGCTGTGTCTCTGATATTTTAGAAGGACCATTTGCAATGACAGAGTCAGCTTGTTACAATGTATTAGCTGGCGTCACATAGCAGCTAATTTAAAAGAACTAAGAGGCTTAGTGATATGTAATCAGCCAAGAATGTGTAGACTCTTGCTCGGAGAAGTTAGTTATTTCATTATTTTTTCATCAGCTGTGATGACAAAGTAGTTGACTAGGGGAAGTATACTGGCCAATAAATAAAGAGCTGTAGACTTGGAACACCATTTTGTTTTTGTTTTTTTGAGACAGAGTTTTGCTCTTGTCATCCAAGCTGGAGTGGAATGGCGCGATCTCGGCTCACTATAAACCTCTACTTCCCAGGTTCAAGCAATTCTCCTGCCTCAGCCTCCCAAGTAGCTGAAATTAGAGGCACCCGCCACCACGCTGGGCTAATATTTTTTTTTTTTTTCTGTACTTTTAGTAGAGACGGGTTTCATCATGTTGGCCAGGCTGGTCTTGAACTCCTGACCTCAGATGATCCTCCTACCTTGGCCTCCCAAAGTGCTGGGATTGCAGGCATGAGCCGCTGCGCCCAGCCAGAGCACCATTTTGAAATGACTAATTAATTAAATAAATTTAAATAGTGCACGTAGCTGGCTGCTAACATCAAAGAGAGACACCTCGATGTTATATGCCTCCTGAAGGAAGCACAAAGTATTTTAAAGTATTTTTGCCAAAATTCCACAGCCAGAAAATGAACTGATGGAGCTGTTCAGCTGCAAACATACATTATCATTCAAGAAGAAAGCATGGCCCTGAGGGTGGCTCAGAGATTGGCAGGTGGCCACTACATCCACAGGCCGCCTACAGGGTGGGGTTGCCTCAGGGGCTCAGATGGCAGAACCTCAAGTTACAGAGATTTATTTTCAGGTCTCTGAACCTGTAGGGTTTTGAACTTGTTTTGAGCCATCCAGAATGGATGGATCTATTCCGGGTCTATCCCATCATTGTATTTGGGAAGTGGATAACTTGTTTTCTAGTTTCCAGGTAGAAAAAACAATTGGGAGACATTTGTCTTTGGATGGATCATACTCAGATTATCATCCATATTCGAGTTAGATGATTAAATTTAGAACTCTTTGAGCTAATGTTACTTAGATGAAATTTCGGACTTAGAGCAAAGACAACATTGAATTAAGACTTTTGAAGATTTGGGGATGTCGCAAATATATTTTGCATGTGGAATGGACATAAACTTGGGGTAACTAGATGGTAGACTCTTTTGGACTGAATAATGTTCCCCCAAATTCATCTATCCAAAATGTGAAAATGCGACTTCATTTAGAAATACGGTATTTCCCGATGTAATTAGTAATAGGGTAGAGGACACAGAGAGGGACACAGAGAGGAATGGCATGTGAAGAAAGAGGTGGAATTATGTTGCCATGAGCCAAGAAATATCAGGAGCTACCAGAAGCTAGAAGAGGCGAGGAAGGATTTTCCCTTCAAGTGTTGAGAAGGGAGCATGGCCCTGCTGCCACTTTGATTTTGGACTTCTGGCTTTTAGAATTGTGAAAGAATAAATTTCCTTTATTTTAAGCAACTAATTTTCTGGTACTTTGCTACAGCATCTCTAGGAAACTGATGTAACATATGATAACCAATACAACACGTAAATTTTAAAAAATTGTCACCAACACTATAAATATTATGAATGCATGCGAAAGTGAATTGTGATCCACATTTTCAATTTTGGAAATAGAAAAGTAATAACAATCATTTTAACACTACACCAAAACTAACAGCAGCAATAAGTGCTTTATTAATATCAAATCACTTCATTTTTACAATAACTGCATTTGCAAAGTTCCTGTTGTTATCACCACATTTATAGATGAGGAAAAGCTGTTTCAAAGGTAAAATTAATCCAATGAGTTCAAATAGCTTTTAACTTGCAGACAGGAATATGAAATCTTATACATCTGATGGAAAACTTACGCTCTTAAACTAAAAACTTGTGTCCATAATTGACTATAAGTCCAGTCATATATTCAAAGGATTTTGCCAACTAAATTTGAGACCATGTAATGTTATTGATTCCATAATTAGTAGCTATTTCTATTTGCAAATGCTACCTCATATTACACATTTAGACTTTTATTATGAACTCTAGAATATCTAACCTATCTGTTACAAGTTGAATTGTGTCCTCAAAAATTCGTATGTTGAAGTCCTAAATTCTCAGTATCTCAAAATATGACTTTATTTGGAAATAGTCTTATTTTTAGAGGAAATTAGTTAACATGTGATCATTAAGGTGAGGGCTAATCTACTACGGTGTGTTTCTTTATAAAAGAGGGAATTCGACCATGGAGGGAAGATGATAGGAAAAGGTGCAGGGAGAAAGCAATCATCTAAAAACCTAAGTGAGAGCCTGGAACACATTCTTCCCTCATAGCCCTCAGACAGAGCCAACCCTGCTAACACCTTGATTTAAGACTTCTAGCATCCATAACCCTGAGATAATACATTTTTCTTGTATATACCAGGTGATACATTTTTCTTGTGTGCACTACAAAGTTTGCATTGCTTTTTACAGTCGCAAATTAATACACCACTCATCATAGTTTGCTGTTTGTCTTTAAATATTTATCTTATAAGAAGAGGAAGAAAATATGACATTATGTGCTTTGCGTAATCATTCACCTACACTCAGGTCAGTGTCTGTTTCGGCACTGTAGCAAGCTAATGTTTCAGAGAAAATTGTGTTTCCTAATTCCTTCCTCAATTTGAATTCGGTAATTTTAATTTTTTTTTCAGTTACACGTGTCACCGTCATTGTCTTAACAATGTTTTTCTTGAAATGAAGTTTTCTCATTTATTTTATTTTATCTATTAGTTTTTTTTTTTTTTTTTTTTCTTTTTACTGAGTTTCACTTTTGTTGCCCAGGCTGGAGTGCAACGGCATAACTCGGCTCACTGCAACCTCCGCCTCCCAGGTTCAAGCGATTCTTCTGCCTCAGGCTCCCGAGGAGCTGGGATTACAGGTGCCCACCACCATGCCTGGCTAATTTTTTTTTTTTTAATTTTTAGTAGAGACGGGGTTTCACCATGTTGGTCAAGGTAGTCTCGAACTCCTGGCCTCAGATAATCCGCCCGCCTCAGCTCCCTAAAGTGTTGGGATTACAGGTGTGAGCCACCATGCCCAGCCAAGTTTTCTCATTTATGCTGTTATCTCTTGAGAATTTTTTTTATCTCTATGATGCTTCATTCAATTTTCTTTGCACTTTCTTTTAAATGTTTCTTTCCTCAATCTAGCCCATGGTACCATATTGCTTCAATAAAGTTTTGCAACCATTTTCAGCTATGGTACTTATTTGTCTTCCAGTAACTAATCAAGTGATTGCACACTCTAGATACTTAAAAAATGTTTTGGTTTATGATAATCATTATAACCGCAGATGTTTAAGTCAAATTCATGAAGTATAATCAGCAAGATATTTTATTTTATTTTTCTCTCTTATCCATTCAAATAAGTTCTGAGGGTTGAATGCACTCTTTCTCCGTAACTGGATAAAACATCAGGCCAGCCCCACTTAATTACCATTTAAGAAAATATCCTCTAGGTACTTTTAGAAAACAATTATTATAATTGCGTACATCTATTTAGCAAATATTTGTGGAATACTAATATTTAGTAGATATGGCTCTGGACACTTGAACACATCCATGGTTAAACAGATATAAATCCCTCTCCTTGGGAAGCTTGAATATTTATGGAGTGGATTTTGAAGGTCTTCCCAAAATAAGGCTACACTTGACTACTTGTGTAAGGTTCCTGGAGGAATAAATGACTCATGACTTACGCATATCCTTTGAGCAGTTTTCTCTCCAATGGGAGTCATTAAATTAGATAAAAGTATGAATATGGTTCTCAATTTTAAGTACAGTGATCGGTGACACAAGCTTCGCTTTAGGAGACTTTCAGGTCAGCCTGAACTCATTGTCCATGTTTGTTATGGGTGATGGGATTGCCCTACAGGTGCTTTTTGCAGGTAAATGAAGGGGAGTCTATGCAATCATTAATGTCTCCTGCTTTATCTGTATTAATGCCTTGAACCAAGTAAAACGGTCAATACAGATACATGAGAATAAAGTCACTTGACATTCTAAGGTAGAGCCTAATGGTTTATAGGATTAGCTGAGCTGGTTGGGGGTAGTAAACATAGACTGGATAGTTCAGGTAAGTACTGTAGATTTATTGTATCTTGCTGTTTGAAGTCCAGTTGGTAGTAACTTTATTTACGCATGTTACGGGACAGCTTGTATGAGTTTGGTTTGGGCCCCCATCAGTCTAATTAGTCAGTCATCAATTGACCGGTACATTCACACACACACACAAAGTCCAGAAATCAAGATGGTATAGAAATAAAGGATGGTTCTGTATTTTTATTGCTGAAATCATTGATTTCATTCGATCCAGCCATATTTTCTTTTGACTAGGCTATGGGAATTGTGACTCTTTTGCTCTAATTAACATTCCTTTTTCTCATCAGAAGAGAGTGAGTAACAGCCAAGTCACTAGAAGGGGACCTTGTTTCAATCCTACCTCTAGCCACTCAGCCTCAAAGCATTCAGTAACTGTCAGAATACTAGGGGACTGTTACACCTTTCCCTCTCCTACCACTAAGAACATTTCCTATCAGATTCCAGAAAATCTTCTTGGTATATCATGATATCATATTTTATGCCTTTTTTGGACACAAGGTCATCCAACCTGAAGTGCAGTGGCACAATCATGGCTCACTGCAGTCTTGACCCCCTGGACTCAAGCCATCCTCCCACCTCAGCCTCTCAAGTAGCTGGGACTGCAGACACTCACCACGATGCCTGGCTAATGTTTTCTATTTTGTGTAGAGACAGGGTCTCATTTTCTTGCCCAGGCTGGTCTCCAATTCCTGGGTTTAAGCCATCCTCCTGCCTCAGTCTCCTAAAGTGCTGGGATTAGAGGCATGAGCCGCTATGCCCAGCCCATATTTCAAACATTGATCCACAAGGTTCTTATCCTTCCTCTTCCAGAGCCTAGTCTCTGACAACATCCCATCTTCCACCAAAACTTTCAAGACCCTGTGAAAGGTCTGAAATTGGATCTTACTTTGCAAGGCGGACATTAAAAAATGCTAGGCTGCCAGAGTTGCATGGATTCCGGCAGATGACATGAGACTCCAGGGTCGTATATACAGGATGTTGATACTCATGACAGAGAAGGCAGCCCATGTGCCCCAGGGATAACACATAAAAACATAGATGGATTCTGTGCAGGCAGTGAGTTTGTACCACATCAGAGTAACCTTTGAACTGAAGCACTCAAACCTTTTACAATAGTGCTGTCCTTTGTTCTTGATGGGGGCATTATTTTTCTTATACTGAGCAGTAAACAAGCCTGCCCTTTTCTGTTGAAGGGAAACACTCTTTCTGTATTCCAAGGCTATTTTGTATACAAACAGTATTGAAAAGCTAGTCTGTAATAAAGGCTGTCGGAGTCTCTGGATGCAAGAAGTACAAAAACATGAGTGATCCTTGAAAAAAATGTCTTACCACAGATATACTAGCAAGCATTTGTTCACTTCATCCTTAGAAATATCACTGAAGAGGTAATTCTCTGAATTTTCAGAGGGTTTATCTCTCACCATCTGAAGTCTAGTTGTCTTGTGAAGTTCTCCAATGTAGGAGCAACCTTTTATTCATTCTGTCCAATAGCATGATGTCATCGATATAATAAAACAAGGTGATGTTCTGGGAGATTTTCAAACCGCCCAGCTAGCTTTGGATTATGTTATGACAGATGGCAAGATATATTACATAGCTCTAAAACAAAACTGTAAATGAAGATTTTTGTGCATCTCATGAAAATGTAAACTGTCTCTGATTCACTTTTCTCATGAGAATAGAAAATAATGTATTCATGACATCAATGCTTGCATGTTACGTACCCAAGGATTTATGAATATGCTTCAGCAATAATAGCACTCTGCACAGCAACTGCAACCAGTTCTGTTTGTGAAGTCTGCTGTAAGCTGCAGTTCTTCTCTGAGATCCATTCAGCGTGTGTGCAGGCCAATCTTGTGAATTAGATAGATAGATGATAGGAACGATCCCCGGTGATCACTGTAGGCCTTCAGTGTTACTAATCTTTGTGGTTTCCCTTGGATACAATATTGGTTTTTAATATAGCACCTGGACTAGAGTAGGGAACAGTTTTAGAATTTTGCATATGGGCTTCTTCACTGTGAGAGCACTTCTCTTAAAGGGCAAGGACCAGATGTGTTTTTGCTTTTTTTCCAACTGCCAAGAAGACAAATTCAAGTATGCATTCGGAGACCTGAGAAATGACCTCTGTGTTCTCATTCTCACCCCATGCGTGGTTCCTCTGTGATCTGGAAGTTGGCCAGGACTTTATTAACTGGCTCATGAAAACCCCCTCTCTATAAAGGGCTCATAGTGATTCTTTGGGGCTCCTGGTATCATGGCCAACTTAGGGACTCTGTACAGTGCAAAATCACTTGAGTAAATGGTTTATAGATCTCCATGGAGAAAGACTAGGATAATGATGGCAGTATATATTTGCCACAATGTTATAGGAACCCATCTTAGAAAGGGCTCCTTAGGCAAATATTTCTGGATTGTGAAATTGGCTCACATCTGGGCAATAAGCCAGGGAACATAACTCTTTATGGGAACAACCACCTTCTGCTTCTTGCTCATCTGTTTTTGTCTTTTTGGGGTATATATGTCAAACAACACCCTGTTGGTTGCATGTTTTGTACTTGGAACATCATGCTCTGTTAACTATCACCAAACTCAGTGAGGATCAAAGCTCCTCAGCTCCCCTTCAATCCTGCTAGTCATTATGCTAATTAAACCTTCCTGATTTCTTCTGGTTAAGCACTGCCATCTGGCCTCTAGTACTCTGGGGCTCATCATTCCCATGGATATTAATGAACCCTAATCTGCGATTCTGTGATCGTTCTTCCCACCATCAGCCCTGCTCTGCAGAGAACCACAACTGAACTTCTTCATGAAGCAGGTGTCCCTCTCATCAATACATTCCTGACAGTGTGTCTGTGGGCTGTCCTAGGTGGGTAGAATTCTCTGGTGGGTCTTCTGGCCTTACATAATAGCAATCCTGAATACTTCTCCTAGGCCTCTGTATCCCTTTCTTAACCATCTGCCAGAGCAAATGCTGGAATTTCCATTTTATTAATGATCTACCATCACTTTTTCCAGGCTTTCAAGGGCCAATCCAGCAGTGACTTTTCCCTTTGCCTGTGGTCCTGGCCAGGGTATTTAATCCAATGTGCTGAGAAAATTATTTTTCTAGTGTTACATTCCAATAGGCTGCTTGATAAAACATCCTCAAAATCCAATTTTAGAGAGAATTATCTGGCTCTTACTAGTATCTACAAGCTAATTCTTGCAACTGCATCAGTGTATGGCCTATTTCCAAACTTTTCAGTGCCAGCACGTCAACAGATAGTGTATGCTGTGATGTGATATTAACCATTGTCCTGGCAGACAGAAGAAGCTAGAGCAGTTTCTGAGGGTGCTATTCTTGCCTTGTCTGGGAAGGGTCTCTACAGCATCTTTCAGAAGAGCAGAAATTCTATTTGGTAATAAGGAAGCATGGACCAACTCTTCAAGCTCTCACATTTCCTGGGTGCCTGCAGATATAATATACCCAAGGGAATCCCTTGAGATATCCCAATCTATGTTTCCAGGTGTGGGACTTTCCCAGCCAGAACCGTGACCTTGCGAAACTGATCTGCCTGGTTGAGCACTTCAACATCTCTGGAATTGTGTGCCTATAAAGATCAATTATTTTTTGATTAGCTTAAAAATCAGCTGTGTCTACTCTTTCACTACAGGAAAAGGGGGCCTTTTTGTAAGCTACATAAGTGGCCTGGCTCTCACACCTCGTTATTAGCAGTTTCTTAGCCACTTTACCCTAGGGGTGTTAATTCCCTACACTTCTGGGTTGGTCATGTGTGGCTACCCAGTGCGTTTCTTGTTGCTTAACAGCAACAGGGCGATACTAGTATAGTGGAAGTCTGAAACATGGGGTTGTTGGTTGATGCTAGTGTGAAACTGGCCACTATGGAGGATGCTGGGCAGAGCACATACAAATTTGGCCAATCTAAAGCTGGGATGGGTGTAGCTGAGCATGTCCAAAGTGATTCAATAACGTTCCTGTTACAGAGTTCCCTTAAAATCAAACATTACGTTGCATAAAACAGTTAATTCCATTGACGGTAGTTTAATACACTTCATTTCCTCCCATCCAGTAACCCAAACCACAGTTATTGTAATATATCTCAATCAAATTGAGAACATTCTTCTGTGGATTTAAGCTGAGACTAATTGTATGACATGGTTTGTTTTTGATAAACAAGCTCAAATATTAAAAAAAAAAAATCTTAAATCCATGAGAATTAATTTAGTTTGGATTTTTAAAATCACCCCCTCAGGTTTACTTTGAAACATTTCTAATTCTTCCAACTCAGTTGTGAATGAAGAATGACCTATATCACTTTTTTTTTCTAATAAGAGGTAGTAGAAATAGAACAGCATGTTCAGTCTGAAAATAAGCAGCCTGGCTTGTCTGAGTATATTTATAGCTGGTATATTATCTTTTGCTCTTTATGCTCAAAAGACTAGGGGTCAATGTATTAGAAGGAGAAAAACGTGGAGCTACCCTGGGAAGTAAAACTGTTAAGAGCAATGGACTTTCACACCATGAAGCTGCACAAAAGACATACATATTGAGACCTATCAAATGTGCCTTTAACTTCTGCATAGCGGGTAGTGGGGTTACAGAGAAACAATAAGGCAGTTCAGAAAGTAGCCTGAGAACACGGCCAGGCAATCGAGTAGCAATGCTAGAGCTCATACTAATCCCAGACAATTTCACACTGCAGGCAGAATGAGGTCTAAGAGATGAAAGCACTTAAGAAGAAAAGATGAGAAAAGGAAAGATGAGGAAAGCAAGCATTCTTAAATTCTGCAAGATACCATACACTTTATTTGATTTTAAAACATCGTGTACATTTTTACACCCATGATCACACATTTATATTTACCATACTGTATAGGTGTCTGTCTCTTCTTCAATACCATGCCTCCTTTCTACTTAAAAAGCCCTGATCTCCAAATTGCGTGTCATCAGTCTATGCTGCTTCATACCCCTCTATGCTGCAGGCATCTGCTGGTTGCTAGTCACATCCCTCAGTTTTCATACATTTTAGCCTCTGTTTCACTATCACTCTCTTCAACATAACTGCTTTCTCGGTTCTGGTTAATTTTATTATCTAGAAAAATCAGCTTTCCGCACCCTTTCTGCTATGAAGGGTTTCTGAGTTCATTAAATCTCTCTCTGTGATTCAAATTACCAAAGCATCACCAATAAGTAAGCAAAATAAGCAAACATGAGACAAAATGCATTAAACAAAAATAATTGCTTAAATTATTATTTGTGGGTTGAACATATAATTAAAATTAGAAAAATTCTTTAAGATATCAAGGGTAACTCTGTCTTGAGGAACTGAGACAGCAATGTTGAGATTGGATTGGGTATAAGAATATTGAAAATTGAATAATCTACTGTGTTACTTTATATTCTACCTTGTTATGGTTTGAAATTGTCCTAAGGTTCATGACAATAAATATCCTCAAACTATGCTTTATTTGATGCCACTTGCCTGTTTAAATAATGAGGGTTTGGGAATTTAGCCTGGCATTTACCGATTTATTGAATTACATCAGCAAATGGATTAGATTTTACTCTTATTTATCAAAGGATAACTAAAGATTATTCAATTAATCCATATAAATGCTGAATTTTTAATCTTTCCATGTGTTATGGTATTTTTAGAATATTGCATCTCTCCAAAATTCTTGAAATTGAATCCTTAATGTGATGCTATTTGGAAGTGGGGGCTTTGAATGTTGATCAGGCTTATGAATGGGATTAGTGCCCTTATTAAGAAGACCCCAGGGATCTCTCTTGTGCTGTTTCTGTCATGTGAGGATACAAGGAGAAGATGGCTGTCTATAACCTGAAATAGGGCTTTCACTAGGTACTGACCAGGCTGGCACACTGATCTTGGATTTCCAGCCACCAGAACTGTGAGAAACAAATGTCTGTTTTTTAACCCACCCAGTCGATGGTAATTTTCTATAGCAGCTTGTATTAGTCTGTTCTCACACTGCTAATAAAGATATACCTGAGACTGGGTAATTTATAAATGAAAGAGGTTTAATGGGCTCACAGTTCCACATGGCTGGGGAGGCCTCATAATCATGGAGGAAGGCAAAGAAGAAGCAAAGACGAGAGCTTGTGAAGGGGAAATCCCATTTATAAAACCATCACATCTCTTGAGACTTATTAACTACCACGAGAACAGTATGGGGGAAACTGCCCCCATGATTCGATTACCTCCACCTGGCCTCACCCATGACATGTGGGGATTATTACAATTCTAGTTGATATTTGGGTAGGGACAAAGTCAAACCATATCATTCTGCCCCTTGCCAATCCCAAATCTCACATTTCAAAACAAATCATGCTCTCTCAATGGTTGCCCAAAGTCTTAACTCATTTCCACATAACTCAAAAGCCCACAGTCCAAAGTCTCATCTGAGACAAGGCACGTCCCTTCTGCCTATGAGCCTGTAAAATCAAAAGCAAGTTAGTTACTTCTTAGATACAATGGGGTTACAGGCATTGGCTGAATACGCATGTTCCAAATGGGAGAAACTGGCTAAAACAAAGGAGCTGCAGGCCCCATGCAAGTCCAAAGTCCAGAACAGCTGTCAAATATTAAAACTCCAAAATGATCTATTTTGACTCCATGTCTCACATCCAAGTCACGCTGATGCAAGAGGTGGGTTTCCATGGTCTTGGGCAGCTCACCCCTGTGGCTTTGCAGCCCCCTTCCTGGCTGTTTTCACGGGCAGGCGTTAAGTGTCTGCAGCTTTTCCAGGCACACGGTGCAAGCTTTCAGTGGATCTTCCATTCTGAGGTCTGGAGGATGGTGGCCATCTTCTCACAGCTCCACTAGGCAGTGCCCCAGTGAAGACTCTGTGTGGGGCTCCAACCCCACATTCCTTTCTGCACTGCCCTAGCAGAGGTTGTCCATGAGGTCTCTGCCCCTGAAGCAGACTTCTGCCTGGATATCCAGGTGTTTTCATACATCCTCTGAAATCTAGACAGATGTTCCTAAACCTCAATTCTTGACTTCTGTGCACCCACGGGCCCGACACCATGTGGAAGCTGCCAAGGTTTGGGGTTTGAACCCTCTGAAGCAATGGCCTGAGCTCTATGTTGACCCCTTTTAGCCATGGCTTGGATGCAGGGCACCAAGTCCTGAGACTGCACAAAGCAGCAAGGCCCTAGGCCTGGCCCACCAAACTATTTTTTTCCTCCTAGGCCTCTGGGCCTATGATGGAAGGGGCTACTGGAAAGGTCTCTGACATGTCCTAGAGGTGTTTTTCCCATTGCCTTAGTGATTAACATTTGGCTCCTCATTACTTACGAAATTTCTGCAGCCAGCTTGAATTTCTCCTCAGAAAATGGGATTTTCTTTTCTATTGCATTGTCAGGCTACAAATTTTCTGAACTTCTACGCTCTCCTTCCGTTTTAAACATAAGTTTTAATTTCAAACCATAACTTTGTGAATACATAATACTGAATACTTTTAACAACACCAAAGTCACCTCTTGAACACTTTGCTGCTTAGAAATTTCTTCTGCCGATACCCTAAATTATCTCTTGGAAGTTCAAAATCTCTAGAGCAGGGGCAAAATGCCACCAGTCTTTTTGATAAATTATACCAACAGTCACCTTTATTCCAATTCCCAAGTTTTTCATCTCCATCTGAGGTCAGCAGCATTTGGTCAAAGCCATTCAATAAATCTCAAGGAAGTTCCAAACTTTTCCACATCTTCCTGTCTTCTGAGTCCACCAAGTCTTTAGGAAGTTCCAATCTTTCTCACATCTTTCTATCTTCTTCTGAGCCCTCCAAACTGTTCCAACCTCTGACTGTTACCCAGTTCCAAAGTCACTTCCACATTTTCAGGTATCTCTACAACAGAGCCCCACTCCCAGTACCAACTTACTGTATTAGTCTGTTCTCACACTGCTAATAAAGACATACCCAAGACTGAGTAATTTATAAGGGAAAGAGGTTTAATGGACTCACAGTTCCACATGGCTGGGAGGCCTCACAATCATGGCAGGAGGCAAAGGGGAAGCAAAGGCACATCTTACATGGTGGCAGACAGGAGAGCTTGTGCAGGGGAATTCCCACTTATAAACTCATCAGGTCTCCTGAGACTTATTCACCACCATGAGAAAAGTATGGGGGAAATTGCCCCATGATTCAATTATCTCCACCTGGCCCTGCCCTTGACATGTGGGGATTATTACTATTCAAGGTCAGATTTAGGTGGGCACACAGCCAATCCGTATTACAGCCCAAACTGACCAAGACACTAAGCAAGATAGTATGTCACTCTGAAATGAGATAAATGATTCTGTCTAAATATGTAATGTGAGTGAATATGTTAGGTAGGAAGGAGAAAAAGTCCTCTGATTAACATAGAATCTGAATGTCTTTTTTTAGTTTATAACAGATTATTGAGAATTCTCCCAGGGGATTAGTCATTATTGCATTACGATACCATGTATGTGGGTAGCAAGACAGGTGAAGTTCTCTACACATTCTAGAGTGAGTTTTTAAAGTTCAAGCCATCCTGGGCCATGGGGATTCTCTAGTTAACAGAACTCAGGCACATTTGCACAGTTAAAGCAAAGGTTTCTTTTATCATATTTCAACTCTTTAAGTTGTTTCTCATAAAGAAAGTCTAATTCTTGATTTTAGTCCTTTATTAGCACTCTTAAATAGTGCAAACTACACCATCCTCTACTAGAAATGATCCAGCACTCAAATAAAGATTGTCTACCATTTGATTTTTGAATTAGAAGAAATCATATGCTTTGGGAAAAAAACGTCAGCTATAAAATTAATTTGGTTGGCTGCTGAGAAACTGCTCTCAGCTGCCTTGTGCAGAATTAGATAAGAAACAAGGAAAATGACTCCACTCTTTTCAGTGCCCTTATCAACTTCTTATCTGATCTATCCCATTAACTCTTCTTATAGCTCACTGTTAAATCCTATTGTCTATTTAGCACTGTGGCATGGCTGCAATGCTTTGATGGATATCATTTCTGGGGACTACGGTATTTAAAAACTGTATTATTCTAAATTACTTTTCTGTAAATATCGACCTCAATTGGATACCTGAGCTGCCACTTTTTGAATTTCCCTTTAATCAAAACTGCAGCTACCATGGCTACTGAAGGAAGTACCTCAGTGCCAGCACAGAGTTAGCTCTAAATTTATGCTCCCAGTGGAAAGAACCCAACATTAAGTTTCAGTGGATTGTTTTCAGAAGGGCTGTGGGAGGGCTCAGGAATGACTGTAAGGGTAATGAACATGCATCTATTAGGAGTGGTAGCTTGAACCTGTGGAACAAAAGGGGTGCCTTGGGGACATATGAATGTTCTCGTTAGAAGTATACATTTTAAGAGTACAAGTTCTGTTCTAACACATTTTTGGGAAAAACACAAACCTTTGTCGTGCGTTTTTTTGTTTGTTTGTTTTTTTTTTTCTGTAACTACTTTACTTAGGCCTGCCAAAATCTCAGCCAGAAATTTCTAATATGGTAAATGAGCTAATCTCTGAGGTTTCTTCCACCTTTAAAATTCTACAACTCTGTGACAACTATTACTGCAAATGTGCTCATGGTTATAGTTTGTGCCCTAAAATAAAAATGGAATCAAACAGATGACGATCCAGGTGCCACATGAAAAAGCAAAATGACCAACTGTATCAACATGAGGTACATTGTGTCCTTGCTCAACGACAAGGCAAATTTTCTGGAGTAATTTGCTGTCTACTTATTTTTGTGTATAGAAATCCATGTACTCTGTGTGTAAAAAAACTAATTTCATACCAGGAAATTAAAAGCATATTAGTCAAGAAAGCTATGAAGTATGATGACTAAAATTATTTCATTTTATTTTCTCAAGTATGTGTCAATAAATACTAACTCTGTTAATTGAAGATTTACTGAAAGTTATAGCTACTTGATATTAAGGAAGGTAAGATCGAAATAAGCCATAGCACCTTTTTTAAATTAATGCACTTGAAAATTTGATGTGCCTAATGGGAGTGTTTTTAATGAATTGTATATTTATATATATATATGAAACTCAGGAACTAAAATCAAACATAAGAATTTTTAAATGATCTTTATACATGTTACTAATGTAATTCTTAGACTTTCTACTCAGTGAGAGAACAAATGAATTTAATAAAGAAGTAAATTAAGAAGTTAGATGTGCATTGCAAATATGACAAGATGTTCAAACAAATACTTAAAATATAGATATAATTGTTTTCATGTTTGTTTTTTCATGTTCGTTTTCGATTATAAAAAGAAATATAGAAGCAAAATGTTGACAGTAGCTCTATACACCTAAGTTAAATAGCTTTAACACAAATGAAATGATGTTTTAGCTGTACACATATCTTATGTATGTGGCTCGGTTTATGAAGTCGGTTGATACTAAATCCTACTTTTCCCCATTGACTCAAATTTATCTTTCCCAAGTAACCACCCATTTTAGTCATTTAAACATTATTTAGAGGTCTGAATATACAAATGTAATCAACCTCTGGAGGAAAACTGCTATCAGGGGTGATGAGAAGCTGTAAGCAGAGACTGTATAGAGATCGCCTGAACTCTAAGTATTGAAAAAGCAGAGGACTTTTAAAAAAGGTGATTGAAAGCTGCAGATCATGTATTAGAAGTGAACTTACTCAACCGACTTTAGTTCAAGGACCTGTAAATCTCACTGCTTGAAATTTTATTCTTGTTCAGAAACACAAAGATTATCAATATAAGTTCTTTTGCAGTGGGAAATGGAAGGTTCATGGACAGAAGAACAGTGAGTTATCAAAGAATGTGTCTTCTCGCTCAAATTGGCAGGACAAGAAGCCTGTGGACTAATACCTGGGGCTGCATGTCCAGTAAGAAACCCACAATAAATGGAGAAGCATAGATGAGCATCCTCTGCCTTTCCTATAAGTATCTGTATCCTCACCTTACATACTGGATTTTCTGTACCACTGTCCAAATAAACAGCACTGGTGGCAATGTGGGAGAGGGGTGGGGTGTGGGGTACTTCACATCACTACAAATACCACCTACAATGTTTCTTCCTCACTTTCCACCAATTAGATCCAAACTTGTTCAGAATCATTTTCCCTGCACAATGATACTGCTTACAGGAATATTTATGTCAGGATAAAATTTTTAATCTTCTCTTTAAATAAATTGTTTGGCCAATCTGAGAAGAAATGAGATTCCTGGTCTGCTGAAAACAAAGAAATGAGAGCAGAGAGGGAGGAAATTCTAAATGTCCATACTGGATACACAGTTCCAAAACAGAAAAGGAAAATATAAATATTTCTAGCGAGCAAATGCTCCACATAAAATGTAAATGCCTTCATACCAACATCTGGTTTAAGTTCAGCTGCTTGCCGTATCCCGCCCCCACTAACACAAAAGCAAATCCTGCCAGTCCAAATGTGCTAAGAACTGGACCAGCACATACTGCAAGGACATACTTTCCGGAGAGGCAGTTTCTGGATTTGAAGAATTCTAAAACCAACAAAAGCCTCACTGACTATGTAAGTTAACCATCTCATTTATTCTTTTATATGTAAATAGAAACACTTGACTATCATTAATTGCACAAAAAGAAAAGGTCAAAATGAACAACAGGCTAATTTAGCTACAGAAAACAGGTAATAATAGGCAAAAAGAATTTTTGGAGGGAAATGGAAACTCTTCATTATTATTCAGGCATAGTTGATGTAAAATTGACTTCATTAAAATATATACTGCCCATTACTGCGATGGAGTCACTAAGGAAATTTGAAATCTTGATGATTATTTTTAGAGAAAAATTCTTATATACTAAATTATATACAGCCCAAAACAATAACAATTATCATTATTTGTTTTATTTGCAAGCTCTTTCCCTTTTAAGAGCTTTATCTGATAATGAGAAATCCGTCGAATTAGAAAAAATACTTTATATCAGGAAAGTGGCAGACATGTTTTATAGTCGCATTAATTAAGATATTTATTTGCAAATATTGGACTCCTGAATAAAATATGTCAAATGCTGTGAGCCATCAAACTTAAACTTATTTCACATAAACTATACTTATAAAAATACATAATTTTCCAGCTTTTACTGGCCCAGCACATTTAGCTTTCAAAAGCAAAAAGCTGGAAATAATTCAGAAAGAAGTGAAAAATTAACAAATATTATTGTTCTCTTGGATGAATGTGTTTTATCAAATATTATATAATGTCAAATTTCATTTGAAAAATGAATATTGATGCAAGTTTTTGAAGATACGTAATATTAATTTCTTAGAACAAGTCAGTTTTAAGTAACATTAAATGTACACATGTTATGAGTTGAATTGTGTCTCCCAAAACTCTTATGTGAAGTTCCTAAGCCCCAGAATTTCAGAAGTGACCTTATTTGGGAATAGGTTCTTTGCAGATGTAATTAGTTAAGATGAGGTCATTATGGTGGGCTGTAAGCCGATGTGATTGGTGTCCTTACACAAAGGGGAAATTTGGAGACAGATGTGCATAGAGGAATGATGATGTGAAAAGACAGGGAGAAGATGGCTGTGTACAAGCCAAGGAGAGAGGGTTAGAACAGATCTTTCCATTAAAACTCAGAAGAAACCAGTCCTGCAAATAGCTTAATTTCAAACTTGTAGCTCCCAGAATTGTGAGACAATAAATTTCTGTTATTTAACCTACTCAATGATAACACCAGCAGACTAATATGTGTGTAATAAATTATAAAACATAAAATAGATTGCAATATACATCATATTATAAATTATGATAAAATATGCCTATATAATTTTTATAATAATTTTAATGCTATCAAAAGCTTTCATGTTGCCTCTTCAAATAAATACTTCAAAAAATGACCAAAATTCATCAAAACATAATGATGAAATAACCCATTTTATTATCTTCTTGATTTTTCTGATTTATTTATATATAACTTTTTACAATGGCTAGGACCTACAGTAGAATTTTGAGTAGAAGTTGTGAAAGAGGAAATATCTTGTTATTATTCTTATTTGTAAATAATTCAGATTTGGGGCAGTAATTATGATATTGGCAGAGTGGTTGGTACATATTAGTCTTATGTATTAATTTTATATATGCATATATATGTAAAATGTTGTATTTTTATAAATCTATGAAGATTGAATTTTAAAAGTATACCTTACAGTTTAAGAATCTGACAAAGGGCTGATATCCAGATTCTACAATGAACTCAAACAAATTCACAAGAAAAAAACAAACAACCCCATCAAAAAGTGGGCAAAGGACATGAACAGACACTTCTCAAAAGAAGATATTTATGCAGCCAAAAAACACATGAAGAAATGCTCATCATCACTGGCCATCAGAGAAATGCAAATCAAAACCACAGTGAGATACCATCTCACACCAGTTAGAATGGCCATCATTAAAAAATCAGGAAACAACAGGTGCTGGAGAGGATGTGGAGAAATAGGAACACTTTTACACTGTTGGTGGGACTGTAAACTGTTCAACCATTGTGGAAGTCAGTGTGGCGATTCCTCAGGGATCTAGAACTAGAAATACCATTTGACCCAGCCATCCCATTACTGGGTATATACCCAAAGGACTATAAATCATGCTGCTATAAAGACACATGCACACGTATGTTTATTGCGGCACTATTCACATTAGCAAAGACTTGGAACCAACCCAAATGTCCAACAACGATAGACTGGATTAAGCAAATGTGGCACATATACACCATGGAATACTATGCAGCCATAAAAAATGATGAGTTCATGTCCTTTGTAGGGACATGGATGAAACTGGAAAACATCATTCTCAGTAAACTATCGCAAGGACAAAAAACCAAACACCGCATGTTCTCACTCATAGGTGGGAATTGAACAATGAGAACTCATGGACACAGGAAGGGGAACATCACACTCTGGGGACTGTTGTGGGGTTGGGGGAGGGGAGGGACAGCATTAGGAGATATACCTAATGCTAAATGACGAGTTAATGGGTGCAGGAAATCAACATGGCACATGGATACATATGTAACAAACCTGCACATTGTGCACATGTACCCTAAAACCTAAAGTATAATAAAAAAAAAAAAAGAATCTGTCAGGTTACAGTAATGTATACTATTAAATTTTATCTCCATAGAGTAGTAGAAATACAATCTTAAATCACATTCAGGTAGGAACAGAAAAACAAAACTCAACAAAAAATAACTACCATGAACAATATCTATTTTCATGTTTATAAGTACAAAGTCATCCATATTTTTATTGCCTCAAAGGTAATGGTCAACTGCTGTCAATAGCAATAAAACCAGATTTGGTTTTAATAATCTGCAATATGATAAATATCAACTACTTTTGTTTTTACCGTGTTTCTAAGGATAGGCTAGACACATTTTAACCAAATAAGTGGAATATCCTTGATTAAATAAATAATTTTACAGATTTCTTCCCCTGTTCTGGGATTGATATTTTCCTAACATATTTTTCTGTCTCCATTTTAATTTTTTAATATTATAGAATTGTATAAGTGGAACAGGATGAGCAAAACATGATCTGTGTATCTCCAAATCTTTATTATTTTCTTACATGACTTATTCACAGATTATTCCAACTATGCCTATAATTATTACTGAATGCATCTCACATTAAATTTTATGAAATTGTTGAAATTAAGCTTATATAAAAGTCCTGTCTATCTATTTATCTGCATATCTACATATCCACCTACTTATTATCTATGGTTAGGTTATAAAATGAAGAGGAGAAAAATTAATGTGAATATAGAAAATACAGTAACTTCTTTGCAAAGATTAATCAGCCTAGCTTAGGTTAATTTTTTAAAAGTGTGTGTGTGTGTGTGTGGTGTGTGTCTGAGTGTGTGTGTCTCTGTGTGTGTGCATGCTTGTGATTTTTTCTTGGTGTTTTGGCATAACCTACATTTGTTAGGAAAACCTGATGACATAAATTAATTTAAAATTATTACCAGCTCCCTGAATTTGTATGCCCTCATATAGGTTTATTAGAAAATGAAGCTATACACTTTCAATCTTCATTAAAGCAGGAGCTCAATGCAGTATCTCATATTTAAAACTATCTGTTTACTAATCATGATCAATTCATATACACAGGTGTCATGGCAGCTTAGAAAACCGTTTACCTGAGTGATCTTGGTTACTCAGGAAAAGTAAATAAAGCTATTTGCTTTAAAAAAAACTTCAAAAACACAGAGAATACACTTTAGTTTGAAATTGTTGTAGTTGAAAATCTTAAAAGTGTATAGTTGTTCTGATAAATTCAAATTTATTACTTAAAATTCTGGAACACAAAAAATAAAAATTACAGAAATGTAAAAAAACAAAGCAAACAAAGAATTCCTCAACATATATCCTGAAAGTATTTTGGAATTAAATAAACATCACTTTTACATGTCTCTGAATGTATAATTCTAAAAGATGATACTCACAGCATTTGTCTTACTTTTTTATAATGATCCTCATGGCTATTTTTTTTTTAAGTTTCAGGGTACACCTGCAGGATGTGCAGATTTGTTACATAGATAAACGTGTGCCATAGTGGTTTCCTGCCCCTATCAATCCATCACCTAGGTATTAAGCCTAGCGTGCATTCGCTGTTTTTTCTAGTGTCTCCCTCCTCCCACACCATCCCCTAGTGCCTGTTGTTCTCCTCCCTCTGTCTATGTGTTCTCATTTTTCAGCTTCCACTTACAAGTAAGAGCTTGCAGTGTTTGGTTTTTTGTACCTGCAACAGTTTCCTGAAATTTTGCATAGAGGGTCATATATTATAGTGTAATTAATGTAATGGAGAAAATCAATGATGCTGTATTATTGTGATAACAATTGTATTTAAATAATGGAATGAAACTAGGAATTCAAGAGTGAGTGTTTTATGTCTAGCTTTCTGCTGAAAACCTCTTTGTGATTTGGTTTTGTATTCTTTAAATTTAGGTAATACTGACATTTCTGTACCTTAAACTACTTCTGAGAATCAGCCAAATAATAAATGTGAGATCTTTTCAGGAGTTTTCTAGATGTGAGCTATTATGTAGTTTCTAGATATTTAGTAAGAGAATAGCAGCAACTTGTTCATCATTTTTTCGAAGTTGTACCAAGGAGAACAATTCCTATTATCATAAAGACAGTTGTAATTCTAATTGTCAATAAACACAATAGCCATTATTTGTTATTTAATTGGCTGTCAGACAATTTGCTTTTACTTTGCAGCTATAATTTCATTTTCGTCACACTCATGGCAGCTGCTTAATACAAGCTTTTTACCACTTCAGTGATTTTACAAATCACAGAAAAATTAATATACTTTGTTCTAGTTCAAGTTTTTTAATTGTAGCAGCTGAAATTTGAACTCAACTTTCTTTTTTAAATTCAATACTCATTTTTCCATATGCTCATGTGGTAGATTAAAGAATTCATTAAAGATAAATTGGCATATTAACTAGGATAGGTCAGATATAAATTTCTAGCATCTCTAGGAATTATAATATAATCAAAACATGGCAGTTGGAAAGACTAGACCACATATGGAAAACAAAAATTTCACTCTAAAGTTAAATTCTACAAATGAAGAAGTGACATTAAAAATAAAATTATAAAATTAGACTATTGAATCACTGGGGTTAGGAAAGGAGTGTAATTTAATTCTTTTATTAGTATAATATAAATAAATTAGGAGCTAATATTGAAGTATATATACACATACATACATATTCTGACATAAGATGCCAATTTCTGAATTGAGAAGTGTTTTGATTCCCTCTTTTTTTCTCCCTCGTGTGTACATTTTTGAGCTACTGTATGGTTTGTATTACTCTAGAGGAAAAACTAGAGAAGCTCTGCATTATAGAAAGTTTTCTCAGTGTCTTTGATGATAGTTTTATCTAAAAAACAGTTCTCATCTTTCTTGCTCTTTGGGAAACATTTGCCACTGTGAATCGTATTCCTCCTGAAAATATTTCCTTCCTTAGATTGCATTTCACTCTATTATCTTTGTCCCCCTTCCTTGATGAATATTCTTTCTCCATCTGCTTCACTACCTTTCGTGTTCAGTCTCCTTTATGTAAAATGTTTTATTTTTGCTCTTTTCTCTTTCCTTGGAATTTTACTTAGGTATAAGTCCTCTTCTTTAAATTTGATATAAATGTTTGAAGTCTGTTTCTCTAAAAGGAACTTTCGTATCTGAAGGTCTAAATACATGACAAGCATCTCCATGGGGGTGTTCTATTGATTATTCATGGCCATCAAGTTAAAAAAAAAAACTCACACATTCAATATTTTCTAGTTTCTTGGTTCTCTTCCTGACATCTCCATTTCCCTCAGCTGTACCACGATTCTTTTAACCACATTTGCTCAAACTATTTGACTTCTATATTTTTCTCTCCTCTCAATTTCTATGAAATGTTAATTATTTTAATTTGAATCCTTTTGACACTTACTACATCCGTGGTATCTCCTTTCTCTTTATCACTCTAGTACATAGGTGTGTTTCATTACGTATTGCCCGTGCCCCTGTCTTATTATCTCCTGTAGGATCCAACAAATTGATATTTGCTGTATTCTACATGATCATTTTTACTCTTGAGTTCCTGTGGATCATATTAACGATCCTTAAAGTCCACTGAGTTAAAGAATACCTGAGTTAAAATTATTTGAGAATGTCTCAAGAGATCTTTTTTATGTTTTCCTGGATTTTTCACCCTCTGTATGGACTTCTTATTTTTAATAATTACCTCTCAGTTTCCCTTACAGACACCAAGGAATCTTCTTCAAACTGATGTCCCCAATGCCTCTTGAAAGTATTCTGTATTTTATTTCTGAGTATTTCTTTCTCATGCATCTCACTCTGTTTGGAATCTCTATTCCTCTCATCAGGACTACCTGTCAAAACCCTGCGTACTCTTCAATAATTCCTGCTTCAGGTGCATTTCCTGGCTTCACTCTTTATTTCTATAAAAATAAGTCTTTGTGTTTCCAACTTACTATGATTTATGTTTGAGATCATCTGGTTTTAGTGTTTTTGTACCGTTATGGTGTTTCCATTTTCATTTTCTGTTAATTTATTTTGGTGTACTTATCTCTCCTACATAATGCAATGTGTTAGAATTCAGATGTTACATCTTGTTCATATGTGCACACTGATGATACATTATGTCGTTGTTTGATATGTTGTGGATAATAAAATAAATATTAAATTGAATTGAAATATAACCCTCATGATTTCTAGCAGATTCATAGTAGGGATGCCTATTTCAAATAAACAGGCACTATGAAACTAGAATTTGAATTAGCCTGACTCATGGAATGTAATGAAAAGGTGACATTATTTTTGTCACTTTTTCTTTAAAGTGTATCCAGTGATAATGATCCTTCTTCGAATGAAAAGTCAGCATGCCCTGTGAATTTTCTCCTGACTCTTATTAAACGGATGATTCTATTGCCCCATTAAGTAATAACACATTTAAATTCAGAATGTGAAAGTGTTCTAAAAATCATGTCAATCTTCATTTAGAGAAAAGACACCCTTTCTCTCTACCCCAGATGCGCTATAAGCCTTTTATAAAGAGGAATTTGCTTGGCTTTTGGTAACATTTTCCCTCATCACCCTCTCAGCCTATGACTTGCTTTTTGGGTTCCTTAAAGTCTGGATCCCAGTGTGGTTGCATATTTTCTGAGTTTGGTCTGGTGGAGAGTAGGAATTGAAGTGTTGCAGCAGCTCTCAGCAAATCCTCTCTTCCCAAATCCACTCCAATATCTGTACTTTAAGGTTTTGTTTTTTTTTTTAAATATCCTCTTTGCAGGCTAGCATTTTTTTAAGTGTTAAATTGTGTTACTAAATATTTGCTTTGTAGATATCCACATATCTCACAACTCACCTTTGTTTCATGGCATCCCCTCATGCAATACTATAGAATAAACACCTGGTGCTTTAATGGAAGTCATACTGCTTATCTCACTCTGTAGTCCTCATGAGGATTCATTGTTCCTCCAAGTCAATCATGGTGCAGTCTGCATTACCATAACACCCAAAGCCTAAATGCCTATATGTACTATAATCCTAAAGTACATAACCATATACATGCGTGTGTTTATACACACACATACACATGCACACACACATAGATAGAATGAATGGAGAATCTGGTGATGGAAAACAATGTTATAAGCATTATATATTATATTTTATGGTAGATATTTGCATATCGTGTGTGTGTGTGTGTGTTTGTGTGCGTATGCCTTTTTTAAAGTTATCAGACCCTCCATTACATCTGCTTTGATCAGTGCCACTGAAGAATGCACTGTAAGCAATGAAGTATAGTTCAAAGTTACTATGTGATAAAGTACCTCTAGTGTCCACACCCAAATCTCATGTCAAATTGTAATCCGCAGTGTTGGAGGAGGGACCTGGTGGCAGATGATTGGGTCATGGGAGCGGATTTCTCCCTCGCTGTTCTCATAATAGTGAGTGAGTTCTCATGAGATCTGGTTGTTTAAAAGCGTGAGGCACCTCTCCCCTTACTCTCTCTCTCTCCTTTTCCACCATGGGAGGATGTGCTTGCTTCCCCTTCGTCTTCTGAAGTGGTAAAACATGATTGCTTCCCCTTTGCCTTCCCCCATGATTGTAAGTTTCCTGAGGCCTCCCAACCATGCCTCTTGCAAAGCCTGCAGAGCTGTGAGTCAATTAAACCTCTTTTCTTCATAAATTACCCTGTCTCATGTAGTTCTTTATAGCAGTGTGAGAACGGACTAGTACACTATGATTGTTAGACTCTTCTCTACCCACTCATTATTTTCTCCCACAGAGTTCAAACACAGTTTGGTGGCATTTTCCTTGACATTATTCAAGAACCTAAAATTATTTAGAGAAAGGGTAAATAATAGGACAGAACAGGCAGCTTGCCTTTATATAATTTTATCATTCTAGTTTTCTACCCAGAAATTTTTCTTGGAGTTCAAATTTCAGTTAATGAAGAGTAAGCGTTATATTATCGCAATGTGAAGACCACTCACTATGGGGATTGTGGAGACCATTTTGTTTGAAAACGTTTTGTAATACATATATTGGGATAAATTTTAAGAGGCAATGTAGTATACATATTAAAGAGCCTATGATTTGTAGCAAGAAAACTGGGGTTTAAAATTCTTTTCCGTAACTTATATTCTTTGTAGCTTGATCTTGACCAAGATATTTACCTTCTTTAAGATGTAGTATTCTGATTTTTAATAAGGGAATAATAATTTATTATCCATCTTGAAGGTTTATGTTAAAGATTGAATAAAATAATTTATGTAAAATGTTTAAAATTGTAATTATTTTTGTTTTATTTATAATAATTTTGTATGCAGTTAAAGCCTAAAAATAGACAGCAAGTAATTTTATTATGAAAACAAAAATTTATGAGAACAAATATGCATCACATACCTTTTCTGTGAAAAATGATTTAAGGCCGGGCGCGGTGGCTCACGCTTGTAATCTCAGCACTTTGGGAGGCCGAGGCAGGCAGATCACGAGGTCAGAAGATCCAGACCACGGTGAAACCCCGTCTCTACTAAAAATACAAAAAAAAAAAAAAATTAACCCGGCGTGGTGGCCGGCGCCTGTAGTCCCAGCTACTCGGAGAGGCTGAGGCAGGAAAATGGCGTGAACCCAGGAGGCGGAGCTTCCACTGAGCCGAGATTGCGCCACTGCACTCCAGCCTGGGCGGCAGAGCGAGACTCCGTCTCAAAAAAAAAAAAAGAAAAATGATTTACGCATTTTCTTAAATCAATTATCTGAATCAGTTTTTTTGTTACAAATAAGGAAATCGCACAGCAAAGAGGTTAGCCTCTCTGTAGTGAATTAGATAAGATGTGGATTAGAATTAAAAATTTATTTTTGTACTTATTCATTGCATTATTCCTTATATGAACATCAGTCTATCTGTTTTGACTTGAGATTAGTATTGCTGGAATTCATTCCAACATACTGAAATAATGCAAACTCTTTTTAACATAACCTTTTCTCAACTGTTTACACATGAATGTGTATTTGTGTGCATGCATGTGAAGAGGAGAAAGAGAGAGAGAGAGAGAGAGAGAGAGGGAGAACAAATCTAAATCAGAGCAGGTAGACCAGAGCTAATAGAAATCATGAAATGTATTGGGCACAGGTAGTATAAGCAAACATGCTAATCATTTTATGCCTATTATCCAATTTAATAGCCCCAACCCAGGTAAACAGTTGAATGGCACACAGAAGGACTAGAACATTCTTAGTGGGTGTAGAGCGTGACAAAATAATATGAAAAATATTGTATAACAAGGTAGTATAATCTACATAGCATATTTTATGAGGTGAAAATTGCATCATTAAAATCTGTTTAAAATGAATACTCTGGAAGTAATAATTCTATAAATAGTGGTAAGGCATACAGAGATGAAGGAAAATATTAAAAATATTATTATTTTAGTTTTTTGACATGTTACCTTTGAAGTGAAGACATGGTAAGCATATAAGAAATATATAGACGATAGTGAAGTTGCAGAGTTGAGAGGCTGAACAACTGAAAATAGTACCTATATATTTATTTTGAAATATAATGGATGTCCAAGAATGAAATTTAAATACAATCTGTGATATAAAAATGGAATGATGCAAAGCCTACACTTTGAATTATTACTCATGATGTGAACCAATGAAATAGTCTGAACTTCCAGAAATATAATAACACTTTGTTCTATGGTATGGGGATCTCTTTACCGTTTCTATGTATTATAAAATTTTTCAAAGTCTGTAAGTTATACTGGAACTTTTCCTGGAGAAATGAAAGGAATAGAGTCAGCATTTTTCTAAGGCTGCTGTATTAACCAGCTTTTGACTTATAATGCTGTGTAACAATGAACTCCTAAATCTCAGTGCCTTACTGCAGACAACTCTTACTTTTGCCTACAAGTCTGAGGGCTGGCTGTCACCACTCCACTCTAACTTGAAGGCTAAATTCAAGTGAGCTTCACATATTATTCCTTCTTGGAACACAGTTCAGTAAGCAGTAGGTATAGAACATTATGTTTCTCTTGGGGAAGAGGAATGCAAAGTCATGAATTGAAGCACATTTAAAGCCACTGCTCAGAGGTAGGGTGGTCACATACAACCATTTTTATTAGCCAAAGCGGGTCACCTGATTAAACCCAACATCAGTGCAACCTATAGGACTGGAGGTGGACAGAGTGAATATTTGCTGAGCAATAATGCCATCGATCACAGCCAGATAGAACTGAAGAATTGCCTTGAAAGGAAAGGCAGCTGCAATATATTGGATATTCAGCTAATATTTCCCAAATTAGCTAAAGACAAGTAAAAGTAGTTTTACTGCCAGTTTTATGCATAAGATTATGTCTATTCTTCCTCTTGTTCATGTGGTTTTATTATCTTATTATTTTTAAACACTGTAATTCCAATTACAGACTTACTGTTGTTCATCACTTCAATTTTTGTTATAGTTATTATTTTTCTAAAGTAAATAATTTATACAGCCCATTTCATTTCTAAAATTTTCCAAGAATGTATTATCAATATTGAAATAAACATTGCTGAACTTTTAAACAACTTTCACTTGTTAATAGTATTATTGCGGACAAGCGCTGCTTCTTGGAAGTAGTTCAATAATTGACCACCTAATCTTGATCTGGGTTTGGTGAACACAAATAACATTACTGTGTAAAATCTTATCAAAGCACACTGATGCTCTCCCAGGAAATGTACGTTCTTTGCTATAAAATTCTAATTGTGGCAATCTTGTCATGAATCAGTCTTTCTGGTTATCTTGTATTTATTTGGTTACTTAATTATTCTTTCGTTATTAGATAAAATTAGACAATATTATGTGTATTCATGTACACAATTACAATATTTTGAGTAGCAGTTTTAAGTATTTGGGAAAAATATTTTACTAGAATCTGTGATTAACAGAGTAAATCGGTGAATTTTTAGTAAACAAAAATATGTTCTTTCTTTTTCACACATTTTGTACCTGTCCACATTATATAGCATTTATTAACAAATGCAATAGCTGAAAGGAACCTAAAAGATCATTTAGCCCGGAGGTCAGTAATATTTTCTCTGAAGAGCAGACAGTAATTATTTAAAGCACACACCATATGATCTCTATTTCAAATATTCAGCTGTGCATTTGTAAATACAGCAATAAATTGTATGTAAATGAGAGGGTGTTACAGTAAAACTTTTTTCCACAAAAATAGATTGTGGCCTCATTTGGTGAATGACCCCTAGTTTGTTGTGACCTGATCTTGTCTGACATATTTATTTATCAGATAAAAAAAAACTGAGACTTAAAAGATTTAAAATTATTATGCCAAAATTATTTATGTAAATTCTACAATTTGGGGAAGATTACAAATCCAACTGATATCAAATATGGGTCTAGAACCCAATATTGCTCAGTCCTGACTGAGAATTCACAAATCTATTCTTTCATGAATTCCCAAGGGAATTCATGCCTTGTTTGGTTAAACACAGATACTATTTGAAATCATGATGCATGATAATTAAACATTTAAACATCTCACTGAAGTCAATTTTTTTAAAATGTAAACATACACTTTGACTAACTTTGGATATGGATTATTTTAATTTGACTGATAAAATGAAACCTTAAGCTACAAGACAAATTCTTTTACACAAGTTTTTTGGAAAGTAATGACTGAGAAAAATACATGGTTTACAAATGATCTTATGAAATTTTAGAACAGTGCTACTCTTTCAAGATATTTGGTATTTATTGAAGGAGTAGCTTCTCATAAGCACGTATTTCTGACCAACAATTATCTTTGTTAGCCCATATATTAATCCGTGTATTTATATTTAACAATATCAAACAATATTTTCAAGCAATTTCCTATGTCTCATACTTTTACATTCATATTGTAGCAAGTTAAAAACATAATGTATACTTCTTTCATTGTTAATTAAAATAATAGGAAAAAATTGTCATTATTATTATTATTATTTGAGACGGAGTCTCGCTTTGTCGCCCAGGCTGGAGTGCAGTGGCGCAATCTCGGCTCACTGCAATGTCTGCCTCCCGGGTTCAAGGGATTCCCCTGCCTCGGCCTAACGAGTAGCTGGGACTACAGTTGCGCACCACCACACCCGGCTAATTTTTTTTGTATTTTAGTAGAGATGGGGTTTCACCATGTTGGCCAGGATGTTCTCAAAATCTTGACCTCGTGATCCGTCCGCCGGGGCCTCCCAAAGTGCTTGGATTACAGGCGTGAGCCACTGCGCCCGGGCAGGAAAAAATTATTTAAGAATTTATAGTATTTTCTACTTTTCACAGCTACTTTTACTATTCAAGCTTTTAAAATAAATATGCTTAAATCTTAAAAACCAAAGCAAAAAGCAAGGCCACAAAAATAAATTTTGTTTTTCCATTCGTTTTCTGTTGAAGTATATTTTATAAATTTTTATGTGGAATTTGGTTAAGAAGATGTGTTTTTCAGTATATCCTATTGAGACATTTACATCTACCTACTATATTTCAATTTTCCCCAATATGTGAAGAAAAACAGATACTGAATATAGATCCAGATTTCGAGACTATAAGAACAATTCATACTAACAGTTGCTGTTCAAATATACAAAAAAGACACTTTTGTGACATGTAAAAAAAGCTACTATCATGGTTCACAGGACTTAATTGAAACCCTGTGCATTGGTTGCTTTCTCAAGATTAAGGTCAATATAGTCATCATTCAAAATAAAATAATTACCCATAAATTATATTTATCAGCATATTTAACTAGTAAATCCAATTAAAGTAAAATCAGGTTAAGTATTTCCAGTGGTGCATTATCAAATTTGCAAAATTTTATAAGGTTTACTTTTCTCTTATTTCATAAGAACACTAAATGGATTTGCTCTACATATACAATAATTTAAAAATTGGGGTATTTGAAGAATATAATTTTATTATTTTGAATGCATTGATTAAAAGGCAAATATTGTATTATGAAAAATCATTGGAAAACTCATTATTCAAAAATTTTTACATCAGGCAAAAATGTGCAATTAGTGAACAATAAGTTAGACAATGATAATAATTCATTTTCACTATTTTTGCAGGATTCAGTTAAGAAAGCTAATGTAAATCTATAAAAATTTGCATAAGCCTAAGTCAAGGTTAGTCCAACGATTAAGTTTTTAAATTAAAAAAGCTCTTTTCTCATATCATACATAAAAATTCATTCTGGTGGATTATAATCCTTCCTGTGAAAAGGAAAACAATATAATATTTATAGGATAGCACAATAAAACATCTTTATAACCTTGCAATGGGTAAATACTTTTTAAGCAAGGCACAAAAGCACATCATAAGTTTTACTGCATTAAAATTAAGAATATCTCTTCATTAAAAGTCAATTAAAGATTGTGGAAAGGAAACCTGCATGGAAAACCTATTTGTAACACATATATCAGACAAGACATTTGTATCTTTAATAGAAAAATAATTCCTTAAAATTTTTTAAAAACTCAAGAAAAAAAGGAGAGAAATAATTGACCAAGGACTTCAAAATCTTATTGATAGACACAAAAGTGCAACATGAACAGGCAATGTAATGCAAGATACCAATCCAAATTGGCAAAAATTAAATATTACAAAAAATGGACAATGGAAAGTATTGGTGAATGTGTTGAACAACAAGAATGGCCATAAGCCACTAATAAAAGTCTGCGTTTATTTATCAGTTTGACATTACCTAATAAGATTTGAACACTTTACTAACTAGCACTTCCACCACTGAGTATGTGGCAGTTCTTTCATATTGTACCTGATACATGTAAACAAATGTTCATGATAGCTTTGTTTGTAATAGCTGACAACTAGAAATAATAAAATATCCATAAATAGTGCAGATTAATAAATTATTGTATACTCACCTAATGGAATACTATACAGATGTGCAAATTAATTAGAATACAAAGAAAAAAAAATCACAGCTCAAAATTAGAACCAAAATGTAGAACCAAGGAGTCAGACACAGAACGTGGTGAACATTATTTTATTCATACAACGTTTAAAAACTGGCAAAAGTAAATTATAATTTTAGGAGTATATACTTAAATGGAAATACTACAGAGGAAAAGCAAGCAACTGATTGTTATAAAAGGCAACATAGTGACACCTCTGTAGCAGATACATAAGAGTGGAAAAGACATGAAAGATAGCCCTCCCTTGGCAGTGAGAATATTCTATATATTGACTTGAGTATTATTTACACAGGTATTTATAATCTCTTTTTAATCCTTTACTTTCTTTTTTAAAAAAATTTTCTTTATCAGAATACTTAAAAGTTTTAAACTATATTGTGTATTGTTTAATAAAAACAACCTTTTAAACTTCAAAATATATTTAACAAAATATAATATTTGGTCTCAGATATGGTATAGCAATATTCCCATTTGTTTTAACAGACTGATACAACACATTTTACATATAATTTGAATACTATACATTTTATATGCTATATGTCAAATTATATAAACTAATCAAATTTTATTTTTTAAAATAATATATTTATAACATTGATGTGGTAAAACGCAACTTTTATAAAAATGATTATATCTCTAGAGGTTATTTATTAAAAAAATTAATCAAATGCCCTGTATAAGCTAAGTATGATTTTAAGTCCTGGGATTTACACAGTTAACAAAACACTTTACGGAACTTCTGTCCACATGAAGATAATGTACTGGTGATGGGAAACAAAAATAATAACAGAGTAAGTAAGACATTTTACGTAGTAATAAGAGATATGGGAAACAGTAAGCAGGAAATAGGATAAATGTCCTGGGCATGTTTTGTGCAACATCAAATAGAGTACCTAGGAAACCTAAAAAGGCAAATCTTGGATCAAGACTTAAGGGAGGTAGGAGAATCAATACTCATATCTGGAGGATGTAGCTTGCTTGACACATTTGAGAAAGCACAATTAGGCCAGTTTGTGGCTAGAGGGAGGAAATAGAAGATGTGGTTCCAGAGGCAATGAGGAGGGGGAAGACATCATAGAGGGCTCCATAGGCTATTATCAGAATTTAGCTTTTACTTTGACTGACATGGGAAGCCTTTGAAAGTGTTTAAATGAAGATGTGTAATAATAAAACATATTTCAACAGAGCCATTTTGACAAGTGTGCTCAAAATAGACTTTACTAGCCGGGGGGGGCGGGGGCGCGGACGGGAAACAAACCAAACAAAAACCGGACCAGTTAAAAGGCCATCAGAATAACCTATGCAAGAGACACCAGTGTTGTATAGCAGAATGGAAGCAGTGAAGGTATCCAGATGCGGTCTGGCATTCAGTTAAGACGGTCCGAAGGTTAAGAGATTGAAATAATTATTAGGGCCGCCAGCCAGGAGACAGAATGCAGGCATCAAATAAGTGAGTAGAGAAGGAACACAGAAAAGTCCAAAGACTGCCACTGGCAAATTCCAAAATTAAGAGGTCAGGGAGGCAACTGGGAACCATTAAAAGAGATGGAACACCATCAGGAATGAACAGGTAAGCATGTTGTCTAGAGAAATTTAAAAAACACTTTCAAAGACTAAATGATTAACTTAGTTATGGGGTTTTTTTTGGTTGTTCAAATAAGGTTAAAACCAAGAATGATCTCTAAATCTGGAATGTGGCAGTCATTGGTGATTTTGATGGGGGTAGTTTTGTTGGGGAAGGGTGTGAAAATATCATTGTCACAGATTCAAGAGAATGCAAGCAGACTAATTGGAGACAGTAGAAATGGACTATCCTTTCATTAAGCAAAGCGGTAAAGTCAGGGAGAGATTTGGGGATCAGTAAAAGAAAAGTGAAGAGATATATAGGAGTTGCTTTGGTTTGCTTTGTTTCGTATTGTTTAGATGGGAAGCTGCCATGCAGAAGAAAAAATTTAAAAGGAGAGGATAGGTTGGGTGTGGTAGCTCACACCTGTAATCCCAGCACTTTGGGAGGCTGAGGTGGGTGGATCAACTGAGGTCAGGAGTTCGAAACCACCCTGGCCACCATGGTGAAACCCCATCTCTGCTGGCTCCCGTAATCCCAGCTACTCAGGAGTCTGAGGCAGGAGAATCACTTGAACCTGGGGCAGTGAGCAGAGATTGTGCCATTGCACTGCAGCCTGGGAGACAAGAGTGAAACTCCGTCTCAAAAAAAAAAAAAAAAAAAAAAGAAAGAGAGAATATCAATGAGGAGAGCTAGGAAAGATTTCTGAGTAGCAAAAGGAGGTGACTTCAAGTGCACATTTAGATATGTATCTACCTAATTATAGTATTAAAACTACTATACAATTAAGATTGTTTGATTACCCTGTTAATTCCTACTTCAAGAGACTGCTCTTTTTTTCTTTCCTTTTTTCTACTTTTATTTGGTGTTTAGGGGATACATGTGAAGATTTGTTACCTGGCTAAATTGTGCATCCCTGGGGCTTGGTATATGAGTGATCCTGTCGCCAAGGTAGTGAGCACAGTACCTGATAGGCAACCTTTTAACCCCCGCCTCCCGCCCACTCTATGTACTTAGATAAGAAAAATAAGGTTTTTTTTTCTTATCTAAGTACAATAGATTCATTTAAAATAACAGGAAAGTAAAATGTACAGACACAGATGCAGGAATTCTGGTAAATAAGATTAATATAGTGAAAAAGCTTGTATAGGATCTTGTCTGCTTGTTTTTTTTTTCAATAATATAGGGAGCAAGATCAAAGCTGAGAATAAGGAGGGTGAAGGAGGTTTGAGGACAGAGGATAAAATATGAGTCAGTGGTTGAGGAGCGTGGAAGAGTGAAAGGGTTAGGGAAATATAGGACCGTGTGGACCGGCATAGAGGCCCTCCTGAGATGAGTGATAAATGAGAAAAGTCAGTATAAGGGGAAAGTCATGGGAGGCTCTGTTCACCTGTGTAGGGCAGATTTCTACTACTAGAGAATTTGATAAGACAGGCATGTGGTTCAACAAAAAAGTACAAGAAATAATAAAAGTTGAGAAAAAGGGAGATTATAATTGTGATTCATAGAAGTTAAGCTTGGAATGGAGAGAAGTGAGGATATGAAGCGGTTAAGGCACATAAAGATGTCATAGGATCAATGGATTGTGGGTCTTTCGGGTGTCAAAGATTTAAAAAGATAGGCTAAACAGGAAGAATTAGAGACAGTAGTTAGTCTTTGCCAGGGCTTATGGTTATTTTGAAGTCACAATTTTTCAATTTGACCAGAGAGAAACAAATAGAATTTTAAAATACAAATAAAAGGATTTTTATGTGAAGAAAATGTTGGCAAACAGTAAGAGGTAGACTAGCTAGACAGGAAGATAGACAGATCGACATGAACTAAATAACAGAATTCTACAATCCTCATTATAATTTTATTGAATCTTCAAATTTCAAAGAACAATAACGGCCAGCGCAGCCTCTCTCTGCCTTGCGTCTGTGAAAGGCCAGACACTTGCCAAATGTGAGGCAGTTGCCAATTTGATTCTGAAGCTGTAGAAATAGAACTGGATTCTGACAAAGGAATTATATTCTCATTTTCACTGAGCCTCTAAGATGCCCTCTCCAATAAATATTCTGTGATAGCAATAGACACAGTAATCTATGAAAGAAGAGACCTGTAGTGGAGGGCATCAGAATGCAGACAACGAAAGAGATTCAACTAGAACACATTTAAGCACTGCATTATTGATGGCTTTTGGCAAGGAAAGTTAAAGTGTGATTGTGCTGCCATTTAAAACTCTCAGTTTCAGATGTAAGGCAAAAGTGAACAATCCTGGTTTACGAGGAGATTAAACATTCTATGTTTCACTTGAGAAATAAAGGAATTGGATGTTTGATTTTGACAGACGATGAAAAGAAAAATGCATTTTTTTTAAATTAGTAGTTGAGTCGGCTAAGCTTTTCTATTCCTATTTAAAATCCTCGTTAAAAGTGATTTGACAGATCTAGGGACAAATTTGTGATATTAAAATAAATGTTATAATACAGTATATTTTAGAAAATAACATCTAAGCCAATATTTGGGTTTCTAATCTTGTAAAAAGAGCAAAATCATAAAACAAGACATAATTTCTATTTTATTAACGTTAAGATTTCAATTCTTACTTATAACACTAGAACTGTTAGTTCCCAAGGTATGTAGGTTACTGTCAATTGGCATCATTGTTGCTGTTGTCAGGAGGACAATTACTGTAATAAAAATTTTTACTATGATGGTGAATATTTTTCTTTTGAAATAATATGTCATGAGAAGATACTATTTCAATTTGCTATCCTCAGCCTTAGGGAGAAATGAAATCTCACATTATAGTATGAAAATGCTTTCCAAGCATTGTCTTTGATATAAACATCCTTGTGTTTCAGAGTGGAGTCTTTAATCTATTTTGACACAGTGAATTGACTACAAGTGAGAATTTTGGCTTCTGACACGTTCATTATACTCTTAGGTGGCATTATAACTTAGGAAGCTCTAGATTTAGCAGACTTGGCTTCAAATTGGATTTTACCTCATACTACCCATGTGCATAAAATCAGTGCTTGCTCTCAACCCCATCACCTCTCCCTTCTTCACGTAGGAGACTCAATTCCCATGGTTCTTGCTGTTGAGCAGGGCCACGTGAGGATGATCTAGGAAGAGAATGCATGTTACTTCCAGGATAAGACACTTAATTGCTGATGGCATTTCCTGTCTATCTCTTTGTCCTTGCTGTCACCATGCTGGAGAAGGTCCAAGGTTAAGATGCATGAGGAGTAGATGAAAAAAAATTGTCAAAATATTCCCCCCAGATTGGCAGAAGATATTGCATAAGTGAAAATTAAAATTGCTCTTAATCCACCAGGAAATGTGGGTTTGTTACCCAGACCAGCCCACACTATCTATGTGACTTGAGGCAATCATTTAACCTCCCTCAATAGTAGTTTTCCCTTCCATAAATAAAAAACTATGAAACACAGATATGTGAAATGTAAGCAATTTTATTTTATTTTTCTGTTCATTAAAAGGATTAGATGACCTATGGAAAGACAACTGATGTGGAGTTTATTTATTTGAAGACAACTGATGTGGAGCTCAGTCCCTTAAGATTTACCACTTATCCTACCAAAATAAAATCAATGGAATTCCATATTTAATATTTAATAGTAAAGTTTTAAATTTATTAGTTCCTTTTGGTTTTGAAGATAAATATTTGACCTTAATAAGGAACCTCATGTTCTTATATTAATAAACCAAAGACCAAGTGTCTGTTGGAAACCTAGAGTCTCAAAACTTTCTATGCAGATGTAGAAACACTAAGGTAAGTTAGGCCCAGAATTACTAATTTAACATAGATAAAAGTGAAGTGATTTTATTTTATTTTTTTCTTTCTTTATTTAAAAACAATGCAATAGGTTTTTGGGGAAGAGGTGTTGTTTGGTTACATGAATAAGTTCTTTAGTGGTGATTTCTGAGATTTTGGTGCACCCATCACCCAGCAGTGTACACTGTAAACAATGTGCAGTCTTTTATCCCTCACTCCCAACCCTTTCCTCCAAGTTCTCAAAGTCAATTGTATCATTCTTATGCCTTTGCGTCCTCACAGCTTAGCTCCCACTTATGAATGAGAGAGCATACAATATTTGTTTGTTTTATCCATTCCTGAGTGACTTTTTTTTGTTTTTGACCAAGTCTCACCCTGTTGCCCAGGCTGGAGTACAGTGGCTTGATCTTGGCTCGCTGTAAGCTCCGCCTGCTGCGTTCAAGCAACTCTCCTGCCTCAGCCTCCCAAGTAGCTGACTACAGGCATGAGCCACTGCGCTGGCTAATTCTTGTATTTTTAGTAGAGACAGAGTTTCACCATTTTGGCCAGGCTGGTCTCGAACTCCTGACCTCAGATGATCTACCTTCCTTGGCCTCTCAAAGTGCTGGGAATATAGGCATGAGCCACTGTGCTTGGCCCCTGAGTTACTTCTAAAAGTGAAGTAATTATGAACTTTAGAAAGGAGGATCATGTCCTAATAAAAATAACAAGCTTCTCATATAAATAATTTCTAAAAGTAAAGGAATACTCAAATATTAAGCAAGTAAGTAAATAGTAGGTATATTTTCAAAAGCCCAGATGCTATTTATTTCTTAATACTGTCCTTAAAATTGACAAGTACTTAAAATGTATCACCTTATACAAGTAGAATCCTATGTTTTATTTTTATTTTATTTGGCCTGTTTTTCTTTGAGTCCTGGTTTAAGCTGGGCAGAGACACAACCAAAAAAGAGAATTTTAGACCAATATCCTTGATGAACATTGATGCAAAAATCCTCAATAAAATACTGGCAAACCGAATCCAGCAGCACATCAAAAAGCTTATACACCATGATCAAGTGGGCTTCATCCCGGGGATGCAAGGCTGGTTCAACATACGCAAATCAATAAATGTAATCCAGCATATAAACAGAACCAAAGACAAAAAACACATAATTATCTCAATAGATGCAGAAAAGGCCTTTGACAAAATTCAACAACCCTTCATGCTATAAACTCTCAATAAATTAGGTATTGATGGGACGTATCTCAAAATAATAAGAGCTATCTATGACAAACCCACAGCCAATATCATACTGAATGGGCAAAAACTGGAAGCATTCCCTTTGAAAACTGGCACAAGACAGGGATGCCCTCTCTCACCACTCCTATTCAACATAGTGCTGGAAGTTCTGGCCAGAGCGATCAGGCAGGAGAAGGAAATAAAGGGTATTCAATTCGGAAAAGAGGAAGTCAAATTGTCCCTGTTTGCAGATGACATGACTGTATATCTAGAAAACCCCATTGTCTCAGCCCAAAACCTCCTTAAGCTGATTAGCAACTTCAGCAAAGTCTCAGGATACAAAATTAATGTACAAAAATCACAAGCATTCTTGTACACCAATAACAGACAAACAGAGAGCCAAATCATGAGTGAACTCCCATTCACAATTGCTTCAAAGAGAATAAAATACCTAGGAATCCAACTTACAAGGGATGAGAAGGACCTCTTCAAGGAGAACTACAAACCACTGCTCAATGAAATAAAAGAGGATACAAACAAATGGAAGAACATTCCATGCTCATGGGTTGGAAGAATCAATATCCTGAAAATGGCCATACTGCCCAAGGTAATTTATAGATTCAATGTCATCCCCATCAAGCTACCAATGACTTTCTTCACAGAATTGGAAAAAACTACTTTAAAGTTCATATGGAACCAAAAAAGAGCCCGCATCGCCAAGTCAATCCTAAGCCAAAAGAACAAAGCTGGAGGCATCACGCTACCTGACTTCAAACTATACTACAAGGCTACGGTAACCAAAACAGCATGGTACTGGTACCAAAACAGACATATAGATCAATGGAACGGAACAGAGCCCTCAGAAATAATGCCGCATATCTACAACTATCTGATCTTTGACAAACATGACAAAAACAAGCAATGGGGAAAGGAAAGGATTCCCTATTTAATAAATGGTGCTGGGAAAACTGGCTAGCCATATGTAGAAAGCTGAAACTGGATCCCTTCCTTACATCTTATACAAAAATTAATTCAAGATGGATTAAAGACTTACATGTTAGACCTAAAACCATAAAAACCCTAGAAGAAAACCTAGGCAATACCATTCAGGACATAGGCATGGGCAAGGACTTCATGTCTAAAACACCAAAAGCAATGGCAACAAAAGCCAAAATTGACAAATGGGATCTAATTAAACTAAAGAGCTTCTGCACAGCAAAAGAAACTACCATCAGAGTGAACAGGCAACCCAAAAAATGGGAGAAAATCTTTGCAACCTACTCATCTGACAAAGGGCTAATATCCAGAATCTACAATGAACTCAAACAAATTTACAAGAAAAAAACAAACAACCCCATCAAAAAGTGGGCAAAGGACATGAACAGATACTTCTCAAAAGAAGACATTTATGCAGCCAAAAAACACATGAAAAATGCTCATCATCACTGGCCATCAGAGAAATGCAAATCAAAACCACAATGAGACACCATCTCACACCAGTTAGAATGGCCATCAGGAAACAACAGGAAACAACAGGTGCTGGAGAGGAAACAATAGGTGCTGGAGAGGATGTGGAGAAATAGGAACACTTTTACACTGTTGGTGGGACTGTAAACTAGTTCAACCATTGTGGAAGTCAGTGTGGCGATTCCTCAGGGATCTAGAACTAGAAATACCATTTGACCCAGCCATCCCATTACTGGGTATATACCCAAAGGACTATAAATCATGCTGCTATAAAGACACATGCACACGTATGTTTATTGCGGCACTATTCACAATAGCAAAGACTTGGAACCAACCCAAATGTCCAACAACGATAGACTGGATTAAGCAAATGTGGCACATATACACCATGGAATACTATGCAGCCATAAAAAATGATGAGTTCGTGTCCTTTGTAGGGACATGGATGAAACTGGAAATCATCATTCTCAGTAAACTATCGCAAGGACAAAAAACCAAATACCACATGTTCTCACTCATAGGTGGGAATTGAACAGTGAGAACACATGGACACAGGAAGGGGAACATCACACTCTGGGGACTGTTGTGGGGTGGGGGGAGGGGGGAGGGACAGCATTAGGAGATATACCTAATGCTGAATGACGAGTTAATGGGTGCAGCACACCAACATGGCACATGGATACATATGTAACAAACCTGCACATTGTGCACATGTACCCTAAAACTTAGAGTATAATAATAATAATAAAATAAAATAAGAAAAGAAACAAACAAAAATTACTTAGTTTTATATCAATTAAAAAATAAATGTGGAGATGCACATGGTGTTTATTTTTACTTTTGAGTGCAAAATATTTTAGTTATTGAGCAAAATGCTAAGTTGTGATAAGCGTGCTGTCTACAAGTCTACAAACTATATTAGACTGCCTTGAAAATTATACAACATGGAACCAAGTTTAATACATAATAAGGAGATTCCTGCATCTAAATTTAATTAAATACCTATAACAGTTTTGTGTCTGCTTATCAAGCCAGACAGTTAGAAAAATAAAATAATAACTCAACTAGATTTCTTTCTTTTTTTTTTTTTTGATAGAATTTCGCTCTTGTTGCCCAGGCTGGAGGGCAGTGGCGCAATCTCGACTCACTGCAACCTCCACCTCCTGGGTTCAAGCGATTCTTCTGCCTCAGCCTCCCAAGTAGCTGGGATTACAGGTGCCTACCACCATGCCTGATTAATTTTTTGTATTTTTAGTAGAGACGGGGTTTGTCATGTTGGGCAGGCTGGTCTGGAACTCTTGACCTCATGATCCGCCTGCCTTGGCCTTCCAAAGTGCTGGGATTACAGGCGTGAGCCACAGCGCCCGGCCGTAGATTTTTTGTTGTTGTTGTTATGCAAAACGTCTAAAATTTATTAAACACCAAATGTTGGTACTTAAAATGCCCGGGATATAAATACACAAGACTGCCTACGAATTCTCAATGATCTCCTTTTTGTTTCTTTTTTTTATTTTTCACTGTAGCATTTTTTTAATATTTTCACATAATGTATAATGTACTTATTATGTGTATTGCTTTACTTACAAACTCACTTCCATGCTCTAGAACATAACCTTGCAACACCAGAGAATTTTGTGTGTTTTTGAGATTTTTCTCCAGTACTGATGCTGCACCTAGCCCCTGCCAAAAGGTAGGCCCCAATGAATAATGTGTAATGATTGCTCATACAGTTGTTATGTGTCTCACAGGCAAAGTGACTTGTGTCAGGGCTACAAAGAAAGCAATTCTGATCTCAGGCTGCTATAGATGTTACAAATGTTGCCTGGTGTTCTGGGATACAAAAAAACATAGGTAAGGAAGATTCAGTTGCTGCTTAAAGAAGGTTTTGCCTAGTGAAGACACTTAGGAACACCACTTCTCACAGGACTTCTTTCTTAGGAATAAGATGGGTTGTGTTCTCAGAGTAACCACAGAGCACTGGGAATTATAGCAGGATCAGAGTCTAGTCATGCTAAAGTGGCATGTTTTCTAGAAAAAGTTATTTATATATCTCAGGTTTTTTTACATGTAAAATGAGGATTCAAAGGTGGGCAAACTATGGTCATTTTTATGGCCTTCTAGCTAAGAATTATTTTTTATTTTTGTAGGTTTGTTTCATTTTCCACTATTATTATTATTATTATTATTATTTTGTGAGATGGAGTCTCACTCTGTCACCCAGGCTGGAGTGCATTGACATGATCTCGGCCCACTGCAACCTCCACCTCCCAGGTTCAAGTGATTCTCCTGCCTCAGATCCCCAAGTAGCTGGGACTACAGGTGCTCACCACCATGCCTGGCTAATTTTTATATTTTTAGTAGAGACGGGGTTTCACCATGTTGGTCAGACAGGTCTTGAACTCCTAACCTCAGGTGATCTGCCTGTCTTGACCTCCCAAAGTGCTGGGATTACAGAAATGAGCCACCACGCCTGGCCATTTTCTACTACATTTTAAAAGAACTATTTATAAAGGGGGAGAGAATATAGAATAGATAAGAACATATGTAACTCACATAACCTGCTATAATTACTGCTGTCTGACGCTTTACAGAAAAGTTTGTTGATCCTTGTCTAAATTACAAATCATCCTTTTCTAGCCTTAGTGTCCTGTGATTTTGACAAATATTCATACATGTAAACGTGGTCATGACTATTCATGTTGAATTTTATTTAGCTCTGTAAGCGTCTACAGAGTCAAAGAATCTGTATATGCACAGCAACAAGATAGTTTTTTTATTTTTAAATATGAAAGAGAATTTAATATTGTAAATGCTTGAATAAATTCTACAAAATAGTCACATAGAGGGGGAAATGACCCATACTACAAAAATCTGTCTATAACAAAGTCACTGTTGGAAATCGAGACAAAATTTCCCACCATACAAAATTCATGTTTATGAATATTATTTCCCAGATGGGTCAATGAAGTTCTTCAAAGACTCAAATTCTACTCGGGGCATATCACTGAAACACACTCATACATCTCTCTAATATGGAAGAAAGCTATTAGGCTATCTTAGGCAAATTAAGGTTCACTTTCTCCACATGACGTTTCCTTCCTGGAGCCACACCATGACCTCAAACTGTTACAAGATTACAAGTTCAAAACCTAGATATGCAACACTAGAAAGATCTACTAATTTCAAAACCTTTGCTTACAAATCATCACCATCACCATCAGCAAACAATATCCACACACGCTGAGCTCAAAAACATCAAAATCCAAACATCATTTGAGCTTTCACGGTAAAATAATAATTATGATAGTAGAATAATCTATGGTATCTGTCAGTATTTTTCTAAGCAGATTCAGCTTACATTGGATAAACATCCAAAGAAAATTGGTAGTTCAAATTATCTAGAAAAGTGTCCCATGCAATTATAGACTATCTGAAGAATATAGAGATATCCTGGCTACTGTTCATCCCTTATCTCCTCTGGACTCCCCACATGGCATCTTGGTGTGTAGGAATATTCACATCCATGAGGAAGAAGCCTCTGGCCTGCATTTGAATTCCTGTGCTGTCCTCTGTGTCTTTATTGACTTTTTTCCTTTCTACCATGGCGACTTTTGGCTAAGATTGTGCCATTTGCCTTCCCCATGTACGGCATGAGGAGATGTTTGACTTTCGTTGTCACCTAAAACTCTGGAGGAATTTGAGAGGAAGGCATGTTGCCCCAGGCCCTCTCAGTCTGCCAGAATAGGGCATAAAAACTCACTTAGTCCATTCAAGCTGTCATAACAAAATACCTTAGACTGGGTAATTTATAAACAATAGAAATATATTGTTCACAGTTCTGGAGACTGGGGAATTCAAGGCAAAGGCACCAGGAGATTTGGTGTCTGCTGAGGGCTTATTCTTCATAGATGCCTCCATTTGACTGCATCCTCATGTAGTGGGAAGGCCCAACAAGTCCCCACAGACCTCTGTTACAAGGGCATGAATCCCACTCATAACAGCTCAGCCCTTAAGTGGGGATCACCTCCCAAAAGCCTCACCTCTTACTACAACTTCTTTGGGGATTAAGTCTCAACATACATATTTTGGAGGAATAAAAACATTCAGACCATACCATCATTATTCCTACTTTATGCAGCAACCTCACTTTGAATATAAGTTTTATAATTTTCATACACCTACTTTGTGTTGTGTAAGTATTAACTTCATTACATATGACAATTCATTAAGTGATCCTATGAATATCTCTATTACAAATATCAGCCTTTCCTTCAGATGACTGTTCTCTTTGCCTCATTGGGAGAGCAACCACTTTGAGGTAAGCCTGTGATTCTATGTGAAAGAAATAATGGGCAGAATCCAGTGGTCATGAATGTGTATAAGAAACAAGAGAAAAACAGCAAAATGTTATCGTTGTAACTCCTTTCTAGCATTCTACATTTCTAGAAGAAGTGAGTCTCTCCTTGGAAAACTAAGGCCAATTTCAGAATCCTAGGCCATTAAGGATCCTAGGCCTTGGCCCCAAAACAGAAGACCTGTTGCAAGAATAATTTGGATTTAAAAAGAACCTCCACAAGTAATGGCAATGCTAAGATTAGCTTGAAACATCCAAGGAAGCCAAAGAGTGAATACACTCTGGCTTCGTATAGGTTAGGCTCAGCTAACTCACATTTTTCCTTTGAGGCAGAGAACAGAGGCCAAAGACCAGCAAACAACAGGGTTGGAGAGGGGCCTTATGATGCTTAATTTTATGTGTCAACTTGGCTAGGGTATGGCACCTAGATGTTTGCTCAATCACTAGTCTGGGTGTTACTGTGAAGTATTTTTAGATGTGATTAACATTTAAATCAGTAGACTTTGAGTAAAACAGATTAGCCTGCATAATGTGAATGGACCTCATCCAATCAGTTGAAGGATTTAAGAGAAAAAGACTGAATTATCAGGAAGAAGAAGGAATTCTGCCTCCAGATTGTCTTTGGACTTGAGATTGCAACATCAACTCTATCCTGGGTCTCTAGGTTCCCAGCCTGCCCTTCAGATTTTGGACATCACAGCTTCCATAGTTGCATGAGTCAATTGTTTAAAATGAATATCTATGTTTCTCTCATACACACATACACAAACACACACATAAGCACACACACTATTGGTCTTGTTTCCCTAGAGAAGCCTAGACTAATAGAGACCTGCAGGAAGATTGGGGTTGTGATACTAGTCTTCATTTAAAGGAAACGTTGGTACTCAAGTACTTTCCTTCTCCCACACCAACTTTTCACCAAATGTGAGTAAGAATCACCTGATGCTGGCAGGGCGTGGTGACTCATGCCTGTAATCCCAGCACTTTGGAAGGCAGATCACAAGGTCAGGAGATCGAGACCATCCTGGCTAACACAGTGAAACCTCGTCTCTACTAAAAATGCAAAAAATTAGCTGGGCGTGGTGGCGGGCGCCTGTAGTCCTAGCTACTCGGGAGGCTGAGGCAGGAGAATGGCATGAACCCCGGGAGGCGGAGCTTGCAGTGAGCCAAGATCGCACCACTGCACTCCAACCTGGGTGACAGAGAGAGACTCCGTCTCAAAAAAAAAAGAATCATCTGATGTTTATCCTCATCCTCATGCAATGTTTAGTTTGTCTATGCTTATACTGAATACCTTTAGTTGATGGTCTCAGTGTTGGGGAAAAAAGAAGACTCCTGAAGGAAGAAGCAAACACCTGATAGCAATGAGGTAAGACTTTCAGCCAGTATCCAGGTTCATTTGGCCAAATTTCTGATTCATCCTGTTGACCCAGTCAGGGCTTGAGTGTTGATGGACCCTACTCACTCAGACTCACTGGGCTCCTACTAGCATTGTTTTGTGAGTTTTAACCATAAGCTGTTTTCTCCCCGGTCCCTGGCAGAGACAGTCCACAGCCTCTATGACTGAATGGCTATGGCACTTAAAAGAACCGTTCCACCTTCTTTCAGCTCTCTAAATTTCACATTCAATGGAAGCATTTAAAAAGTTCGGGCTCTCCTCTGTGCCAAGAATAGGCAGAAGGAAATGTAGTTATAGAGACTGGTCTCCAGCCTACCCTCTCCAGCTAAAAATGATTTCAAGCTGCTTCCTATTGGCCCAAGATACCCTGTGAGGTGGTAACCTCCAAAGATCACTAATGGATAGAGAAATTGGACTAATGGATAGGGGAATTTGGAATACCTTTCAACCAATTTTTTTAACGCCTTGTAGAAACTAAGTCATGGTGCAGCAGGTCTGCAAGTCTCTCTTTAGTGAGGGGACATCCCCAGGAAATAAGGATGACTCATGTTAAATCTTCTACGCATGTCATATACTTCTTTTAAAATGCTATTTTGACTCACTTTTGAGGCTCTAGCTAGAGGCTAGTTTATCTTCTTGACCAGTTGCTTAAGTCCACTCCACAACCTCTTTTTTCATTGGGCTCTCACATGAGAGGGCCACGATGCTCCTCCCCTAATCACCCCAGAGCCAGGTGACAGGCAACTAGGGACAGCCTCTATACCCTAGAGCCCAAGACATTATTCAAATTAGCCAATTCACCAGGAGCATGAGCAACTTAGCTCACTCCACTCCACTTGCCATACGTGAGTTGTCCCCAGCAGCTCCAGATTCTGTTATCAGTCTCTGGCGCAAACCCTTTGGTGGCCCTGCCTGGAAGCCTTCTCTATTTCAGAGCCCAAAATAACACACAGCTCTGCTTTTATTCTATTCTAGTGTCAGTGTGTTGTGTCTCACTATCAAAAGGATATTCAAATCCTATAAAACAGCATGCTAATGAAATAGACACAAGGAAACTAGTGTTTTTGAGAGTATTTATATATTGCTTTAGCAGAATGTATCAAGTCTGTCCAGATTAATCTGGGATAAGAAATTCTGGTGCCTGACTCCTTAGAAAATGTGATGTGTGGTACGTAACCATTATAAAATAGAAATGTTTCATAACTGAGATGACCTCTTCTTTCTAAATGGTGTAGATTCACTCATAACATAAAGACTTCATATGTTAATCTAGGCTATGGATATTGTAAGGGCCTGAATAACTACATTGATTTCTTCTTGCTTCACTGGTGTCTTGAAATCATTAATAAAACTGCATGCTAAGTCACGTCTTTTATTCTTGTGATTCTCATAAGCAGTCTGATACTTTGTACTTTCTCCCCTGAGACAAAATCAAATCAAATCAAAACAGAAATTACAACATATTAAGTAAACAGTCCTAAGGAAAAAAAAGTCACAATGTTGTGTATAAAAGATTTTCACTGTTGTATAAAAGAGTAAGTTCCTATTGAACTAATTGCCCTACAAATAATAAGATCTCTGGTAAGTCTGTAAGAAACAACTGCCTGGGAGCTGCAGAAAGTGAAGAAATGCAGGCAGATTTTAAAGGTGTTGAAATTTTCAGTAAACGACCATCACTTTCCTGTTTTCTGTTTTTGTTTTGTTTTGCAGACATGCCCTAAAAGAAACTGTAGTTGTGGAGGTAATGTTATGTTTCTAAGTCTTTCATAGAAGCCTCCATTTGTTTTGGTTGAATAAATCAAGGGAATAATTCCAAGAGCCACATAAAAGTGAGATCGTAAACTAGACAGGAGAAATGCAGAGGAAATAAACTCAAAGTCTGTCTAAAATTATGCCCAAGTCAGGCTCATGCACAACTAACACTCGAGGAAGGCAGACTAAAAGCTGATATAAACTTTAGCCCAACATAGATATGTCATAGTTTGAAATATAAGCAAATTAATTTCCTATAATCAAAATATCAATATTAGTTGGAGATACATAACGGAATTTAGTGTTTCAAACATAATATTAACTATGTTCAAGATACAATCTAAAATTTCTTTACATGAAAAGACTAACGCAATGTAATCCATTGTCAACGGAACATACACTTTCCAAACAACTACCCTAAGATGATTCAGACTATACAAGTATGAAACAAAGATTTTAAAGCAGCTATTATAACTGTTTCAAAATTAGCTAGAAAAACACATATTTATGATGAAAAAAATAAGAAATCTCCATAACAGAAACAGAAAATTAAAAAAGAACCAAAGAGTTCTAAAATTGTTAAAGGAAACACCATCTTAATAAAAATTAAATCACTGGAAGGATGTAAAATGAAATAAATAAACACTATCTTAAGAAAATTACTGGATGACTGTAAAAGCAAACCAAAAGTAGAAGAGAGTAAGTCAATAAATTGGAAGAAAGATTAGGCAATCTGAAGAAGAAAGAAACAAACTTGGGAAGAAACCTAGAACCTCAGGAACATAAGAAACAATATTGTATGATGAGTCCAACATACAGACAATTAGAGTCTCAGAAAGAAAGAAATGAGAAAGAGGAGATTAACATAAAAATAGAATAGCTGAACTCCTCTCAAATTAATGAAATATATGCATTTGTGGGGTTAAGAAACTAAGCTACACATACAGTAAATACAAAGAAAAAATCCTAGGCACATCACATAGTCAAAAGCCTGGGAAGAAAAAAAACAGAGATAAAGAGAAATTATTGAGTGCAGCCAAAGAAAATATACAGATGAGCAATAATTTAAATGACCGTAGATTTCTCATCAGAATACACAGAGAAAAGAAGACACTAGAACTAGAATTGTAAATAGATTAAAGAAAAAATGAACTGAGAATTCTATATAAAGCAAAAATATCATTCAAGCATGAGGGGCAAATGAAGAGTTTTTAGATGAATGAAGAGCTAGCATAGAATTAAATCTGTCATAAGAATGAACATGTAGACAATTGAAACAGAATTGGTAATCCAGAAATAAAACTTTTTATTTATGGTAAATTGATTTACAACAAAGGTGCCAAGGCAATGGCAATTTTTGAGAAATTGTGCAGGCTCAACTGAATAACTATATGGGAAAAAATTTTGTCTATTACCTAACACGATACACAAAAATTAATTTAAATTGATAACAGACCTGATGCAAATACTAAAATTATAACATTTCTAGAACTTTTCATAGATGGGATGCAAAAATCATGCATCATAAAAGAAAAAACTAAGTTTTATAAAAATTTAAACTTTTGTTGTTCAAGAGATACCATTAATAAAATTAAAATACAATACAAAATAGGAGAAATAGTTGCACTATATGTATTTGCCAAGGGATTTTTGTTTTTAAATATATACAGAACTCTCAAAACTCAATAATAAGATCGAAGTCAACCCACATAAAGAAATCTTAAAGGATTTGAAAATATACTTCACAATAAAAGTGATACAAATGGCAAATAATCATATGAAAATATATTTCGTGTTGTAATTAGAAAAATGTAAGTTAAAACCATAAATGAGACCACACTATATATCTGTAAAAATAAATGAAATTATAAATCTAGAATATCAAATTTGATGAGGACATTTTACCAAATGGTGTATCTCACAAACTTCTGGCAGGAATGTAAAAGGATACAAACGCTTAGGAAAACAGTTGGCAGTAAACATACAACTACCAAATACCCAGCCATTCCGCTTTTAGGCATTCACTTAAGACAAATAAAAGAACATATCCATAAAAAGACATGTGCCAGAATGTTCACGACAGCATTGTTTGTAAGAGACAAAGTTGAAAACCAACCTAATATCCATCAGTAGGTGAATGGATAAACATATAATGGAATATAACTCAGCATTTAAAAAATACTGATGCATGCAACAATATGGATGAAGCTTACACATCATTAGGCCAAAGTGAAAAGAAGCGTCAAGTGCAAAAGAATACAGATTTGATTATTTTATTTATATAAAAGTTTAATAAAAGTAAATTAAACTATAATGACAGGAGACAGATTACTGGTTGTCTGGGGTTTAGGACAAAGAGACAGATACACTGCAAGAAGATATATGAGATGTTTTGGTGGTGAAAAAAATGGTCTTCAAATTATCTGTGTTGCTAGTTGTACAGCTCATACTCTGCAATCATACATTCAATGGCCTATTTTAAATGCCTAGCGCTCATTGTATACAAAGTTTTTGTTAACAGAGTTGACTAAAATAAATTGGAGCTATAGCTAAATCTGAAAATTCCAGGTTTCAATTCTCAAGTACTCATGTAACTTAAAAAGCAAATAATGTAAATAAATTAATGATGTACCAATCTCAAGAACTGGGGGACAGAGTAAAATTAGCCTATGGGAAGCAAAGGGAAGTAATTGATAAGCATAAATGCATATTAACGATTAGAATATACAAATATAGCATTAATAAGTAAATTTAATAGCTGGCACTATGAAATAATCCAATTAAATAGATAAACCAATAGCTAATCTAATCAAACAAGGGAATACTCACATAGCCATACTGAGGAAACTAATTATAGGACAATATTTTACTCGATTCTGTTCAAATAAATTTGAAAATTGACTTCAAATTCTCAGAAAATATAAATTACCAGGAGAGCATACAATGTAAACAAACCAATTACCACGGTAGGATTTGAGAAAGCTGTCAAACTGTTCCTCTCCAAAATAAAACAAGACAAATTTTACACAAGTGATTCTATCAAACCTTCAAGATATAAATATTTTTTAGTGTTATTTAAATGTTTCCAAACAGAAAAAGACAGAAAACCTCCCTCTCTTGTTTCCACCAACTTCTCTTTTTAAGAAGTTAACATACATCTCTTTACTTTTTTGTATATGTTCTTGGCTTCTTCAAATGCTTACTGATTGCAGTAATGGGCTAAGTGGATGATGGGTGGCCACCATGGGCCAAGTGAACTATGGACAGTGACCATGGAGTTCCTCTGTACATACGTATGCCTGTTGACTTCATGTGATTTCCCTTATCTCTGTCGGATGACTGACTGTAACCTCTATGAAAATTGAGGGGATGAGTGAACAGGAATGCTTTCCTTTAGAAAACAGAGTGGCGGCAGACAAATCATGCTTGAACACCTCAAAACTGTTAAACCAAGAAAAGAGTTTCTCTGGAACTAAAACAAAAGGGTATTTACTACTGAGTTGAGCTGCTATCCTATTTTTCTCTTCTACTCTTCTGGGGAGAAATAATCCCGTATAATCAGATGCCAATTCTTATAATCCCCTTTTTTCTATTGAAATAATTAAATCAATTCATTTTTTCTTATCATTTGTGTCTAAATTCAGTTCATTATTTAAATTTTAATATAAAGTGACCTATCATAAATTAGTTGACTGTTATTGAACATAAAGTATTTTAATGATTCTGTCCATGATTTTTAGGGTTTTTCCTACTTAAAACATATTTATTTTTGTGTTTCAACCCACCCTACCTGAAAGCAATTATAACACGATCAATGCTGAAGAAAAGGAAATGAAAGATGAAGCTGAACTTTGGTGAGCAATAAATAGTAGAATATTTTTCCAGTTTTTTTATTGGAACAAAATATACATAAATTAAATTTTACTACCTTAATAATTATTAAGTGTACAATTCTGTAGTATTAAGTGCATTAGTATTGTTGTACAACCATCACCATTCTCTATCTCCGGAACTTGACTAGAGCTTTGAAAAATGAATAAATATAAAACTGCATGGTGCTACTTAAAAGTTTTTGTGAGATGTTGGTTGCAGGGAGAGAAGAGAAATATTTTAAATGTTTCAGAATAGTCACTCACAATTTGAATTGTAATAGTTTTTACAACCATTCATAGCTAGTTCTACCATTATAATAATCAAATAGCTCAAATTAGATGTTTTTTTCTTGGAGAAAATTATTTCACCACTGTCAAAGTATTGATTATATAGATATGGTTAGAAGTAACACAACACCTTACAATTTAGGTTTTATACGTAAGATTTAATTATAGAAAAAAAGTAACTCAGAAATTTCAAACAAATGTATAAAATGACTCATTTTGCAGATGGTTACTACTTCAAAGAAAATTGCTGCCAAGAAGTACATAAAATTTTAAAATAAAAATCAGTATATGTCATTTCAAAGTTTTCTGAATCATTGGTTATTATTGATGAAATAAGAATTACAAATTGCCAGTTTTCAATAGACTTAAATTGGTGTTTGTGTATATATGTACATTTAGTATATGATAACTTGACAACTTTTTGTGTCTGATGTCATACTCCAGAGTTTAAAAATAAGTTCTCTTGAATCTTTTGTGTTTGGCTTTCTTCTAAGTGCAAGTTTTGTATTTTAATCATAGAATTCACCACATATATCTCAATTTCACTTTGTATTTATATTTTACTTATTTAAAAGTAAGAAATTTCTACATATTTAAGTATAGCTTGTAGTAGTTTTAATTATAACAGGTAGCTTTTTTCTCATTTTACAGTAGTCTTACAGAAATAAATATTTTAAATGCATAGTGTAATTGCCATCTAGAA